>NC_056726.1:1364726933-1364804433 GCF_019279795.1 Protopterus annectens
CACAATCCATTTAGGGGCTTGCATGTTACTAAAGGATGCAAAACTGATGATGGCAGAAATGCCTAAAACCTTCTTCTTTCGGCTTTTTCCAGTTAGGGGTCGCCACAGCGGATCACCTGTTCGCTCATGATTGGCAGTGGAGTTTTATGGTGTTGAGTTGCCAGCCCAGCACCCAACCTTCCACAGAAGGAACACACACACACATGCACTCACACCTACAGCCAATTTAGAGTGTCCAATCCACCTACAGCATGTCTTTGGAATGTGGGAGGAAACCAGAGCACCCAGAGGAAACCCACATGACCACAGGGAGGATATGCAGACTCTGCACAGAAGGCACCCCAGCCAAGGATTGAACCAGGGGACCTCTTGCTGTGAGGTGACAATGCTAACCGCTGCACCACCATGACCGCCCTACAGAAATGTGTAAAACCATGGCCTGGATTTCAAAATGGTCTTTCACAGTAAGTGAAAACACCCCCCCCCAAAAAAAAGTCTTTAATGTGGAACATCAGAGTTCCACATTAAACACAAGTAGCTCCGTGTCTGGTGATTTTCAATTGGCCCGTATGCCAGTATACGAGCCAATGAAACAAAATCACACAGTGGACCCTCTTCTGTTCAATGCGGAACATCAGGCAGAAGTAGCTCCATTTTATGAATTTTTTTTGATTGGCTCATATACTGGCATATGGGCCAATAAAAAAAAAGCAAATTGGAAGCTGTTTCACGAGGATTTTAACCAGCAGTATGGGACTCAGGATTGGGCTGCTGATCCCGAGACAGTCCCACTGAAATAGGGACATCTGGCAACCCTGAATCCAAAAAAAAGTTGCACACAGGATAGTATACTGAGTAAGTGTTTGGCAAACTATGGGCGGACATACAAATCCAAGGTAAGGTGTAAATGCGAATGAGTATGGTATAGTATAATTGTGACCTCCTCTGATGTTTGCCTGATACAAAACACAGTTAATTCACTCAACAATAACAAACAGTGACTGGCACTTTTGGCAGTTTACACCATTACTTTATTGCAAGATTGCATCAAAGAAGACTTTAACTTGCACACGTTTTGATTTTCTATATTAAAATCAAATATATCTGTGTGGATTCCACATAAATGAAATGGAAATGCTGCATGCTAACAATTCACTCCATCAGGCTGGAGTACTAAAGGTGGTGTTAGAGGGTGATCTGCAAAAAAACATCATATGCTGGTAAGACAACCAGCACAGCAGTGAGCCAGGCTGCAGTTAAGTCATCTCTCTGATCAAGAAATCATGGATAGACATAGACTATATACAGAACTGATATAGGCTGTGTACAGGATTTATGCAACCCATATGTGCATATGCAGCTTGTAGGGTAACGTAGTCCCAGTGGAAACAAAAGTTTGTCTGACCATAGATATACTACTCTTGGGAACACTCCAGTGTTGGGATGATGTTGTAGGGGTGTCCCAGACAACTGCTAGTTGTATACTAGGATGGTTCCTGGTCATCATGTGCAGCCAAGTGCATGAATGTATCCACTTACAAGTACACCACAAGTGTCAGGCTGTCACAAAACAGTTCTACTTAGCATGTCCTTGTTACAATTCATTACACCTATGTATGAATTAAAACTCCTTCTGATGTTGGTGCACAATTGAACTATAGAAAAGGGTTGCCATAGCTCAGTTTTCAGTTAGTATGCTCAACAGTTTGTTTCATAAAAAAAACAATGCCAGTCCAATCCTGTAGTGTGCCTTATGCCACTATTTGGCATGAAAGTGACCTAAGAGCAGTGTTCCAAGATGGTGATCCCCAAGAGGCTTCTTCTTTTTTTTTTTACTCAAAAAGTTTTTATTGATTTTTCAAAGAGGCTTCTTCTTTATAGGTATACATGCATATGAAATTGTTTTCCTGTGTTGTGGTACTCTTTTGCGATAGTGAATTTTGAACATCTTCTCTGTATATACCAACAGGTGATTGTGGTTATCCAATGAAGCCTCATTGCCTTCTGTGATGCATTTAACAAAGACAATGAACAATATTGAGTCAGTGCTTAGCATGCTGAATGCAAGATTCAGTTGTCTATATACATTGGGGAGGGGATGGACTTCTGTTTACACCAGGAAAGGTAACACAAATGGTCACCATGTGTGCCAAGCTGCACGATACGATTATATCCAAAAACAGTGACCTGCAAGCCCTATGTTTGGATGACTTACTCAAAGAACCCCTAATGCTTGGAGAGAATGATCCACATATATCACTAAATGCTTAGGAGAATGCAAGAAAAACAGCAATCAGACATGAACAGTGAAGGCTCTGGTTATATATGATGGCTCAGGATAACAACATCTGGCTTAGAACTTTGAGTTTTGACCTGTCATACATACATTTTTACAATGATCAACATGCAATATGTACTCAGTTGGTACTCCAAAGCTGCACCATATATAACATGTACATTATTTTATTGTCATCTGAACTTTGGGAACATCACACATACATTTGACTTACAAAGTCTGTGTACCGTCCCAAAGTCAGCTACATACCAGAAGTGTCAGATATCACAAATGTATGTCTTCATCTGAAGAAAAGTACAGAATGTACAGATATTTGTGTAGGATATTACCACATATACAGCTACTGTGCAGATTCTTATCTGTGTGTGAACTGCATGTGGTCAGTGGCAGTGTGAATCATAATGCCAGTAGGCACAATGGCATTCATAGATTGCTGTGTGTGTGTGTGTGTGCGTGTGTGTGTGTGTGTGTGTGTGTGTGTGTGTGTGTGTGTGTGTGTGCGTGTGTGTGTGTGTGTGTGTGCACGTGTGTGTGTGTGTGTGCAAAGTATCACAACACAACTCCCAGGTAAAACTGCAAAAGTGTAAGTGTAGTAGTAAAACATAACTGCTGTATCACACCATATTCAACAGTGACAGATCTGTTGCCACACTTCAGGTTGCACATTCTGCCAAGGTAATATCTGAGATGTGTACACAAAATGCAATACATATGCCATAGTTATTAGTGTAGTGACAGAAGACATACAGGGCACCTCAGGAATGCCAGTATCTTTAACATGTGTGAACATGTGTATCACTTCGAAACCACTAAGATATTTAATATTGTTGTTAGCTACATAAAAAAAAATGACGGCACCCTGTGTGGCTGCGGCTGTGCCAGCTCATTCTAGTGATATGGATATTCTATAGGTTCATAGGTGTGTTCTAGGCTAATGGCACTGGAACCTTTACAAGCCTAGCCCATAGAAGTGCCCTGGGATCGTGCTGCCGGATTTTAGCTCCCAGTGCCTCTTTTAAGTAGATCCACTGGAGTGATCCCTGGGGTGAACTTTCTATTTCCCATCAACTCATCAGCATTTCTCTTGAAGAGGGCCAGTGAGGTGCTCTGCTTGACATGTATGGGAAGTCTATTCGAGAGCATGGGCAGTCTCTGGGTTATGAATCCATCCCTCCAGCATGTTCTGTTGATTGTGGTAGTGAGGTTGAGGTCTCTGGAGTGTGTGGTGCAGAGGGAATGGGATTTCTTTAGATGTAGTTTTTTTAGCAGTGCTGGGTCAGATATGACTTTGTAAGTCAAGCAGAGATCGCCTCTCATTAGATGATATGAGACAGAGAATTGCTGGAGTTTTTTTAATCTGTCCATCTACGACATGTGTTTAAGGCCTAGAATCCTCTTTGTGAGGTACTTTTGTGGCCTTTCCAGCTGTTGCATGTGTCTAGTGAGGTACATGCCAAATGGGGCATTATACTCAATGATTGGCCTAAAGAGAGAAGAGTAGAGAGAGATGATGACCTCTTTCTTCCTGGATGTAAAACTCTTGGTAATGGGATGTGCCACATAGAAGGACTTTCTGACCATAATGGCAGTTTGGTGGTCGAGGGAGAGGTTGCTGCCAACCTGCATCCCCAGATCTCTTATAATGCCTTCAGTGTTCATTGGGCTCCCATCAATGTGGTAATTTGTGGGTACTGAGTTTTTTCCAAAGAGGATGACAATGGATTTTTATGGCATTAAGCTTAAGGCTATGGTTTTGACACCAATCATTGGTCTAAGTGAGGCCTTTCTGTAGGATGTCTACATCACTTGGGGAGTTAACAATGGCTCCAAGCTTGCAGTCTTCTGGGACCTTGGTCAGCCAGAGTCCCTCCGTGTTGGCCGGACTTCTGAGAAGTAGATGCCAAACAAGAGAGGACCCAGGATGGATCCCTGTGGGGCTCCACTCATGACTGGTCGGCAGTCTGACTTGGAGTCCGCTACTTTCACACTGTGGGTTCTATCTGTGAGTCGATTTGCAACCCACCTAGTGATATAGGGGTTTATGCCTAGTTTTGTGAGTTTATCAATAATTCCTGAGTGGGGAATGATATCAAAGGCATTGATCAAATCAATATAGGCTGTATGAACTGCCTTGCCATCATCCACAGCTCTGGTGACTGACTCAAAGAAGTCAACCAGGTTGAGCAGTCATGATCTCCCTTTCACAAAACCAAATTGCATGGGATCTAGAGTTTGGAGATTCCCTATATCCTTGTTAATTAGGTCCATGATGATGACCTTACATATCAGACTCATCAGGCTAATGGGTCGATAACTCCCAGGGTATGTAGTCGCTCCCACTTTATGGAGAGGGATGACTGTAGCAGTGCTCCATTCAGTAGGGACAAAATCTGAGCTGAGGCTGTGAATGAACAGGGCACACAGGTGAGGTGCCATTTCACTTTGTAGTTCATTATGAACACATCCAGGGATATTGTCAGATCCCATGGAAGCTGTATTCTTGGCCTTGGACAATGCAGCTTTAACCTGTGCTGCAGTAATGCTGGGTGCCGGGCATTCCTCCAGTATTGTGATCGGTCCTTTAGGGGGATGAGAGGGGTAAAGTTGGCACTGATTCTGTTGGACAGTATATTGGCAGTATCTGTTGGCTCAGTATAATAGGTACCATTGTGCAGTAACTCAGATCAAACCTGGGTATTGCCATGGAGATTTTTGATATAACTATTGAAGGCTTTGTGGTTGTTTTTAGTGTCTGCTGCAATTCTGCCTTCATAGCTGGCTTTAGAGGTTTTGATGAGGGATTTCAACTTTTTGTTGAGGCTAATAAGGGAGTTTTTCCAGTCTTGGGATTTCATCTTTTTTTGCAACAGCTTCTTCCTTCTTTTGTAAAGTTTATTAATGGCAGGGGACCTCCAGATTGGCTTCCTTTTTTGCAGGACAGCATCTTGGTTCTGATGGGTATGGCTAGTTCCATGCATTTATGTACGTGTTCGTACAGTGCATTGGTGTATGATTCAGCAGTCATGCATCTATTTTACATTGACATTGATGCCATGAAGTTAGCCACTTCTGGTTTAAGGAGCCCAAATTCAGCTTTGGCGAAGGTTTTCATAGTGGTTACATTCGCAGGGGGTGTGGGTGCAATGTGGATTCCATGGCGATTAGTTTGTGGTCAGATCTAACCAGGGAAGAACTGACTATTGGTGTAGAGCAATGGTTGCCCATGTTAGTAATAACCAGGTGAAGGATGTTGCTTCCTCTAGTGCGGGTAAGAATGAACTGGTCCAGAGAATTGGAATCAATGAATTCCAGGAAGCGTTGGGCCAGTGTATTGGTGCATGAGTAGTTTTCCCAGTTGATGAAGGGGTAGTTGAAGTCACCTAGTATGAGAGTGTTGGGTTGGACCCTAATAGTTACCAGGGTGCTTAGGAACATGGAGTGAGAGACTTGGGACATGGTTGGAGACCTATAGCAGGCTATGACCTGAATCGCCATTTTACCCAATGGTAGTTGTACCTGAAGTATCTCAGATGCGTTATGCTGGGCTACTAATCTGGAGGTGTGCATATCCTTTAAGAATATGGAGACACCCCCACCTTTGGAGCTTCAGTCCATGTTCTAGGGCTGAAAGGTGTGGAATGAGTTATAACATGGTAGTGTATGGGGTGCTTTCTGCTGCTTTAAAGCAGATCTCCATTATAGCACAAATGTCGATATTCTCCATTTTGAGGAGTGTTTCGAGCAAGTGCATCTTGAGATTTAGACTTCTAGCATTAAGCAGCATGACCCTAAGATTGCATTTATATATAGCTGTTACAGTAGTAATTTGGTCTTTGTAACATCACCTAAAAAAGGCACTATAGAGGTGGCAAGAGCCTTAGCCAGTATCCGGAAACCCAAGGGTGACAGATGCAGGCCATCTCTGGCAAAGCATCGAGGTCTGTCAATCATGTCATCCCAAGCAGACAGATGCTGGATCCCCTTAGAATGACACCAGAAACTTAGCCAATTGTTGAAGTCAATCATTTTCTGCTTGTACAGCTGTATCATTCTAGGTGATGGTAGGATGCTAGGATGCTGCTCAGAGCTAGGGCATACCTGCCTGGGCCACATAATCCAACAGTTCCTCCATGTCTCTTTTCATGTAGTCCAGAGAGGTGTGTCTCAGGTCATTCACACCCACATGCACAGTGGCAGAGTCATACTTGTACTTGTTGTGGAGTAACCTGAGTCCATGTGTTATGGGGCGGATTCTGCAGCTGACTGTTATCTTCTCCTTATTTAAACTAGTGAGTGGGACATCACTGTACCTCACTATCGAGTCACCTATGATTAGTGTATTAGGCAAGCTGTTTTGCCTTAGAGGCTTAGGATGAGGGGCACACTGTGTAGGTGAGCTATGTGTCTTGTGGTTTCTGCTGTGTTGTAGTGGTCAAGTGCATTTCTGCCTTGGAGGTCTCTGCTGTTTGGGTATATTTCTATATAGAGACTCCATGAAGGCAGGTGTGTGGTTTGTGTTTTTATGTGAGAGCTGTCATGGTGGGTGTTCTGTTGGGCTATGTGTTGCATGTGGTGTGGTGCAGGTGTTGACCATCTCCTCTTGACCAGCAATTGTGGTCTTGGCTTGAGAGTGCATGGCTTCCAATTTGGATATATAAGTACATCTCTCACAAGTCTGAGTGTTGAGAGGTAAGAGTAGAGGGTTGTCTGTGTACATGAGGTAATTGCTACACTGCTTCAGACTGCCCAAGTGCACCAGGTTAATAGGAGAAAGCGCAGGGAACTGACCTTTAGACATGCCAGGAGGGATGGTCATTATTACTAAGTACTGGATCAGTTTCCTTATATATTCCTTTTACAGGAAAAATGTCAATCAAGGTGTCTGAGTCTGTACAGAGCACTGCCAAACACTTGAGGAGCAACTAATACATAGACCCTGAAATTTAAGGATGAAGTATTTAGGCAGATATTCTGAAGTTAGAAACAAATCAAGCAGTACTTACTGAAAAATAAAGAATTAGATTGTCAAGAATAATGAAAAGAGGGGAGGCATATTTATTTATTTATTTATTTCGCATTTGTTGACCGGGCTAGTCTAACTGGAATAAAATCCATTTTCAGTAGAGGCCCGGGGAGAAAAGCTCCAACACAGACAATTTTATACAGTAAAAAATAATCACAAGTTCAAAGAAGTATACAGTAGTAAAATAGCTCTAAACAGTTACAGCCATACACAGACACAATATATAACTGTAATAATTATCTCAAATTCAAAGAATTATAACGGTAGTTAAAAAGGGTCTAAACAGATTACAGACATACAGATTAGGTACAGTTGTCATTACAAGCATACCTAGCTCATGATGAGGTGATATGCAATGCAATACATAAAAAAACAAAATAGTTGTTTTCAATTGCAAGCAGGATAAAAAAGTATATACAGTTGATTAATTATACAAATGTATCATATGATACAGTGAAATAAAGATATATAGGAAGCAGCAAGAGGATGTAAGTAGGTAGAATATACTCTTGTTAGGAGCAGAGAAGACAGTTAGTCAGGGTTAGTACAAGGACAAAGCCAGTGAGTACTGAGAAATTGTTTTATTTTTAGTTTAAAGAGTCTTATGGAGGACAGAGATAGGAGTTCAGAGGGAAGCCTGTTCCAGTGTTTGCCTACAGAGTTAGAGAACAGTGAATCTCCAGCTGAGTTGTTGGATTTGTTGATAGTAATAAGTGGCTTATTAGAGGAGCGTAGGTTCTTAAGATTGTTGTAGGGGGTAATGAGAGTAGTCAGTATAGGTGTGTAGGTGGGGTAGTACAAGCTCTTATGGATAATAGTGCGTTGTTGAGATAGTATCTGGTTATGAAACTCTAGCCATCCTAGTTGTTTTAGGTTGTTGCAGTGATGTGTTCTAAAAGGAGATCCTGTGGCAAATCTAGTAATGCTGTGATAGGTAGTAGCAAGTTTGTTTAGGTTGTTTTTTGAGAGATTGGTGTATATGGGTGAAGCATAGAGTAAGGTAGTGATTAAATGAGTTCTAGCTATAGCGATTTTGGTTGAAGGAGTAAGGAAGGGTTTGATTCTGTAAAGGGATCCCAGTTTATTATTTACTGTTTTTATAGTGATGTTAGTATGAGTGTCAACGTTTAGATTATTATCTATGGTTATTCCAAGAAGTTTGGTGGTTGTGTCAGGAGATATGAGAGTCCCATTGTTGGATGTAAGAGTGAAGTGAAGAGGGGCAGACCTACGAGTAGGAGTAAAAAGTAGGAGTTTAGTTTTTTTTTGGATTAAGTAGAAGGCAACGGTTTAAAAACCATTGTTCAACTGTATTAAATGCATTTTGTGTAAGGGATTGTAGCTCGGTAGGAGTATTAGCTGAGCAAATAATGGTGGAGTCATCTGCATATTGAATGCAGGTTGCATGTGGAATTGCTAGGTGGAGGTCATTAATGAAAATGGAAAATAACAATGGGCCTAAAATGGAGCCCTGGGGGACACCAAGGGAAATAGGGAGGTGAGAAGATAGGTTGCTTTCCCATAGTACTGCTTGTTGTCTATTCTCTAAGTAGGATTTGAACCATTGTAATGCTAGAGTATCAAGAGAAAGAGATTTAAGTATTTCAATAAGGAGCTGGTGGTTAACCATATCAAAAGCCTTAGATAAATCAATGAAGACAGAAGAGGAAAGGGTATTGTTATTACGGTTAGAATTTATAGTCTGTGAAGGAGAGTAGGGCTGTGGTGGTGCTGTGGTTAGGTCTAAATCCATGTTGACAGTTGGAAAGTAAGTTATTATAAATTAGATGGGTGAGTAGTTGCTTATGGACACATTTTTCCATTATTTTTGCCAGTGGAGAGAGTAAGGCTATTGGTCTATAGTTTGAAATGTCAATGGAGTTACCACCTTTATGTAGGGGGATGATGTGTGAGATTTTCCAGATAGATGGGATATTTCCTTCGGTTATAGTTCTGTTTATAAGTATGGAAATGGGAAGGGCTATGTCTTTGGCACCTTTTTGCAGGTATTCAGCAGGTAGATGGTCAGCAGAGGGGGTAGTAGGTTTCAGTTTTTCTAGAAGAGAGCAAATGAAGGATGTAGGAACAGGTTTTAGCTGAAATAATGGAATTGGGTAAGTTGGAGAGGTGGTTAGATTAGGGGAAGTTGGAGATAATTGCTTAGCTAGTGTTTGAATGGTATCTGTAAAGAAAGAATTAAAGGCATTGGCAGTTTGTGTTGGATTATCTTGGTTAGAGCCTTGTGGGATAGGTGTAATAGTTTGGCCTGGGTGTAGGAGTTTGTTGATGCTGGACCAAAATTTTTGTGGATTTCTTTGGTTAGTTTGTTGTAGTTGGATATAAACGTTTTTTTTTATCTAGCAGGATAGCTTTTTAGTAGTATTTCTAAGTTGTCTAAAGGTTTGGTGGTCTGTTGAATTCCTGGTAGTGTGCCATTTTGACCAAGATTTGTTTCTGAGGAGAATTTTCTGTCTAGTTGCTTTGGTGAGCCATGGGGCAGGTTTAGTGTTACTTCTAATAGAGCGTACAGGGGCATGTTGGTCAAGGATGGATAAGAATGTGGAATTAAAGTAGTCAACAGCTTTATCTAGGGGGAGTGTTTTTAGTGGTGACCAATCGCAGTGTTTGAGTACTAGCTGGAAAAGTTCAGGGTTGAAGAATTTTTAGTCCGGATTGTACGATGATTAGTAGGGTTAGGTATGTTAGTTTTGTGTCTGATAATATAAGTGAGTGAGTGATCACTTAGATCATCAGGGAGGGTTCCTGCTTTGTATGTGAGATGTGGAGAGTTTGTAAGAATCCAATCTAACGTACTTTCTTTGTTGTTGGTTTTATTAATTCTTGTAGGGGAGGTAATGACTTGTGAGAAGCCATAAAGATTAATGTGGGTGATGGGATGAGGGGTACTGCAGGACTTCCAATCGATGTTAAAGTCCCCAAGTACTAAAGTGTCTTGTGGAAGATTGATAGATATCCAGTTAAGAATGCTTTCAAGGATATTAATGTTATTACCAGGGGGAAGATAAATACAAGCGATGTTAATGGATTTGAATTTGTTGATTTGAAGTTTAGTGACAAGGATTTCAGAGTTATTAAATATAGGTAGATTTATGTTAGATGTGGTGACTTGTAGATTATTTTTATAGAGGACTGCAACACCCCCTCCCTTTTTGTTAATACGGTCCATTCTTAGGATACTGTAGGCAGGTGGGGTAAGTTCATTGTCATTAATGGATGGTTTTAGCCATGTTTCTGATAGACATAGGAAATCAAATTGGTAGAATTCTAGTAGGGCATGAAGATGGGCAGTCTTGTTTTTAATGCTTCGAATGTTAAGATGTGCTATTGAAAGAGAGTTTGGAGGCTTATTAGGTGTATATGCAAGAGTTATGTTAGAGGTGATTTGTACAGTGTCAGGAATATTGTTTGGGCCAGGATTAGGATGAATGTCTCCATCTAGCAGGGCTAGGTGGAGTATTTTATATGTGGGGTTGTTAAATTTAATGAAATAAAAAAGTGTTTTTCTTGCATGGAGAGTACTATATTTTATATGGGTTAGTCTGTGATATTTGGCTTGCAGGTGGCAGGGACAAATTGTGGTGTTAAAGCTGTAAAGAGAGATAGGTAGTAGTGGTGTGGAAGTGAGCCTGGAGGGCAGTAGAAGGTTTGGGTGAAGTGGTTGTTCATAAGAGGTTAATGTGTAAATAGTTATTAGAGGAGGTAGGAGCGAAACAAAGGCTATGAATTTTAGTTGAGTTAGGTAGGAAACATTGGCCATGATCTTGGTATAAGATGTGAAGATAGATAGGGGTATGTAGTAATAGCAGCTGGGTAGTTGAAACTGTAAAGGTGGGGTGGATATATGATATAGCTAGGAGAGGTAAGTGAATAAGTTTGGTGGGGAGTGGTAATAAGGAGAACTAATTGATTGGTATAGGTAAAATGGGGGTGTGGTTTAGTGAAAATAAATTGAGGACCCCTGGGGGTGGGTAGGAATTGCGGGTTGGGACAGTTGAGTGAGACAGTCGAGGTGAACAATCAGTGGAATTCTGATTGTGGAGGAGTGGCTGCAGGGGTAAGTAGGTTTGTGATCTGTGTAGAAGAGTAAGAAGTAGTATACGTGATTTGTAAAGGCAGAAGGTGGGAAAGTATAGCAGAGCAGGTAATAGGTAGGGTCAATTGTAAGAATGCTAAAAAGGAGTTTAAAAAGAAGAGAGCCTTATGAGGATGAGGGGCTACAAGAAAGGAGCAGATAGGAGGGTGCCACCTAGTGGGCAGTCAGGTTTATAACCACAGATGTGAGGAAAAAAATCGGGCAAGGCTAGACTAGGGCTAGAAAGACAATCTAAGTGAATGGGTTAATAAAACTAGGAGTATGAGAGGGATTATTCGTAGACTACTGGATTTAAGGGGGGGGGGTATGGCTACTGGGTGTTCAGGCTGTGAGGCTTACAATAAACAACAACAAGGATTAAAGCAGTGAAATGATTTAGCTATAAAGCCAGACTTACAAATTGCACATACTCTCTTATCACTTTTCGTGTAAGAACACCAGTTTACACTTATGAAGTGATGTTACAGCTGGATGATTGGGGTGGGTCCTTAGGTCCCTGGTGGATAATAATCTCCTAGTGGAGGGTAGGCAGGCTGAAGAGGTGAAAGCAGATATGTATCAAAACAGGAACAAGAGAGAAGGGGAGAAAGACAAGAGAGAGACAAAAATGTATTAGATGGCACACTACAAAATAGTTAGGCAAAATACTTAGCTAATCACTTAGAAGCAGTCAAATTCATATCACTAGAGTTAGGAAAGACAAGAAAATGGTTTACTACAAACAGTTTACATCTAACATTATACAATAGCCATGGTATAAGTGAAAACACTGTTACAGGCAAGACAACACATGAATGGCTACTGCCTGGCTACTACTAATGCTGATCTCAGCACAGCTTCACTCTGTTGGGATACAATACTCCTTTGCTTCTTCTCTCAACAGAAGCAAAATTTTAGTACCAATCCCAAGAAGAGAAGCAGGCCACGGCCTGTTTTGTGATCCACAGTCTTGTCCCAAATGATGCAAGGGTTTGCAGGCTTGTAGCCTTTTATTGGTAGATGCCTCAAATAGCAACCAGACTAATCAGGTACGTTAAGCACAGACACTCACTCTCCAACCAGAAAATCAGGAAAAAATGAGTTTCTGCACTTCCGATTGAAGGTACAATAACTTATAGTAGATGGAAATTACTAGAAATTAAACAGTCAACATCAACATGTTGCTGGTAGGATGCCTTGAAGTCTGCAGATTATCTGGGGCCTACTGCTTGCACAGAGCTACCACAGCTGGGTATTTTAAGTCTTCATACTCAAAAGTGCCTGAAACTGGTAGAACAGGTATCTGGAATATGCTGGACAAAAATAAAAAGAGAAAGGGTGTCAGAGAACAAGGAAAAGAGGCTGCAGAGCAGGTATTGATGTAAAGTTAAAAGCAAACCCCCTACAGGCCTCTACTACCAACTATACTGCTAGCTAATGTGAGATCATTGGATAGCAAGATAGACTACTTGAGACTGGAACTCTCCAACAAGAACAAGGTGAGAAATACTTGTTTATTTTTGATTACTGAGATGTGGCTGCATGTCAAGATAAATGAGTGTGTAGTAAACACATGTAAGAACACATCAAAGTGCACCACGATTAACATGGGGGTTCCACAGAGATATGCTGTCAGCTCACTGGTTTCACCTTCCTGACCCATGCAAGTCCAACCATATCATCAAGTTTGCTGATGACACCACAGTCGTGGGGCTCATCACAAACGAGGATGATAGGGTATACAGAGAGGAGGTGGCATCTCTGATCAATTGGTGCAAGGGGAACAACCTTGACCTGAATGTAAGCAAGATCAAAGAGATTATCATTGACTTCAGAAAAAGGAGAACAAACCACCCAATGCTCAGGATTAATGGTGAGAGTGTGAAGAGGGTTAAGAGTACAAAATTCCTGGGTGTACACATATCAGAGGATCTCTCGTGGTCAGGAAACACCAGACACCTGGTCAAGAAAGTGTACCAACATCTCCACATTTTAAGACTGCTGAAAAAAGCTAAGCTTCCTCCTCATATTCTCTCCATCTTCTATAGAGGTACAACAGAGAGCGTACTCATCTGCAACATCCCAGTGTGGTTTGGAAGCTGCACAGTTATAGAATGAAAGGCACTACAAAAAGTGATGAGGGTTGCAGAGTATGCAACAGGTTCCAGTCTTCCACCGATACAACATCTTTATTCTGCGAGAAGCATCCAAAAGGCCACCAAAATAATACAGGACAGCACACATCCTGCACTTGGACTGTTTAAGCATCTGGCATTGGGCAGGAGATATCACAGCAGCTGCTGCAGGAATACAAGATTCAGTAACAGTTTCTACCTTACAGTGATTAGACTTCTGAACTCGGGCACTAGTTTCAGGGGTCTGGACACATAACAAGTCAATTTTTATTTATTTGTGCAATGCATACTTACATATATTCCAAGTAAGTGCAATATTTATTTATTTATTTATTTATTTATTTATTTATTTATTTATTATTATTATATCTAGAGTCAGTATTATTTAACTCAAGTGCAACATTAGACAAATAACTTTGGCATTTCAATCTGTAGTGTGTTTTGTTTTACTTTAAATGGGGTAGTTAAATTAACTCAGGGGAGGGTAATATTTTCATATATCAGTGTTGGTAAATGTCTCTGCTCTTTTTTGTGTGTATTGGGAGTAATATTCTATTTGTTAGTTATGTTTATTCCTCTATTTGTATGTGTTGTTTCACTTTCCTTTGGAATCTCAACAATTAAGCTTATGCACAAAATTTAATTTAGGGTACACGTGCGTAGCTCTAAATGACATAAAGTTTACTTTGACGTTTTGACTTTGACTAGCTGAGTACATATACACAAGCAATGTCCATAAATATCCTGCACTTTGACTATGAGGAGTGACACACAAACCAGGAACTACAGGACACTGTGTATTTAGGTGAATATAGGGTGGGACATATAATGGATCCCACATACGAATGTGGCATTATGTGTATGTCACAATAACAGAAGAATAATTACTGTATGTGATGTTACATATTGGAATCGTGTTTTGTTGATATGAAGATTGCTCAGCTCATTGGCAATACATACAGGAAAATGGTACATAATAGCAAATGCCCATGTGCCATACTATTGTATACTTGTGCTCTGACTTATCTTCACAAATACGATACGGATATGCATGACTAGATGTATGGCAGTACTGCAGCTGCAGTGGTGCATGAATCATGATATTCAGTAAATCACTAATACCACATTACATCTTTTATTTATTAAAATACCGGGACAAATTATTATTACTACGTCATCATATCATATCTGTGAATAATTTTATGTGACAGCTAGGATAGTAAACAGTACCATGCTTTGATGAGCACAGTATAACATTATTACTTCTGTAGCATAAGACTTGTGATAGATCACAAGTATGACCAGTGTGCTGTGGTCATCATTGCTACAGGTGAAGGAAAACACAACAAAACAGACACACTGGGATACTTGCCATGGTAGCACAAAGATAAATGAGGTTGCCCATGCTGACAGTTCATGCTATGATCTTGCCTGCCCCTGTCACATGATGAAACCTCAGCCCTATAATGTTATAGCATAGATGAGGTGGTGGTGCCCTGTGTAGGGCAGGATGCATTGGGGTTCTGTGCACTGCACATACACATGCACATTTTCTCCTATCTGATGAATCTGGGCATCATGGGGTAATGCAGCAATTGCCTCATGTACACACACAACCCCCTCCTCCTACCACCCAACACTACAACCTGTGAGAGATGCACTTATATAGCCAAACTGGAAGCAAAGCTCTCTTCACCCAAGACTGGACTAGACAGTTAAGAGGAGAAGGTAAACACTTACACCAGACTCAGCACATAGTACCTCAAAAATTACACCACCAAAACACACACATAGAAACACAAAACACACACCTACATTCGCGGAGGCTCTCAGTAAAAACCTGCCCAAGCAACAGAGACCTCCAAAGCATCAACGCAAGCAACCTCCCCTCCCCAACACAACCAAAATGACACATAGCCCACAAACTCAGTGTGCCACTCAACCACAGCCCATAAGGCATAATGTGCCCAACACTCTAGTCATAGGTGACTCTATAGTCAGGCACACTGATGTTCCACTCACCAGGCTAAACAAGGAGAAAGTTACTAACAGCTGCCTGTCAGGTGCCAGGATCCACCACATAATGTATGCACTCAGGTCACTCCACAACAAATACAAATATGATTCTGTCATTGTCCATGTTGGTGTGAATGACCTGAGACATACCTCCCTGAACTACATGAAAAGGGACATGGAGGAGCTGTCCGATCTTGTAGGCCAGGCAGGTATTACCCTAGCCCTGAGTAGCATCCTGCCATCACCCAGAATAATACCACAGTACAAGGACACAATTATTGACTTCAACAATTGGCTAAGCTTCTGGTGTCATTCTGAGGGGATCCAGTATCTGTCTGCCTGGGATGACATGATCGACAAACTAAGATGCTTTAACAGAGACAGCTGGCACCTGTTGCCCCTGGGATTCCAGATACTGACTAAGGCTCTAGCCACCCCTATAGTGCCTTTTTTACGGAAGGTTCGAATCACAAATTAATCACCATAACAGGTACAAGCAAGCAAAATCTGAGGGTATTGCTACTCAGTGCTAGAAGTCTAAACCTCAAACTGTACTCACTCGAGGCACTCCTTAAAATGGAGAACATTGACATCTGTGCAGTGACAGAGACCTGGTTCAAGGCTCCAGAGAGTACCCCTGCATTACTAGGCTATAATTCATACCACACCTTTCGGCCACCTAACCTGGACCGAAACACTAAAGGTGGAGGTGTGTCCATATTCATTAAGGATATCCACACCTCCAGGCTAGGTGCTCAGCATAATGCATCTGAGATTATCCAAGTGCAACTAACTCTGGACAAGACTGCAACCCAAAACAATGCCCCAGGATTCCCACTCCTCATTTCTTGATACACTGGAAAATATTAGGGTACAACCTAACACCCTAATAATGGGTGATTTCAACTACCCCACCATTAACTGGAAAAACTACTCATGTACCAACTCTTTTGCTCAACGTTTTCTGGAATTCATAAATGCCAATGCCTTAAATCACCTTATCCACACCCCCACCAGGGGCAGCAATATACTAGACCTGGTCATTACCAACATGGGCAATCGGTGCTCCATACCAGAGGTCAATTCCTCATTGGTCAGATCTGACCACAATCTAATCACCCTACACATCCACATCCCGCCCCCACCCCCCATTAGGGAAACAACCATAAAAATTTCTCCAAAGCCAACGTCATGCTTCTTAAGACAGAAGTGGCACACTTCACGACACCCATGCTAACGGACAAGAGAGGTATGACTGCTTAATCCTACACAAATGCACTTTATAAGCACTTACATGAGTGCATGGACCTAACAGAACCATGATGCTATCCTCCAAAAAAAGGAAGCCAATTTGGTGGTCCCCTGCCATAATTAAACTCTTCAACAGAAGAAAGATAATGTTGCAAAAAAGAATTAAATCCCATGATTGGAGGAAGTCCCTGGTCAGCCTCAGTAAGAAGCTGAGATCCCTCATAAAATCCTCCAAAGCTAGATACGAAAACAAAATCGCCACTGACTCTAAAGACAACCACAAAGCATTCCATAGCTATGTCAAGAATCTCAATGGCGATACTCAGATCTGAGTTACAGCACAATGGCACTAAATATACAGAACCAACTGATATTGCCAACATCCTGGCAGATAGGTTCAGTGCTAACTTTACCCCCCTCTCATCCCCTAAAGGGCCCATCTCTATACCGGAAGAATGCAAAGTTCCTGTAATCATGGCTGCACAGGTAAAAACCACACTCTAAAAAGCCAAGAACACAGCATCCATGGGACCTGACAACATCCCAGGCTGCGTTCTACATAAACTACAGAATGAACTGTTACCCCACCTAAGTACCATGTTCAATCATAGCCTCACCTCAGGCTATGTGCCCACTAAATGGCGCACAGTGATCGTTATCCCACTCCACAAAGCGGCAGCCACCACGGACCCTAGGAACTACCGCCCCATTAGCCTGACGAGCCTGGTCTGCAAGGCTATGGAATGTATCATCATGGAACTTATAAACAATGACTCTGGTAATCTCCAAACTCTGGACACCACCCAGTTTGGGTTTGTAAAAGGCAGATCATGTCTCCTAATCCTGATAGACTTCTTTGAAGCAGTCACCAAAGCCGTAGATGAGGGTAAGGTGGTTCACACAGCCTATCTAGATCTCGCCAAGGCATTCAACACCATCCCCCACTCTGGAATTATAGATAAACTCACTAAACCAGGTATAAATCCCTATGTCAGAAGATGGGTTGCCAACTGGCTCACTGACAGAACCCACACTGTGAAAGTAGCAGACTCCAAATCCAACTTCAGACCAGTGACAAGTGGAGTGCCACAGGGTTCAGTCCTGGGACCTCTCTTGTTTGGTATCTACTTCTCTGAAGTACAGGCTAACACAGAAGGTCTTTGGCTAGCAAAGTTCACAGATGTCTGCAAATTAGAAGCCATGATCAAAACTCCAAACAATGTGGACATCATACAAAAGGGCCTCGTGGAGATAGATACCTGTTGTCAAAGCCATGGCCTCAAGCTCAGTGCCAAAAAGTGCATTGTCACCCCTTTTGGTAAAAACTCTGTACCCATGAACTACCACATAGGCGGTAGTCTACTTAACACTGAAAGTGTGATAAGAGACCTTGGGACACAGGTGGACAGTAGTCTCTCCTTTGATAATCACATCGCTACAGTAGTCAGGAAATCCTTCTACGTGGCACACCTCATCACAAAGGGTTTCTCATCCAGGAAAAAAGATGTAATTATTCCCCTCTACTATTCACTCATTAGACCCTTTACAGAGTGGAATGCCCCTTTTGGTATGCACCTCACAAGACATCTACAACAACTGGAAAGGCCACAGAAATACCTCACAAAGAGGATTACTAGCCTCAAACAGATGTCCTATGCAGACCATCTAAAAAAATGCAGCTTTACTCCTTCGCATATCACCTACTCAGAGGCAATCTCTGCCTAACATACAAAGCTATATCAAACTCAGAGCTTTGGGACATGCTCCACTTAAAGAAATCCCAGTCCCTCCGAGCTACACGCTCTAGGGACCTAAACCTTGTCATCACAATAAACAGAACATGCTGGAAGGATAGATTCCTGTCCCAGACACTTCCCATACTCTGGAACAAACTATCTATCTATATCAAACAAAGCTCCTCATTAGCACTCTTCAAGAAAAATCTTGGTGATTGGATGGGAGATAGGAAATTCACCCTGGGGATCACTTCTGTGCCTTTGCTCGACAGTGGCACAGGAAAATAATTTTCTTGGGTAGCAAAAGCCAAGGTACCTTTTGTACCTTTTGGCTAGGCTTATATAGGCCCTAGGGCCAATAGCCTAGTACCTACCAATGAACCTATGAACATACTGTGCTTCATGAACCATCAGAATTTGTCTCAGAATGGTAATCTAAAACAGCTATACATGCAGCTTTCAGCACAGGTACTGTGGATGCCCGAGTGACATTGACAGGTTGCTAAAGAGGAGATCTCATTCTAACTAATGGTGGGATATTAATAATATGGGTCAGGGCACATGTGGTATGGGTAGTATTATGACACTTCTCAAGAGCAGCTGAGACAAAGTTTTCAACAGAGCATTCATTTGGTGCCACTATGCCCCTATGGTGAGCAAGTGCTATCATGACCTTGACATGCCTGCACTCCTGGCTCTCATGCAATAACCATATGTGGTGTGCAAAGTTATCAGTTGCCTTAGAAGTGGATGCAATTTTGTGACATGACAGTGGTGTGACTCACTATGAGCTTGTAACAGAAGGTGCTACTCCACAACCTGGGTTTATGCTGTTTCACAGATGACCACTGTCCACTGCAGAGCTGTGTCACTATCACTGCTGGAGCCATGTGAAGACACTTAGCCTAGATTGTCTTCATGACTCCTAGCTAATGCTCAACTACCAGCATACTGCCTGTATTCACTGTCCTCTGGGTTAGAGGACATATCTTGGGACAAAGGACTGTCAGCAACAGAGCTGGAGAAAGTAACTCCCAGTGAAGAGTCTTGTGCATCAGTGGCTGTGCTGTCGACATCTTCTGCATGATGCCTTGTATCAGGATCAATGGAAGATGCCTGGGGGGATTCAAGAGGTGGACCAGTTGCAATGCTAGACAGATACATAGAAACACATGTTATACACATGCACTTAAAAACAGGAATGCAAAAAAAAAATGAACATGAAGTTAAACAGTATACTAAATATCACTTTAATGTTATGCATGCCTGGTCTTCATGTCAGTGTCATGACACCAGAAGACTCTGTAAAGAAGAACAAGTGAGCATCAAGCCAAACGTGGAAATATGTGTAAACTGGTATAACATATCTAAATGCATACCTGGTATGTTGTTTGCTGATTCCTCAGATGCTCTGTTAGGTCATGTTACAGTGGTAGAAATTACAGAATGCACATGTTAATAAAGAAAACTGTGCTTACTGATTTTCTGAAATAATGAACATTAAAATATGGCATACCTTTGTATGTAGGGATGCCAACCTCAATGCCACCACCTTGGATATGATGATGTGAACTGTAGCAGTGGTTAGAGGCTAGGAACTCCTGTTTATGTTGTGGCTGGTATCTCTGGTTCACCTCCAGTGGCATCCCATTCACATGTGAATCAGCATGAAGAACCATGTCTGTGCACTGATCATGACAAAACCTGAGTGTCTTCTTGTGTCCACCAACAGCACTAACACTGCAGTCTGTGTTCTCACAGTTTTTATTCTGCTATACTATACCAAAATGTCTGCCAAGGAGATTGCTGCCATGTACATGAATATCAAATATTATTATTTCATTCTCATGAAGTTTAAATTCTCATTTTGTGTGTGTGATACAGTCATCTACAGAAAACATACATTTAGGTGCATAGATTATCACCACCTGCTATGCTAATCAGTAGCAGTGCATACGTTGTCTTTATAGGGACAATCCCAGTGTTTAAAATTCAGGTCTGCATTTCTGCTGACCAAAGTAACGCCCATGTAATCGCGTCACTCACATTCCCACCCACAATCTCAATTTTCTCATAGATATCCTGTATGCGTTCAGTTCCAATCCCACTTTGCTTCCCTGTGTCAACTTTGGTTTACTTTTCCGTTCCTGTCAGTTTTCATTTGGGTTGAGATGGTGGGCACAGGCTAAAGTTCACATTGCTTTTTTATGGAAAAAAAGAATCTAGTTATAACTTCAGCACTGGGGTAAGACTGATGCCAGGGTTGAGGGGTGGGGTCACATAAAGATTTCCCAGATTTTCTGAAAAAGTTGAAAAAAATAAATAAAAATTGTGGCGATGTACTAATGGCTTGATTACTCAATTAGCAGAGCATGTGAGGAGTAGGACTCAAAACAGGGAAAATGTAAGATTTAATTTTTTTTTCTACCTTTTCCTTTCCTCCGAGCTTGTGTGTACATAGCGGTCAGGAGTATAATGTATTCTGAATTGACGGATTTAGACCTTGGCACAGGGGCGCGTTCCTCCCTCTATTTGTTAACCCACACAGCCTGTCATCAGAAAAAATAAGCTTTTTTTTTTCTTTTGAGAAATTGGAAATATAAAACTACACTGCCAAAGTTGTCTTTCGTTAAGTTACAGAAAAGTAGTGGTGCCAATCAGGTGACCTGATCCTCATATCCTGATTAGTTCCTCTAAATGTGTCCAAAGGCATTGGTACCATATGGAAGGCAAACGCCCTCCCTCTTATGCAGGTACAGGTTGGCCAGGAGGCTTCAATAATTTAAAAAAAACTCTCTTCACTCCATGGTGAAAGCCTTTTCTCCTTCGCATGCACATACACCAATGCGTATTTAAATACTTTCTGTACTCGCACATGGAATTTTAAATAAACAGTATTTATTTGTATATTACCAGGAGTGGACAATGGAATGGGATATTATAAGCACTGTGGTCCTATTATTGCTCATTTAAATAGAATACTTGGCCAGCGTAAGTACATGCATTACTTTTTTGTTTACGCTGTGTGCTGTTCACAATAATGTGAACTAGTGAAATCTGCTTTTGACCAGCTCCTCATTCCAACAGGGGGAAAAAAAGCAGGCTTTTGGTTTTCTGAGATCACCAGGAACTTCAATGAAAAGCTAAAGAAGAAAGATATCTTGGCAATACAGAAACATTAAGAGATAATAGATGTTACTTTAAGCCCAGTTTAATGGGTGGTATAGAGTGACATTTTGAGAGTTTACACACACACGTAGGTAGGATTGGATGCGTAAATGTACCAAAAGTAGCGAAAGTACACGATAGCGGTTCTTTTAAGAGAGAAGGCAAGTGCGTGTGTGTGACGCGCCTGTGCGATTATGGCCATTTGATTGTGAGAGAAGGTAAGTGTGTGTGTGTGTGTGTGTGTGCATGTGTGTGTGCGCGCACGCGTGCGCTCGCGCAATTTAAACTGTTTGTTCTGTATGAGAAAGTGTATGTGTGTGTGTATGTGTGTGTGTGAATAAACAGACTTTGTAAATAATCTGTTCAAAAACTTCATGGCATATAAATGAAAAGTTATAGGAGTTTGCCAATAATATCCATATGTGGTTAATGACTCAGAGAAAACATATGACTACATACCACAGGCTGGATTATGGAAAGAACTGCAGCATTACAGGTTTTCATAGGTCCTGATACATGCTGTTGGTCAATGTATTTTAGGAATGAAAGTTTTACTTACAGTCTTGGCATTAAGTCAGTAGTGACCAAGGTGAGTATAGCACTGACAGAATTTTACCTTGCCTCCTCACTTGCTTGAGATTTTCATGTACAGGCCATCCAGTCAGCCAGTACCTAGAAATGGCCCAGTTTGTGGATGTGGGGGTGGCATTTTTGTTGTTTGCAGATTAAGTTCTTTTTACCTGCAGTGACTTATCTTCAGAATAAATTGGAGTAATTTACTGCTCTGTATGAAGTAGATATGACAAAAACCCATACCTGCAAGCTATACCTATGGCAATGAATGCCGAGTAGCAACTAAGAGAAAGAGATTGTGGATATCATTTGGAAACATTGGGTTTTATTGCCGTGTAGTTGGAGTAATCTTTGCAGCAATGTGAGAAGTTCATTAGTCTGTGAGTAGACACTCTCCTCCATGTTGGGGGTAGGCAGCTTCTTGGGTCTCCCACAGGAGGTGAACTTGGCATAGCCCACTGGAAGGAAGCCATGTGATATACCAAAGTCAGGTCGGAGAGAGGATATCTCTTAGTCTGTACAGGAATGTCAGATCTCACATGATGAACTGTAGACAGGATAAGATGGAGATTTCTGCTGGAGATAAAGTCTTGTCTATCTTGACAATTTGCTATCACCTTTCTCACACATGGAAATGTGGTTTCAAAATGAATTAACAAATGGCTATTTCACTCCTTGTATAAAATGCTAGTATCTCTAAAATTGGTTGACACTTTCATATTTGGAATTTTATGGAAATGTACAGGCATAATTACCCATAAAATAACCTTAGACCACACTGCCTGTCTTAAAAGCAAATAAGTAGCTACATCTTAAATTGTAATCCAAAATATTTTATGTCATTTTTATACCACAGTACAGTATAGCAATAAAAATATTACATTAATATACAAAATGTCTTTTTATATTACTTTAGGTGTAAAGTCAGAAAAACACTATAATTTCATGTCTTGGATATTTTTTTAATATGTGTACGCTGGCTAGGACTTCATACTTTATTTTTCATACTTTCAACTGACTGTTTTGAAAATGTTAAAAGTTAGTTGATTTCAAATAGATATTCTGGCCTGAGATTTGTTTAAGTGTTGGCACAAAGTACCCTCACTTCCTCCCATCAGTGGCTTGATAGCTCTGCTGTAGTTGCTCACAGAGCGCACACACACACACACACACACACACACACACACACACACACACACACACACACACACACACACACACACACACACACCAGTGCCATCATCAGAGGTTTGTTAGGAAACTACTTGCAAAAAGAGCACTCAAATGGTTATACAGGATAACTGGTGGTAACTTCAATCAATATAAGATCACACCTGTGAAACTGTTTTAAACCTTTTAACAAATTCCTCAAAGTAATATACAATGACTTTTCAGTAAAGGAGTAGACTTAGTTGTTGATTCCCAGTATAAAGATATTATACACACACACACACACACGCACACACACACACACGCACACACACACACACACACACACACACACACACACACACACACACACACGCACGCCCAAACATTCTTGTGGAGAATATTATTTTGGATACATTATTGTCAGAATTTGAAATCGTAGGACTCAAAACTGTATATCACCATGCATATGTAGATGATATGCTTTTAAATATTTGTAATATGGTCTTCTGTAATCATATTATAATAATAGTTATGCATGAGAAACTGTGTTGTGATGTAATTTCTATAGCCATACCTTCAACATTTGATAGGGTCATATACAAAACACTGATCAATAAACTGGGTTAAGTAAGTATTAATATATTTCTGATAAGATGGCTAGACCTAAACTTAACAGTATGGACAATTATTAAGAAAAACAATATGATTAAATTAGAAAGGGTACAGAGGAAATATGCCAAAGGCATCTGTGGATGTGAAAGTCAAGTTATTATGAAATATGAAACGTTCTGAAGTTGTACACACATACAGTGACTCAGACAGATAGATATTTAGTAGAAGAGCTGATTCAAGTATACAGAATGTTTACACACAATTACCTCTGGGAATGTTTTGGGTTATCAAAGTGCAGTAGAAAGCATCACACAACCTATACATGAGATTGTACAGGAATAACAGATGCACTAACTGGTTCTCTAACAGAGTAACTGAAGCCTGAAATAGACCACCAAATTATATTAAAGCAAAGACATTTTTAAGAACAGTTTGGACAATTATTATAGGGAATGACTGTTTTGGTAAATTAGCTGTCTTGAGGGGCATTATTGCCATGCCTGAAATATTTCATAGCATATTAGTGCAAATTTGGGGAAGGCGATCATAAATGCAGTAACAAAAATGCTTCCTTATTCAAGATAAATATATATGATTTTTACTTCCTATGAAATGACAAGTTAGTAAATATATATCTTGGATTCATATGGAAATTATGGTGATCACGACCTAATAAAGAGCACTTTACAGTTGCATACCACTTTTTCTGTATTATGTGACCATTTTTATCATTTAACCTACTTATGATTTTGTACAGAATAGAACCAGAAGTTAAAATTACTGTGCTCCTCATTTGGGCTCCCTCATACATAAATCTTGCCAGCAGACCTTAGCCACATCTCACTAGCTTTGTATGCTGTTGATGACCTAAATGGGTTTCTGTCAATGCTGCTATATTTGTACCTTCCTTTTTTAGGACAGTTATAACCTTCTCCTTCTTGAAAGGGGTAGTCATCCCATTTACGTTCAATGCAAATATAGTGATATCACCCATTATTCCCATTTAGAAGTTACATTAGCTCTGTTATTGTGTGGTCTGGGCACATGACCCTTCCAGATCCCCCATGATGTTTATCCCCCTTTAATGACCAAGAAGATACTTTCTTGTAACAAGTACCTTGACAGTTGTTCACACAATGTTGATATCATGACTATACTTATGATTCAGGCACATGTACAGGAAACCAGAAGACATTCTGGTAAAGAAGGTTTGGGACCGACAAGAAAGCAAGAGAAAAGGAGATGAATGCATCCAGTAAAGAGATGGATGGACTGTGTGACAGGTGACCTGTGACTGTTAGGCATTATTGTTGAAGAAGACGGAAAAATGTCACTGAATGCAGAGAGATGCTGAAAATTTACACAGCCCAATCTCATGTAGGAAATGGGAAAGGGGTGGTGGTGGTGATGATGATGCTATGGTATGGTATAAAAAATAGATTTCATTGTTTGCTGACAAATTATCTGATAAAGTCAGATAATTTATTTAAGTGTTTAGATCAATTTTTGTTAGATAACTTTGGTATGTTCTCAGCTTCCAAGTTGAATACAATGAAGACATAAGTAAGAGCAATGAATTCTAATCTCAGATTCTGAAGAGGTGAGATTATGTATGTGTCAGATGTCACACTGTGTATAACTGAACTGAGTATTTACTTTTTGGGATTTACTTGCTGCGCTATTAGTTAAACCTCATTGTTTTCAAGAAATCAGTATTTACTTGCAAAACCCACTAACATTTAATGTTGTAATTGCTGTGGTGATATCAACTTCAGTGGGAGTCATTGCTAGGTTATCATAATGTATATATGAGCTATGCCATTAAAAGAAGACTGTGATTTGGCATGGGTAACCAAATATCTCATCTAAGAATGCCTTGAAATAGTTGGTACTGCCTATAAATATTCTGTGTCCGGGGAAGGAATTACCTGTCTCTTCCATCACAGCCACATCACAATGATATGCATCTGTATTTATATTGCTGTCTTTCTTACATGTTGTCAGAGCAGTTTAAGATGATTTGTCCACAGCCCTCAACCTTCTATTTGCCATCCCCCACCACCCTATCTCGCTGGTCTACTTTCCAGACTGCACCCCCCCCCTTCAAATTCCTGGATCTGCACACTGTAGTGTGCCGATAGGCTTGAAACCTGCAAAAAGGCATTACTTTATGTGTTTTGTAATGTTTGCAGACTCACTTAGGTCGGGATGTAATGTGTGTAGATTTTAAATGGCTGATTAAAAGGTACAGTATCTATCAAAACTGTCTCCCGGGCTGCCATCACCACTGTTATTATTTCTGATTTTGTCATTGCTTGTCTGACTAGTGCAAGCGTGAAAAGCATTAGTAGTAGCTTACTGTTTCTGCTAGTACTTCGCAGTGGCTGCTTTTGCTACTCTTAGCATTACTATTTCTGCTGTCATTGCTTCAAATACCTTACAAGCTGCAAATTAATGTCATTGGTCAAGATTTTCTGAAAAAGTAAAAAAAAAAACAATATATATATATATATATATATATATATATATATATATATATATATATATATGTGTGTATATACCAGAAAAGGTGTGGCAATGTACTAACCGCTTGTTTACTCAATTCCTATACAACAGCAACCACAAAGGCGGAAGCGCTAAAGCCGCTTTATCCATACTGTTCAGCCTGTTTGAGATACATTAAGTCATTACTTTTCTTAAAAAAAAATCTCACGTGCTGATTTGCTTTGTCTGCATTTCAGTTTTTTAGATGTTTTTTTTTTTTTCATTGTATATGGTCACATTTCCAGGAAGGTCTTAGGTAATTGATTTGATGTATACATGTTTCTATGTCTCTCGTTTTTGAATCTTTTCCTGAAAGCCACTTATCTGAGAGTAACTCTGATATTAGTATTTAAAATGTATGCTGTGGAGCAAGTGAGTTGGCTATCAATTGCAAAATCACAAATTAAGCAGGATTTCATTGAACAACATAAATGCAGGATTTCATTGAGTAACATAAATGCAGAATTATTAAACTTCAGTCAACACTATGCCAAAAAGTAGCTTAATCTGATTATTAAACAAACACTGATTGCAGACTGGCATTTCAATTTCCATATTCATTAATTATGCATAAGTGGCTGACCTGTTCTATGTGAGCACAAAGGAAAGGAAAAATAAGACTAAAACATATGCTATGCTGCTCAGTACGAGTAATGAGTTATAAGTAAAACTGTATGAGAATTATGTGACCACTCCTTCAACTAGGTAATGTAGAACTCTGATACAGTTACATTCAAGCATACTTCTAAATAGTACAACAGAAGCTGTATGGTATAAGCCTGATATATTTGCTACATCAGCCTTGCAGATTTTGAGCAGTTCAAATGGGTCCATAGGTAGGTACTAGGCTATTGGCCCTAGGGCCTATATAAGCCTACCCAAAAAGGTACCCTGGCTTTCCCACCCAAGAAAATTATTTTCCTGTGCCCCTGTTGAGCAGAGCCACACAGGTGATCCCCGGGTTGAATTTCCTATTTCCCATCCAATCATCAAGATTTTTCTTGAACAGTGCTAATGAGGAGCTTTGTTTGATATAGATAGGTAGTTTGTTCCAGAGTATGGGACAGGAATCTATCCCTCCAGCATGTTCTGTTTATTGTGGTGACAGGGTTTAGGTCCCTAGAGCGTATAGCTCGGAGGGATTGGGATTTCTTTAAGTGAAGCATGTCCAACAGCTCTGAGTTTGACATAGCTTTGTATGTTAGGCAGAGATCACTTCTGAGTAGGCGATATGCAATGGAGTAAAGCTGGAGTTTTTTGAGACGGTCTGCGTAGGGCATCTATTTGAGGCTTGTAATCCTCTTTGTGAGGTACTTCTGCAGCCTTTCTAGTTGTTGTAGATGTCTTGTGAGGTACATACCAAAAGGAGCATTGTACTCTATAATGGGTCTAATGAGTGACGAGTAGAGGGGAACAATGACCTCTTTTTTCCTGGATGAGAAACCTTTTGTGATGAGGTGTGCCACGTAGAAGGATTTCCTGACTACTGTGGCAATGTGATTATCAAAGGAGAGACTACTGTCCACCTGTGTCCCAAGGTCTCATCATATTTTCGGTGTTAAGTAGACTACCGCTTATGTGGTAGTTCATGGGTACAGAGTTTTTACCAAAGGAGATGACAATGCACTTTTTGGCATTGAGCTTGAGGCCATGGTTTTGACACCAGGCATCTGTCTCAGTGAGGCCCTTTTGTAGGATGTCCACATCATTAGGAGTTTCGATTATGGCTCCCAGTTTGCAGTCATCTACGAACTTCATTAGCCAAAGACCTTCTGTGTTAGCCTGTACTTCTGAGAAGTAGATACCACACAGGGAGGACCCAGGACTGAACCCTGTGGTACTCCACTTGTCACTGGTCTGAAGTTGGATTTGGAGTCTGCTACTTTCACAGTGTGGGTTTTGTCAATGAGCCAGTTGGCAGACAGTCTTGTGACATAGGTATTTATATCGAGTTTAGTAAGTTTATCTATAATTCCAGAGTGGGGGATGGTGTCTAAAGCCTTGGCAAGATCTGGATAGGCTGTGTGAACCACCTTACCCTCATCTATAGCTTTGGTGACTGCTTCAAAGAAGTCTATCAGGTTTTGGAGACATGATCTGCTTTTTACAAACCTGAACTGGGTGGGGTCCAGAGTTTGTACATTACCAATGTCTTTGTTTATAGGTTCCACGATGATACGTTCCATGGTCTTGCAGACCAGGCTCATCAGGCTAATGGGGCGGTAGTTCCCAGGGTCCGTGGTGGCTCCCCCTTTGTGAAGTGGAATAACCATTGCTGTGTGCCTTTCACTGGGCACAAAGCCTGAGGTGAGGTTATGATTGAACGTGGTACTTAGGTGGGGTGCCAGTTCGTTCTGTGGTTCTTGTAGAATGCAGCCTAGGATGTTGTCAGGTCCCATGGATGCTGTGTTCTTGGCTTTGGAGAGTGATTTTTACCAGTGCAGCCATGATTACAGGAACTTTGCATTCTTCCGGTATAGAGATGGGCCCTTTAGGGGATGAGAGGGGGGTAAAGTTAGCACTGAAACTATCTGCCAGGATGTTGGCAGTATCAGTTGGTTCTGTATATTTAGTGTCATTGTGCTGTAACTCAGAGCAGATCTGAGTGTTGCCATTGAGACTCTTGACATAGCTATAGAATGCTTTGTGGTTGTCTTTAGAATCAGTGGCGATTTTGTTTTTGTAAATTAGTTAGGTAGATTCACCGACAGTAAGCAAATTATTAAATATCTTATTTGAAACCTATACTAATGCTGAGGCTTTAGAATGGCATTTACCACATGCACGCACCAAGCTACATTCCAAATGCTAAGTGGAGAGCACATCGTAAAAAATATAGCAGTGAAGTATGTGCCAAAAATAATATAATTCAAATTTATAGGGATTGATTAATGATAAGAGGGCAATAACAAATAATAATTTAGTCTGGAATGTCATGTTAAGTACCATATACATGCACAGGGTATACTGTAGCTGAGCCAGGAGCGACCTTAGGTCTACTGGTGCCCTATGCAAAAGGGCTCCATGGCACCCCCCCACCACACCACCTGGTGCCCCCATCCTGGTCTGCCTACACCAAATAAGTATTGGAAAAGCGCCCCTGCTAGAACAGCGCCTAGTTGGCCTATGCCTAAGGCCAGCTATGACCTAAGCTAAGCAATATTAGTAGCAGTATGAGTTCTTATACAATGCAATATTATAAGCTAAGAAAGACAAATAGCATAACTGACACTGTTAGGCAGTTTCTCTGTTACAGATATGCAATCAGAAAAAACAAAAATAACTCTTATTCAAATGGATAATTGTTCTTAACAACAAAGTATTTTTCCTATGCCATGGAAGAAGAAATGGCAGTATTATTAAAGTACATAAAAAAGATAATAAACTAGTAAATTTACCTTAAGAAAGTACATGCAGTCTCTGTGATTTCAAGGAGGGGGGGGGGGGCAAGGAGGAAAAGTAGAGTAGGGAAAATGGCACTAATCAAAGGGAATGCTGATTTTAAATGATGCAAAGAATTATAGGTCGGATTACATTAACAGTAAGTGTAGTATCATAAGGTGGAAGTGATATGTAAGCCACTCTGCAAGGTAAGAGTGAGAGACAGGAAAGAAGGATAGCGAAAAAAACTATCAGTGAAGTTGCTACGTTTGCATTTAATAGTCAAGAAAAACAGTTACAGTGTTTAATGTATGCTGTGGCTAGTAGAATGGATTATTTCCTGATGAAGGAACTTAGTTTAAGGGCATGTGTTATATTCAGGAGCAGTACTAAAAAGTAAAAAAATATATATATTTTATCAAGTGAATATTTCATTTGGAGGGAATTATGTAGAGTTAACTGGGGTATTTGTTGAATGATGAAATATATAGGCAGGGAAAAGGTCAGTAGTTTATAGCTGACATCCCTTTACTGTATGCAAACCTATTAAAAATTTTAAATAGATAATTTTATATTATACAATATTGTTTTAGATAAAATTAAATATATACCTCAGTAGGATTTTAACTGGATTAATGGACATAAAGACATACAGTTATGGTTAGACTATGATGCCTTTTGAACCTTATTTGACGCAAGTCCACAGAAAAAATTAGTTTGCTTGGATGTGAGGTGATAACTGGTCTTTTGATTCTGCTCTCCAGGTGATGAAATGCTGAGTGATAGCTTCAGTAAGGGAGAGTGCCAGGAAGGGTTTCTGTACCTCTTTTATGGTCAAACTATGCTGTCTTTTGAACCTTATTTAGGGCAAGTCCACAAGAAAAATTAATTTGTTTGGATGTGATGATATTTACTGGGCTTTTGATTGTGCTCTCCAGGTGATGATGAAATGCCAAGCAATAGCTTTGAGAAGACTGAGTGCCAGAATGTGTTTATCTACCATCTTAAGGAGTACACACAGTCTCTTGGATGTTGGGGTGGAGTCCCAGAGAAACATAAAGGAAAAGTAGAGTCGTTGAGTGTAAAATCACTCATAGGATCATTGGAGGTTACTACGCTAATGGCCCTTACAAGCCTAGCCAAGAGTTCACCCCCCCCCCAAAAAAAAAAACTCAGTCAGCACCTGTTGCTCCTGTCAATGAGAGGCAGAGGTGGAACCCCTGGGACAAATTTATGGTTTCCCACCCATTCATCAAGGTTTTGCTTGAAGCTGGTCAGCATGGTACTCTGTTTGACATTTAATGGGAAGTCTGTTCCAGAGACAGGGCAGCCACTGGGAGACAAACCTGTTTTTCTAGCAGGTTTTGTTGCTGTCGCATATTAGATTCAAGCCTTTCAAGTGGGTAATGCATGAGGAGTTAGACTTAAAAACTAGAGCATCTTTAGTAGGGCGGGGTGTGAGATTGCCTTGTAGGCAAGACACAGATCACCTCTGAGCAATCTGTACAATACCGAGAAGAGTGATAGTGATTTGAGCCTGTCCGCATAGGACAGGTGTCAGAGGCTATGCATTTGGTTTGTGAGCCTTCCCAATTGGTGCAGATGTTTGGAGAGGTACATACCAAATGGGGCCTTATACCCAATTATTGGTCTAATGACGGAAGAGTATTGAGAGGTAATAACCTCTTTTTTTCTGAATGCAATCCCTTTACTTAAGAGATGAACCAAGTAAAAGGATTTTCTGAACATTGGCACTACATAATGGTCGAATGTGAGATTATCAACCTAAGTACCCAGGTCTCTCACCACAGGTTTTGTGTTTAGGAGGTTGCTGTTGATGTGGTAATCAGTAGGGACTGTGTTTTTGCTGAATCATGTGATGATACATTTTTGTGTGTTTAGTTGAGGCCATGACTTTGGCACCAGTCACTAGTTGCTGTGAGACCCTCTTGCGGTATGTTAACATCATTTAGTGAGTCAGTGATGGCACCCAACTTACAGTTGTCCACAAACTTGGTTAGCCACATGCCTTTTGTCTTTGCCTGGACCTCTGAGAAGTAGATGCCAAACAGTAGGGGTCCCAAGACAGATCCCTGGGAAACTGCACTAGTGACAGGTCTGCTATTGGGGGTGAAGTCACCCATTTTGACCTTAAGGTTCCTGTCAGTAAGCCAGTTGGCCACCTACTTGATGAGATAGGGATTTACTCCAAGTTGTGTTAGCTTTTCAATAATCCCCGCATGGGGGATTGTGTCAAAGGCCTTGACCAAGTCAAGGTAAGCTGTATGTGCTGACTTTCCCTCATCCAGGGCCTTGGTGACAGTCTCAAAGAATTCAACCAGATTCACCAGGCAAGATCTGTCTTTTCAGAATCCGAACTGGGTGGGGTCAAGTGTTTGGAGATTGCCTATGTCCTTGTTTGTATAGATCCATAATAGTATGCTGCATGGCTTTACAGATTAAACTTGTCAAGCTAGTTTCCAAGGTGAGTAGTGGCACCACCTTTGTGCAAGGGGATGACAGTGGAAGTTCTACACTCTGCTGGAAGGAAGGCTGTACTTAGGCTGTGGTTGAATAGGGTGCTCAATGGTAAAGCTAGTTCTTGCTGAAGATGGTGCAGAATACAGCCTGGGACACTATCAGGTCCCATGGAAGCTGTGTCCTTTGCCTTGGATAGGGCATTTAACATTTGATCTCTGGAGATGTGAGGTGTGGTACAAGTATCGGGGATGTTGAAAGGGCCTTTGGGGATGTGAAGTTTGCTCTGAACCCATCTGCTAGTAGGTTGGCTAAATCTACAGGGTCAGTGTAAGTATCACTATTAAGTACTAATTCAGAGCAAACCTGGTCTTTGCCATGGAGGTTCCTGTCGTAGATGAAGAAGGCTTTGTGGTTTCCCTTTTTTTTTGAGGCTAGTATCAATTCATAATTGGATTTGAAGGTTTTCACTAGTGATCTAATTTGCTTGTTGAGGCTAAGGAGGGAGTTTTTCCAATTTGGAATTTGTTCCTTTTTATCCTTGGACAACAGTTTCTTCCTTTTGTTGTAAAGTCTGTTGATAGAGCATGTCCACCAAATAGGTTTGTGTTTCCTTGAGGAGCAGGTTTTACTTCTGTTGGGTATGGCTGAGTCCATGCAGTTGTACAGGTGCTTGTACACTGCACTGGTGTACTCATGTGATGATCAGCACATATTTAGCATGGCCGACAGATTTCTATTCAGTTTTTGCCATGAGTTGTTAAATGTCATTTATCATTTTACCAAATTATGTCTGCCACTGCTGCACTTTGTCAATCTGCATGCAACATGAGGACCATAAATGTTATTTTAATCTGTCAGTTTCTTCTGTACATGTATGACATGCTTATTATTATGAGATTGCAACACATAAAAGTGACTACACAGAGCATTGCTTATGCATGCCATATACCTTTCACAGGACAGGGAACAATAATACATGTCAGTCATAGTTTTTGTCACCAGTCCCTCGTATATTCTTCTAATTAACCTTAATATTGTAACAGGTATTGCAAATGTTTTCATTGTCTTTCTCATACAATCCCATCTTACTCTGTTGAATGCTTTCTCTATATCAAGATCCACCATCAACAGTCATATTTTCTTACATAATGCTTCCCTCTGGATCATCATTGTTCAATTAATTTTGCCAAATGTTTGTCTCCCCTCCGCAAAACCACATTGGTCCATATCTATTAATTTTGGCAACACCTTAGCCATTCTGTTAACTATTATGGAAATAAACACATTATAACCATGGTTTAAAATTGAAATGAAAATATGAAGCTGGGTCTGATGGCTCTTTACCATCTCTTGGTATTACAGCCCCCACAGGTTTCTTGCAGGATGTTGGTGCTTCCCTCCTTTTACAATACTGTTTAAAACAAACTTTTAGATCTTTATCACATTCTTCCCTCTTAGCTTCCAAACTTCCACAGGAATATAATTTATTCCTGGAGATTTTCCAGAAGATTAATTATACATTACAGTTTTTATCTCCTCTCCTCCTATCTTAACTGTTAATTTTTAAGGTTCATCTATAGTACCTCTGACCTTGAAATATTTAAGTCTTTCATAAATATTTCCAGTTATGATTTTTCTTGATTTCCACTTTTCTCTGCTTTATATAATTTTTCATAACATTTCCAAAATGTCTTCAAAGACTCTACAGCTCTGTGGTGATTTTGCTTGTTAAAGTCTTCCTAAGTTTGGCAGCAAGCCTTTCTACTTTCTGTTGCCTAAGCTGTTGTGCTAAAAATATTTTGTACTCTGGAGTTATTACGAAAAAACAGTTGCTTAACAGCAATCTTTCTAAGTTCATGTATATTACCCACATACTTTATTTTCTGTTTATCACTCTGCAGTTGTGCCTCTTCTTGTTCTGGGAGATTCCCTTATTTTGCAATGCTTCAACCTTTGTTAGCCCCTCTAAATAATCTCTGTTACTTCTTGTCCATATTTCCTTTTCTTTTATTTTAAACTCCACTTTCATTTTATCCCACTCACTAGCTATACTTTCTGAAGAAATTTCTCTTTTATAACAGTCTTGAATAATTTCTATTAGCCATTCTTTAAATTCATGTCTTTATAACAGGTAGGTGGGGAATCACCAGCATGTCTAGCATGATTTTTTAGAATGAGTTACAGATTTCTCTATATCTTAGCTACCACAGCAATATTTCATCATCATGTAAATTAGAGTACTGAAAGTGCTTTCACTTCACTCACATAAATTGGTTATAAATATTACAATGTTATCCAAAGCTGCATCTTTTTATTTAAAGTTGCTGGACAAGAAATGTGGAATCCTAATATCTTTCTAACCCCAAACAATGAACACATGTATATTCTTTTCACAACCAAACATGCACACGTGCACACACACACAGACACACACACACACACACACACACACACACACACACACACACACACACACACACACACTCTTTCTCTCTCTCTTATGCTTCCTCTCTCTGAAAAGAACATCCCAACCCCTGCAGGGTAGACAGACTGATGTCAAGGAAAAGGAAATAACTAGTCATATTTGATTTCTGGTTTTATCTTTCCACTGAAGTATACAGGTGGTTTTAGTAATGGAATCCACCATCAAATGTTGTCCTACAAATTATAATGGGGTGTGTCTCTATGCTGTGTCATACTATTGTGAATTCATTAATTTACTTATTGTTATAAGAAGTATTACTTTGGGAATACATTGTGAACACATTGTGAACATATTTCTCAAACTGCAGACATTGAAAATAGGAAAAAGGCCTTTGAACAATCATAACGTCCAGCTAAATATCTGGGTATTTAATTAGTATACAATTTGAATACCAGATAATACATAACTATTCTCTCTTCCAGTAGCAATGTGGCTTACTACTCAGAAACACATTTAAGAAACAAAGAGTGACACAGATTATGTCACTATCACTGCTGGAGCCATGTGAAGACACTTAGCCTAGATTGTCTTCATGACTCCTAGCTAATGCTCAACTACCAGCATACTGCCTGTATTCACTGTCCTCTGGGTTAGAGGACATATCTTGGGACAAAGGACTGTCAGCAACAGAGCTGGAGAAAGTAACTCCCAGTGAAGAGTCTTGTGCGTCAGTGGCTGTGTTGTCTACATCTTCTGCATCATGCCTTGTATCAGGATCAATGGAAGATGCCTGGGGGGATTCAAGAGGTGGACCAGTTGCAATGCTAGACAGATACATAGAAACACATGTTATACACATGCACTTAAAAACAGGAATGCAAAAAAAAATGAACATGAAGTTAAACTGTATACTAAATATCACTTTAATGTTATGCATGCCTGGTCTTCATGTCAATGTCATGACACCAGAAGACTCTGTAAAGAGGAACAAGTGAGCATCAAGCCAAACGTGGAAATATGTGTAAACTGGTATAACATATTTAAATGCATACCTGGTATGTTGTTTGCTGATTCCTCAGATGCTCTGTTAGGTCATGTTACAGTGGTAGAAATTGCAGAATGCACATGCTAATAAAGAGAACTGTGCTTACTGATTTTCTGAAATAATGAACATTAAACTATGGCATACCTTTGTATGTAGGGATGCCAACCTGAATGCCACCACCTTGGATATGATGATGTGAACTGTAGCAGTGGTTAGAGGCTAGGAACTCCTGTTTCTCTTGTGGCTGGTATCTCTGGTTCACCTCCAGTGGCATCCCATTCACATGTGAATCAGCATGAAGAACCATGTCTGTGCACTGATCATGACAAAACCTGAGTGTCTTCCTGTGCCCACCAACAACACTATCACTGCAGTCTATGTTCTCCCAGTTTTTATTCTGCTATACTATACCAAAATATCTGCCAAGGAGATTGCTGCCATGTACATGAATATCAAATATTATTACTTCATTCTCATGAAGTTTAAATTCTCATTTTGTATGTGTGATACAGTCATCTACAAAAAACATACATGTAGGTGTACAGATTATCAACACCTGCTATGCTAATCAGTAGCAGTGCATACGTTGTCATTAAGTGAGTTCAGACATACATTGTAGGATGAATATATGTGGACATACTTGTAAGGATTATCCCAATTCTGATATCTGTTTAGGCATGGCAAGGGAAAAGGATATTAGTAGTAATCAACATATGAGCCGGTACCTAAAGGTAAACGTTCAGCTAATCCCTCACATAAATGTAACCTGTGGGAATCAGATGCTAGACTGCAGAACAATACCTCTAAAGCATATACATGTGCTTCTTGATAGATGTAGATCAACATACTGTGACAGTAAGCAGTGAATCATTTCAAGTAACACATAACGGTATGACAGAGCGATATAAATGCAAATACAGCACATAGCATGTTTTCTTCAGTACAAATTATGCTCACACATGTAAGGACAACTGTAACATGCAGAAAGGAAATGCTATGTGTAGCCTGGTCTATTTTGGACACATAACACATGTAGCAGGATGTCAGGTTACAACTTGCGTATCCATATTAAATGTCTACAATGAAGGCACTTCGTCTGAGCACTTTTAGGGATAAAGATGCAAGTGACTGAAGTACAGTTCCATACATATAATTGTATGAAAATGCCTGCCTACTCACAGACATAAGAAATACACACAGAAGTTACTAAGGCCATGTTCACAGTACTAGATTTGTATTAAGGAAAATGTAAAGGCATGCAGCATAAAAATTGTACCAAAATGAACTGGTGGATTCAGTTGAACCATCAGCATTCCATAAGATGTTGGTAGAAATGCTACATGAATAGCTACAGCTTTGAATGAAAGAGCACTTCAGTAATATACCTGGGAAAATGTTTACAAAGTGTGATTCTTCTGAAGAATGCCAAGGTCACAATGGACTTAGCATTCTGCTTTAATACAGTTTTCACCCAACATAATTAATGAGATTCATTAACACTGAATATTTCAGAACTGCATTGCCATGCTTCGACGTGTGGATCCTGGAATATAAGTCTGAACTTTGGTATAAATAAGGTGCACCTGCCAATACCCTGAGGGTCAGCAGTGCATCCCTGATGCATACAAATAACACTCAATCCCTAGACTGCGTCAAATTTAAAAAGTAATACTGTGTGTTCCATTTCATTGCATTCCTGTTTGCTAACTAAGTGAACTGCATTACTACAGGACATTATGGCTACTTATAGTTGACTGTTGCATTTCTGAGCACCAAACTAACTATTCAAGAAAACTTGAAACTCTTTCGTGTGTATGTTGCACATGAAAGAATGGTGTGAACCCACAAGCAAACATTCACCATGGTCAAAGTTTAGAACCCCGTCACCCAGGAGGATCGCACCAGGACTGGACTCTATAGGACAGTTGTGCAGGTCTGTCTTTGCTATGCAGTCTTCATCAGAGGATGCCCCAGCAGCTACAGAATTGGATCCGAGAGGTCCAACAGACCCAGCTAGAGCCCCAAAGCAAGTGATAGGTTCCCCACCTTAACAACTTATTAATGTATGTTTTGTTTTTAATATATGCTGAGATACTTTTCAATTGTCTTATGATATTTTATATAATTCCATTATCCATCTATAACACCTAATGTAAAAGTGCTTTTCTTTAAAGAGATTCACACTTTGTGTACTTTACTAAGCTAATGGAATGGACCCGCTGCAACTGAAATGTATAGGATTAATGAACCTGACTGACTCAACATTTTGCTTTTTCACTGCAGTGTGATGTGCAGACAACAGTCAATACTTATCTGAGTATATGGGTACCACATAAAGCCATGCCCATGTATGAATTAGGACACTACTGGTATTTATTTTATACTGCACATTGGCTGCAGATATATTTAAGACATGCAATATATTTCATGGAATACATGTGCCTATCAATAATAATGTGCTCAGAGTGACATCAACTAAATAAATAAAAACATCTGTGTAAAGTGAGTGTGGATAGTATATAACCTAAGTAACTCACTAGACAGAACTCGTAATGCAATGTGCATGTTTTTTTGCTGTAGGTTCATGTCCCTGCTTAGCTGTTTGTATTATTTCTGGCCTTACAGACATTGCAGAGGAAATATGCTTTGATTTACAAATGAGTCATTAAATTAGTATCAGTATAATGCATAGCATTTCTAAGTTATGTCCAAGTCCACTATGCTATTCATGCCTGTGATGCAATTCAGTTAATCTAAGGTATGCTGGAGATTCCATTGAAATTCTGCAAATAATGGAGGTGAAGTACTAATCATTTTCACTGTATTTCATTCAAAAAGTACACATTCCTGATAGTGTAGTTTGTTTACTTGTACTGCCTAATCATTTATTTTATAGCATAATCTGCATAAGTGTGGATTGCCATAGATAAACATACGACTGCAGTAAATGGATTAATATTTGGCATCTACAACATTTTAATCTAGTCTTGTAAATGTATGTTGTGTATTTTTTCAATAATGTTATATATCAGCAACAGTGGGTATTTGAACATTCACATTCTTATGTTATCCTGAAAATGAATAAAAAATCTATCTCTCAATATATTTATATATATTTATATTTTATTTATACATACATAAATATACAGATACACATATACATATATGAGTGCATGCATGTATTAACACAGACATATGTGTGCTACCTTAAAATACAATAATTTTATGTATCTGCCATCAGAATAATTTAAGCAGCAACTGACTAGAATGCATTTGTGTGTGTGTGTGTGTGTGTGTGTGTGTGTGTGTGTGTGTGTGTGTGTGTGTGTGTGTGTGTGTGTGTGTGTGTATGAACTGATTCAGTGCTCTGTGAGATCAGTGAATTATTCCAAATTTAGAACAAGATGAGTAAACTGATTTATAACTTGGACTTTATTCCTAGATGCCAAGGCAACTTTTATCATTGGCTTTAGTCTTCTGAATTATTCATTACTAAGCTTTGTTCTCATTCGTTCATGTTTTTTGCCACCCTTTCATCTATTTCCAAATATTTGCACCCTCCTCTTGTTCAAGTTCCTTTGTATCACATTCCAGTTCCAGGTTTTTATTTTCTTGGTGCTGTAGTTTTCTTTTATAAATATTGCATTTGTACACCTATCAAGACCAAGTGTCATTCTTCTATCATCTGAGAAAGTTTTAGCCCTTTGAAGTTAATTTTAAGTCATGTATGGATGTTGGTGTAGCTGTAAAAATCCTTCAAAAAAGTTTTAATGGTTTTTAGAAAAACAATAAAATAATGAAATGACAAGCTCTTTCATCCTGTTACCCACAGGACTTCATCAGAAGAAGCAACAGGAATACAGTTCCATTTAAATATCCCACTCACAGTCACATGACAATATAAAATCCCATGTCAGTGTAACAGTCTTAAAAACTTCATAGCTCAACAAGAATATTTAAAACATTAAGTATCTAATTAGAAATAAATAGTTAAAATAAAACATTTATCTTTTTAAAGCTTTAATTTTTTTTGCAAACAAGAAGTGGAGCAGTGTTTATTTATTCCTGGCCAACTGTTGGCATTGAGGAAGAGTTGCTAAAACAGTTCCCTCATTTAAAGGTGTAGCATCCAGGGTCCTCCTCTTATATTCGGTCTAACTTACTCTATCACAACAAATTTAAAATCATGTTCTGGGTAGTTCGTTGCCTGTTTAGCCAATGCATTTATTATTTATTTATTTATTTATTTATTTATTTTTTAATGTCATAAGTGTGCTCATAAATGTGATCTTTATGACACATTCCGTTTTGCCTCTGTAAAAACATTGGCAGCTTTGGCACAATGCTGCATATACTACGCCTTTGATAAAACAATTATAGTTTCCTTGAATTTTAAAAGTCTGCCCTTTTATTTCATGTTGCTCACCCACTTTTATGAAACTGCAGTAATGGCAATGTCCACTTCTTTTCATACTGCCCATCCCACTCTTTTTACTTGGGGGGTTTCTCAAGCAAGTTCTTTAAACTAATTCCTTTTATATACACTATAATCATTTTCTCACCTAACTTTATATTAACATTGGTGTCATCCTTTAGAATTGCCCAGTTCTTTTTATTACCCACCTAATTATTTCCCTTTCCAATTTAAATGTAGTTATTAAAGAATATTTGTAAGGACAACTGTTGCACTCATTATCTTTACTTTTTCTTCTTGTTTCCTCATTATCAGCTAATAAAATCCTTCTTTTTTCAGCCACCTCTTCCATAAGGCTTCTAGTCACTACTCTTGGGTAGCCTATCTTTAGGAACATAGCTTACACAAGCCTACATTCCTCAAAAATATCACTATCTCTAGATCCCATTCTAGCTGCCCTTACAAACTGACCCATAACTATGGCTGTTTTTTGGCGATATCAGGTGAGGACTAGAAACATGTAAAAGTGTATTTGAGTTGTTGGGTTTTCTATAAATTTTGAAATGTAGATTATGTTATCAAAGTCTTTTTCCAGAAAAATGTCAAGAAAGGGGATTGCCCCATCATCCACCTCTGATGTAAAGGTTAGGAAATCGGTGTGTTGTTAATGTAATATATGAAGTCCCTCAGTCTGTCCTTAGTGTTCCTCCACAAAAAAAGATGTCATCCAAGTACCTCATGTAGAATCTAAAAGACTCCTTATATTCACCTTCCAACATTTACTTTACTGCTTTTCCCAAGAAACAATAACTAAATTGGCAAATAACAAGCCATAGTTAGAGCCCATGGCAACCCCTTTTACCTATAGATAATATTTTCCCTCAAAGTAAATGAAATTATTTTTTAGGATAAGTTCAAGGAATTCTTCATATATGTTTAGTCTGTCCCCATCAGTATTTTTTTCTTCTAAAAATTCTCTAAACCATCTTAAACCCAAGTTGTGGGATGACAGTATAAAGGTCTTTATTGTCCATGAAAACAAGTATGTCTTCTTCATGAAATTCCAAATTATTTATTTTCTCCCAAAAAGCCCAGGCATCTCTACATATCTGTCATTCTTTTTCTAACAGGTTTTTCAAGGAAGTGACTAAAAATTTAGCACAACCACTGGTGATTGACCCTCTCCATCCAGTATGGGTCTCATTGGTGTATTTGAGGTTAAGTTGTAACCATAGTATAATTTATTAAGTAAACAGATTAATGATGGGGGAAGGTGGTCCACACAGCCTACCTGGACCTCACAAAAGCCTTCGAAACAATACCCCACTCAGGCATTATAGATAAGCTCACCAGCTTAAATATAAACCCCTATGTCACTAGATGGATTGCAAACTGGCTCAAGGACAGAACCCACATGGTTAGAATTGCTGGAGCTATGTCAGACTCCAAACCAGTTACAAGTGGGGTCCTACAAGGCTCAGTCCTGGGACCTCTCTTGTTCGGTATATATTTCTTGGAGGTACAGGCCAACACGGAAGGACTGTGGCTGACCAAGTTCGCAGATGACTCCAAACTGGGCACCATAATCGACTCTCCAGCCAACACAACATCCTCCAAAAGGGCCTCATAGAAACAGACAACTGGTGCCAGAGCCATGGCCTCAAGCTAAATGCCAAAAAGTGTATAGTCATCCCCTTTGGCAAAAACAAAGTGCCCACAAATTACCACACAAGTGGTAATCCATTAAGTACAGAAGAAGTAATTAGGGACCTGGGGACCCAAGTTGATAGCAATCTCTCATTTGACAACCACGTGGCCAAAGTGGTTAGAAAAACATTTTATATAGCCCACCTAATCATGAAGGGATTCACATCTAGATCAGGGGAGGTCATCGTGCCTCTTTACTCATCCCTCATCAGGCCCATAATTGAGTACAATGCCCCTTTTGGGATGTACCTTACCAGACACCAGCAGCAACTGGAAAGACCCCAAAAGTACCTCACCAAGAGAATCAAAGGGCTCAAACAGATGCCATATGCTGCCCGGTTAAAGAAACTCCAGCTCTACTCAGTGGCATACCACCTGTTCAGAGGCGATCTGTGCCTGACGTATAAAGCCATGTCCAACCCGGAATTAATGGACATGCTGCACCTCAGAAAATCCAAATCCCATCGAGCTACGCGCTTGAGAGACTTGAACCTCAGCACTGAAATAAATAGGACATGCTGGAGGGACAGATTCATAACCCAGAGGCTCCCTTCACTCTGGAATAAAATCCCAGTCCAGGTTAGGCAGAGTCCCTCATTGACTCTCTTCAAGAGGAATTTTGATGAGTGGATGGGAGATCGAGGGTTTTACCCAGGTATCACTTCTGTGTCACTGTTAGACAGAGGCACAGTATACTAACCTCTTAAAAGGGCATAGCAAAATAAATTTAAAATGGGTGGCGAAAGCCAAACACATTCTGGCTAGGCTTATAAATGCCCTAGGGCAGATGGCCTAGTATGAACCTATGAACCTATGAACCTATGAATGGTTAAAGGGTACGACAAAACAGGCATTGTGACAAAGAATCACCCTGTAATATCCATCTTGGAATTTTTATCCATGAGATAACTTCTGTTTATCAGAGCTTGCTGCAAAGTGATTTGTTTCATAGTCACTGCAACATAATTATCAATGTCGGGTGTGTCTTACACATCTGTGAGCATTCCATAATATGGGATACTGTCAAAAGCTTTTTTGTACTCTATCCATGCCATACGTAGATTCTTCCCCTTTTTACAAACCTCTGTTATGACTTTGTAAACAATAATCTTTTGCTCTGTATGACTTTTTTTATTAACGTTTTGTTTTATTGCCATGGAAACCTCTCAACGTCTTAGTGTAGGAAATCTGACCAAAGGTTAAAGTAATGGGGAGACAAAGGCCCAAAAATAGGGACCGATTTTAAATATTGTTCATTCAGAAAGTTGCTAGAATAATTGGGTTTGAGCTACCATGCATTTTCTGAAGGATATGGAGTCTGAAACACAAATGTATGCCATTATCTAGTAACATCAATACTCAGTGATTTGCCAGAAAACCACAAATTTCATGAGGAACAGACCAAAAATATGAGGCACAAATCTGGACATTCTGTGAAAATCTGTACAGTTGAGAAGTATGTTGCCATGACTGATTTTTTTCTAGATGGTTATAAACTCTGTCTGCATCAATTCCATAACTTCTTTATATGTTGTTGGAAGGCAAGTTACTGGTCTATAGTTCTTAGGATGGCCTTTAGGTTCACATTTATGGATGTTTTTTTCCTGTGGTGTCTGTCTAGGATATGCATGTAAATAATTTTTACTCAGGGCTAAATCTTAGTAAAGATGTTAATATTTTTAGCCAGAAATTAGGTAATGCATCTTGACCATTTTCCATTTAGGAGTTTTTCTTAATTTTGTTTCTGTTTCTCTAGCTGTTACATCATCCCATTTTATATCCCATTTTATATCCTCTACAGTACAGTTCCTTACTTTTGACTTTAATTCCCCTACCCATTCAACATCTTTGTTATGTTCAACATGGACTTCATAAATACTTCTCAAATTGCTTTTGCTTTGTTTCAAGTTCTCTATAAAACAATTTTTTGGTCTTCAATGAACTGTGTGCTTTGTACTTTTCTACATAACTTCTAAGCTTTTCTGCTTGTGCAGATATTTTTTAGTTTATTATTGGAAAGAGTGTATGATAAATCCTGGTCTGTTTTCCTGTTTTGTGTTCCTTTTACCACTTCAAACTTTCTAAGAATCTTTGGTGATTCCTTTTCTGAATTCTTTTAACAATGATACTTTTTGCCTTAGTTCCTGTATAGTTTTTATCTATTCATTGCCTCCATTGTAGCTTTCTGTTTGTTCCATTCTTTTCTGTTATTGCTCTTTGTTTTCTGGTAACACTTTATCGGTTATTGTTTGTGCTTACACATTATTGGTTATTGTTTGTGCTTACTAGTAATACATCCTATTTATATTTCTTATATCACATGTATTTCTCTTAGTAGAGCCAGTTGTAGTGCTCATCTGTTTTAGCAGTCGTCTAACATTTTGTGTCTTATTTTCTATTTGCAATATATTTCTTGCATCTATCTTAATATGTCTGCTTATGTCTATTAAATCAAGCACTCCTTCCCTTAGGTCATTTTTATCTGGACTGAGAGCATTCTGTTTGTTGTTTCCAGTTCTTTCCCTTGCTGTGCAATTCTAGCTGGACTTTCATCCGAGTCTTCTATGGAAAGTTCCAAAACACTGCCTATGGTATATTTTCTTCAGATATATCCTGCTCCACCTGCTGTTTCTCCATCTGAGGCCTCATTAGCCTATCAGGTTAAAATATTACATCTGCCAGATTTTTCATTGTTTCCTGTTCTTTTACTTGTTATTCAATTCTAACCAAACTTTCATGTGCATCTCCTATAGAAGATTCCAGAATATCACCTTGTAGCATTTCTTCTTCAGATGCATCCTACTCCATCTGCTGCTCCATCAAATAGGGACTCATTGGCCCATTGGGTTGCGATATTCCCTGTTCCATACTGAATCTTTCACTTCAGAGATGGTCTGTCACTTCAGTTTTTATTTGTTTATCTTCTGCCTTGCTAAACTTCTTACTTTCAATAACATTGCACTTTTGTGTTCTTTTATTAATATAAAATTTGTAATATGTGGATGTATTTTCTTGTGCTTTTCTTTAAATATTTTTGACGATGCATTTTTTGTATTTATTAGTTTTATTTTCTTCTCTGCATGTATATTCTTGCATTCACTATTACTAAAGGCAAAAACCATGGCATTGTTCTTGCTTTTTTTTTTACTTTTAATATAACAGATTGTCCACCCTAAGCTAGCCCACCACATGATGGGCATCAATGGATAAGAATAGCCCATCTGCTGCCTGAGTAGTTGGAGTCTGTTATGGAGGAGGCAGACCAGGCTGGGGAACCTGGAACTTCCTATGCTGTCATCTCAACCAAGCAGCAACAGTGTGGCCCACCAAGAAGTGATGACTTTTGAGATTAGATGCAGGAGGTAGTATATAATGTTTTTCATGAGCAGATACAGCTCATGATTTGGCCATTCTTTGGTGACATGGCCTATGCAATGAGTGACTCCTTCCAGGAGATCATACTTGAGCTCACCTGTGAGCTTTGGCTCCACCATGAAGGTCTCTCTCAGGAGTAAGTATAGTATTTGTGCTCCTTGAATGTGTCATTTAGCCTGTATGTGTTAACTACGTAGCTTATCATTATAGGAGTATGGCCAAAAATCTGTGCAGCTTCTACCATGTAACAGTCATGATCTTCTTGAAATGCTTGCATTGCAATACCACAGGAGGTCCCCCTATTATATCCTTTGCCATGTGGCATTGTGAGCTACATGACATGTGCCCCAACATTACCTGTGGTATTCCAGCAGTTTGTCTGTATAGTTCATTTGGAGAAATTCATTGCATTCATGAATCACATTTGTGTGATAATGATCACAAGTTGTTGGGGGAAACATATCTTGCCACTATTTCACAAGGCAAGAAAAGTATATTGGATATGTGCAGTCCAACAGCAGTGGTTTCCAAAGATTCAGTACAGTTTTCCATCTTCTGCATGACTTTCTATTACATCTGTGCTGATGACCACTGGGGTCACTTTGCACAAGTTCTGAAAATTCTATCCTGAATCAATTTGTGTCTTCAAAATTCCTGTCATATCAGTGGTAGAATGGAATCTGTTGAATGACAATGTAGGCAGGATGGGGTCTACATCTGCAGTGCCTCAGCTTGTGTGATGACCATCCACTGGACCAGTAATCAAGGAGCATCAATCCTCACCACTGGCAACAGTGGGAGATGTTCACTGAGATGATTACAGGTATACTCACAGTATTTCTGAGTGCAGCTCTCTGCATCAAGTGCAATTTCCCTTAAGAGCACACAGAGACCGCAGTCAGTCCGGGGTTAGTTTCTCACTTTTTCTCCAGATCCCCCAAAACACTCCCCACTAGCACAGCTATAGAGTTGAGATCTCAGCTAAGTGACCAAGCCAAGAACTCCAGCACCCTCTTTGTCCAACCAGTGCTTCGTGTCCCTGCCCAAGTAGCTGACACACACTCTTTGAGGTTTGATTTAGACACACATATACATGAGAAAGGCTGGCAGATGTTTACTAGCTATGCCCCCTTCTGTCCAGACAATAAGGTGGTTTTCACTTCCACCAGTCAGTCGTTATCAGTTACTTTAGGATCCTTAACAAACAGTGTCCAATCTTACCATGCAATACTAATATTAACACAAATGGTAGTTTGACCAAGAGCAAGGTTATTAGGAGTGGCCTACCCATGTCATAAAAATAAATATGCAAGTACTCTCAAATCTTAAATTCCTCTACACTGATCAGCCACAATAAAAGGTTTAGATATATTTAATAATAAATAATAAAATAACAAGACAATAGTAAATATATATTCACAGTGACATCAGAGTTCAAAATCACAGTAAATATTTAAAATAACATTACAGGACAGTCTCAAATAAATAAAGAAAAATATCTAAACTAAGCTTCACTATATTCCTGACTATATCTAAGGGAATTATACTGTTCTAGCAACTTAGTTAGAGCAAGGCATATGTGGTGAATGGGTCTTCTTGTCAGGTCCAAGACAGGGTACAGAATGCTCTGTCTCACTAAGAGACTTCTCAAATTAATATCTAAAGTATTACTGCTGGGATAGCTTGCAGAATGACATCATTTCTTGTCATCTGACTTCTTGTTCCCAGGTGAAACCCCCATTGCTAGAAGCTGGCAGCATTTACCATCTACCTGTAAAAATATACAGACAAGGGCTTGCTCAGATCTTTGGCAGATGCTGGAAGTCATAAAACAATTGTATTCCTTCATGCTTCGAAAATAGCAATTAGTTCACGTTGAAGACAATATAGAAAGCTACCTGGTACAGACTTTGTGTCTCTAGCTGCATTGAAAATTGAAACATAACATCTTTTATGGCCTAGCCTATAAAGTAGTTTAATTTCAGATAATGTTCTAAAGTTTGCTGGACTGAGGTTAACCTCCTGTGTTCTAGTTTCCACTATTAAAATGTATAGATTTAAACAGTTACAATAGTGCATGTACATTTCTGTTCTCTTCCAGTAGAGCACACTGTGGTTACATTTCAAACACAGTACTTTACAAATAACTTTTCAACACACACATCTGTACAATACAGTTTGATATACACATGGTATACAGTTCTAATACATTTATAGCACAAGCATCTTATATAAATAAGTTTGATATTCACAAATGACGTACAATTACTTACAAACTTCCAGCTAGCTGTGCTGGCAATACCTCCTTTCATTACACTTTTCCCCCCTTCAAAGACTCAAGGTACTTTTTCAAGTGACCCTTGAGAAACGTTGCTTGAGATGGATGAGTATATCTGAGAATACATTACCCCATCCCCTGTCTTGAGATCCCAGCTGCTTTGGCATTGCTGACCCCAGTACAGTGCTGCACTGTCATATCATATGCCTGCAACACTAGGCTCCACCATAGTAATTTTGGATTTTGCTGGCTGGTTTGCTGCAGCCATAGATCCCTCTCAGACTCCTCCTGCCTTCTACTGTAAATACTTAGCACCAGGGCCTTCCTATCATTGTAAGGTTTCATGGTGTTAACATGGCACAGCTTGTGACCCTGCCTCCTACCTAGCAGTTCTACTATGTAGTTAACAGCACTGACCTTCCTTACAACTTTGAAGGGTCCCTCCCAAGCTGCCTGCAGCTTGTCATGCCTGACAGGAATGAAAACCATAACCTGCTACCCCACAGCATACTCTCTAGCTTGAGCATTCCTGTCATACCTGACCTTTTTCTGCTTTTAGGCTCCTGTCAGATTCTCCTGAGCCTTGTCCTGAGGTTTAGGATACATGCCACAGCAGACTCCTTGTGGGATTCACTCACCCTCCCACTCATTGCGAATGAAATCTAGAGATACCCTCACCTTATGCCTATACAGCAACTCAAAAGGTGAGAAACCTGTGGATTCTTGGGGCACCTCTCTGTAAGCAGACAACTAATGGGGCAAATATTTGTTCCACTCCCTCTTAAACTGGTCTGCAAATGCCTGTAGCATGGTCTTTAGTGTAGAGTTTAATCTCTCCACAAAACCATTAGTCTGGGGATGGTAGCGGTGGTCTTTAGGTGCTTCACCCCACAATGCTTCCACAGACAAGCCAGCAGGTATGACATATGTTCATTGATTCATAGGTAGGTACTAGGCTATCTGCCTGAAGGCATTTATAAGCCTAACCAGAATGTGTTAGCTGTCGCTGCCTCCTTAGATTAGTTCCCTTTGCCTCTGTCCAGCAGAGCCATTGAAGTGATCCCTGGGATAAACTTTCTGTTTCCCATCCACTCGTCAAGGTTTTTCTTGAAGAGGGTTAGCGAGGAGCTCTGCCTAATATAGATTGGAATCTTGTTCCAGAGCATGGGAAGTCTCTGGGACAGGAATCTAGTCCTCCAGCATGTCCTATTTATTGTTGTGGAGAGGTTTAGATCCCTGGAGATGTGGCTCGAGGGGATATGGTTTTCTTTAGGTGGAGCATGTCAATCAATTCTGGGTTGGACATGGCCTTGTATGTCAGGCAGAGATCACCTCTGAGTAGGCGGTATGCAACTGAGTACAGGTGGAGTTTCTTCAGTCGAGCTGCATAGGGCATCTGTTTGAGGCCAGTGATCCTCTTGGTGAGGTACTTCTGTGGTCTTTCTAGTTGTTGCAAGGTACATCCCAAATGGTGCATTGTACTCTATGATGGGTCTGATGAGTGATGCATAGAGGGGCCCAATGACCTCTTTCGATCTGGATGCAAACCCTTTTGTGATTAGGTGGGCCACATAGAAGGATTTTCTAACCACTTTGGCAATGTGATTATCAAAGGAAAGGTTACTATCTACTTGGGTCCCCAAATCTCTCATTACGTCTTCCGTATTTAGGGGGCTACCACCAATGTGGTAGTTTGTGGGTACTTTGTTTTTTCCAAAGGGGATGACTATGCACTTTTTGGCATTTAGCTTGAAGCCATGGTTTTGACACCAGGTATCTGTCTCAATGAGACCCTTTTGGAGGATGTCTGTGTCAGCCAGAGAGTCAGTTATAGCCCGTAGTTTGCAGTTATCTGCGAACTTGGTCAGCCATAGTCCTCCTGTGCTTGCTTGTATCTCTGAGAAGTATATTCCAAAAAGGAGGGGTCCTAGAACTGAGCCCTGGGGAATGCCACTTGTAACTGGTTTATAGTCAGACCTAGCTCTCGCAACTCTTACCATGTGGGTTCTATCCGTGAGCCAGATGGCAGCCCATCTCATGATGTAGGGGTTTATGTTCAGGCTGGTGAGCTTGTCTATAATACCTGAGTGGGGAATGTTGTCGAAGGCCTTTGCGAGGTCTAGGTAGGCAGTGTGGACCACCTTTCCCTCATCTATAGCCTTGGTAACTGTCCCAAAGAAGTCCACCAGGTTTAGGAGGCATGATCTACCCTTAACAAAGCCAAACTGGGTAGGGTCCAGTGTTTGGAGGTTCCCAGTGTCTCTGTTAATGAGATCCATGATAATGCATTCCATTGCTTTGCAGACCAAGCTAGTCAGGCTTATAGGGCAATAGTTCCTGGAGTCCGTTGTGGCTCCACCTTTGTGGAGTGGAATAACCGTTGCTGTGCGCCACTCTGTGGGCATGTAGCCTGTGGAGAACCTGAGTTTAAACAGTGTGTTTAGGTGAGGGGTTAGTTCATCTTTGAGCTCATGTAGGATGCAGCCTGGGACACCATCCGGTCCCATTGATGCTGCGTTTTTGGCTTTGAAGAGGGCTGTTTTAACCTGAGTGTCTGTGATTTCAGGGGCACTGCATTCTTCTGGTATGGTTATGTGCCCTTTTGGGGGTGAGAGGGGGTGAATTTGCACTGAACCTGTCCACCAGGATGTTGGCTATATTGGTCAGTTCACTGAATTTTGTGCCATTCTGCTCTAACTCCAAGCAGATCTGAGAATTGCCACTTAGATTCATGACCTAGTTAAGGAATGCCTTGTGGTTATTGGAGTCCATGGCAATTTTTCTTTCGAAGCTAGCCTTGGATGATTTTATGAGGGAATGTAGTTTCTTGCTGATACTGATCAGGGATGTCTTCCCTTCTTGGGATTTTACTCTTTTCTGTACTAGTTTCCTCTTTCTATTGTATAGCTTGTTTATGGCAGGGGTCCACCAGACTGGTTTCCTTTTCTTGGAGGAGTGAGTCTTGGTTTTGTTTGGGATAGCACAATCCATGCATTCTTATAGGTGCCCATAGAGTGTATTAGTAAAGGATTTTGCAGCTTGGACAGCATTATCCTTTAGCATGGTGGTTTGAAACTTCCCACCTTGGTCTTAAGTAATGTGAAGTTTGCTTTTGAAAAGTTTTTCACAGTGGTTTCTTCTTACTGGGGGTGGTGGATGAATGAGGATATCCAGAGTGATTAGTTTATGGTCATATCTAACTAGCAAGGGGGTGACCTCCGGTGTGGAACACCAGTTGCCGATGTTGGTGATAACCAGATCCAATATGTTATCACCTCTGGTGGGGGTGTTGAACAATTGATCCAGGGTGTTTGAGTTTATAAATTCTAAGAAATGTTGGGCAAGGGAGTTTGTACTTGAGTAGTTCTCCCAGTTAACATTTTGGTAATTGAAATCACCCAATATCAGAGTGTTTGGTAGGACCTTTATGTTTCCCATGAAACTGGTACTTCTGTCAATCAGTATTTCTTTTTGTAAAGCTACCCTCCTGAAAATCTCTAACAAAGCATTTGCCACCTTTTCTGTCTCAATAGAGGACAGAACCACTGCCTCAGTGTATCTGGCAGCATAATCTACTAATACTAGGATATATATATATATATATATATATATATATATATATATATATATATATATATATATATATATATATATTCTTCCCTGTAGAACTTAGGGTACTCAGAGGCCCCATAATATCCATATCTACCCTCTGAAATGGCTCCTCGATCACAGGCAAAGGCATTAAGGGAGCTTTGACCTGGTCTCCTGCCTTGTCTACATTTTGGCACTGCTCACAAGTCCTGCAGTACCCTGTTGCAGCCCTGGAAATCCCAGGCTAATAAAAGTTCTGCATAATACATCTTGTTGTATGCTTTATACCCATATATCCTGCAAAGGAAATGTCATGGGCTATGATGAGAAGTACCAGATGGTAGGCTCTGGGAGCTACCAACTGTTGTATTCTGTCACCCTCTTGACCTCTCTCAGGGGTCCACTCTCTATACATTAACCCTCTGTCCCAATATACAGATTCCCCCTTTCTTTGAGAATCAGGTGCCTCCCTAGCTGCCTCCCTCAAGCCTTGTAATGTAGGGTCTGAGAGATGAACCTGTTGCAACTCTCTTTGAAACCTTTCCCAGCTCCCCTTCCATAGGAAGTCTGGTATCCTCTGACAGCAGTGCCTCACTGTCAGCCTGGGTACTACTACTCGCCTCTGCTCTTGCAGTTACTTTGTCCAAGGGAACATCAGTACCCACCAGCAGCTGTGGCTCAGCTTCAGTCTCACTGTGACAGGGTAGCTCCCTCACTGAAGTAGCCACATCACCAGTCCTGGCTTCATGTGTGAGGTCTATCTGGGCCCCTTCAAGATTACCAGACTGACATCCTTGTCTCCAAGCCTGACTGCATGTAACTGCATAGACACAAGGTACTGCATTACCAAAATCATTCCCTGTCAGGACATCTGCAGGGGATATCCTCAAACACACCTACTTGCTTACTTCCTTTTCCACTATCCCAGTCAAGGAGAACCCTAGTCAAAGATATTTGGAATAGGGTCCCTCCTAAATCTCTGCCTGGAGTAGACTCCCCAAGCAAGTAGTGCTCATCTTTAACCACTGCAGTCTCACAATGGTTAGGTCAGAGGCTGTGTCTCTCTTAGCAGTGGCCTTTTTCTCATCTACTAAGATTGGATATAACCTCTTGTGGTAGTTTGGTATCCTTGTTGTCTCCAGATAACTTACCCACTGGCATTTTGTCATTCCTACTTACTGGCTACCCCACCTTTTGTTCCCCATTTTGCCTCCATGAACATCTATATACTACAGGGCCCTTCTAGTTACATTTAAAACATTTCTCCCTGATCCTGGCCATGCACCTATGCTAGTGGCATGCCCTGTTAATGGCATACTTTGTTGGGGCAATTTAGGCTGCCCACCACGGGTTCCCTTAGACCCATTAGCAACACTGGGTATCCCTTTCTTGTGCAGTGATGCTCTGCTTGCCAGGTATAGGTCTCCTTTTTGCCCCAACTCATCAGCGGTGTTGCATTCTCTATCTGCCAACCAGATTCTCATGTCCTCAGGCAAAGTGCTAAGGGCTTGTTCCTTCACCAAAAGGTCTTCCAGCCCTTCAAAAGTGGTGACTTAACACCCACTCACCCACTTATGAAAATAAGTCCTTAACTCAGCTATATATTCACACACACTTTCATCTGCCTTGCATCTATGCTCACAAAAGTTTTTTCTATAAGCTTCAGGTGTTAGCTTAAAGCACTTTAATAAACAATTTTTAATGGCATTATAATTTAAGCAATCAGTATCAGTCAATTTAGAAACTACAGTAACAGCTTTACCATGGAGTAAGGTGGTCAGGAACCGTACCTAGAGCCCTTGGGCAACATTATACTATTTTACAAATCCTTTCAAACATATGAATACAACTATAGAAATTATCACCCTCTGGAAATTGTGGAAGAAATTTACTTACCTTTATTGCTTCAGTGGTTCAGTTATTCCCTTCCCTATTACCTCCATGACCCTGGAAAAGAGTCAGCATCTCCTTTTCATGTTACCTCTGCCTCTCATTTTCTTTGGCTTCCAGATGTCTCCGTCTCTCTGCTGATTCTAATTCCAAATGGTGCAGTCCCTCTGCTGATTCTGCTTTGACCTCCAAATGCTGCAGTCTATCTGCTGATTCTAGTTTCAAATGTTATGGTTCCAGTTCAAGCCTTTTTAACTCCAGATGGATTTTTAAGTTCTCTGAGGCAAAGTTGAACTGTCCATTTTCTGAGAGTTGCACATCCCAAGACCAGTCTGGTTGTCTTCCTGGTTGATGGTCTGTGATACAGCTGTGATTAAGGATGCAACCATTTCCACTTTAGTCAGGATGGCATGCACCAGTCCTCTGGCTAGGCACATCTCAGCCAACTGGCTCCTTGTCAGGTTGCCATAATCCTCTGCTGAAATCCTTGCCTGGTCTCCTTGACTAACTAAATTAACAAAAAATAAATAAAACTATTGTGATATGAAACTCTGAATGTCTACCATGTGGCTGCTTGAGAGTTATATACCTTCTTTAGTGACCACTGTATACAGGATACAGGAGTTCAATATCCACACCACTGAATACAAATATGTGATGTGGTGATCCCACCACTGTTCACAAAATGTGATGTGGATATCTCAGCATTGCCCACCAAATGTGATGTGGATATACCACCTCTGCCCACTAAATGTGATGACCTCCACTGGACCAGTAATCAAGGATCCTCAGTCCTCATCACTGGCAACAGTAGGGGGCATTCACTGACAGGATTACAGGTACACATACAGTATTTCCAGATGCAGCTGTCTGCATCAAGTGCAGTTTCTCTTAAGAGCACTCAGAGACCATAGTCAGTCTGGAGCAGCTTTCTCACTCTTTCTCGAGATCCTCATTAAGACTCCCCACTGTCAGATCTATAGAGTTGAGATCTCAGCTGAGTGACCAAGCCAAGACCTCCAGCACCCTCTCTGTCCAGTCAGTGCTTTGTGTCCCTGCCCAAGTAGCTGACACACACACTCTTTGAGGTTTGATTTACACACACACACACACACACACACACACACACACACACACACACACACACACACACACACACACACACACACACACACACACACACACACACACACACACACACACACACACACACACAAAGACTGGCACAGTTTAATTGCTATGCCCCTTCCACTCAGACTATAAGGTAGTTTTCACTTTCACCAGTCACTCCTTATCAGCTACTTTAGGGCCCTTAACAAAGGATGTTCAGTCTTACTGTGTAATATTAATATTAACACAAATGGTAGTTTGACCAAGAGCAAGGTTATTAGGAGTGGCTCACAGAGTGTCACCAAATAAATATGCAAGTACTCTCAAAACTTAAATATCTCTACATCAGCCACAATAAAAGGTTTAGATATATTTAATAATAAATAATAAAAGAACAAGACAACAGTAAATATATATTCACAGTGACATCAGAGTTCAAAATCACAGGAAATATTTAAAATAACATTGCAGGACAGTCTCAAATAAATAAAGAAAAATATCTAAACTAAGCTTTGCTATATTCCTTACTATATCTAAGAGAATTATACTGTTCTAGCAACTTACTTAATTAGAGCAAGGCAGATGTGGTCAATGGGTCTGCTTATTGTCAGGTCCGAGACAGAATACAGAATGCTCTGTCTCACTAAGAGACTTCTGAAATTAATATCTAAAGTATTACTGCTGGGATATCTTGCAGAATGACATATTTTCTTTTCATCTGACTTCCAGTTCAAAGGTGAAACCCCCATTACTAGAAACTGGCAGCATTTAGCATCTATCTGTAAAAATATACAGACAAGGGCTTGCTCAGATCTTTGGCTGATGCTGGAACTCATAAAACAATTGCATTCCTTCATGCTTCAAAAGTAGCAATTAATTCACTCTCAATACAATACAGAAAGCTTCCTGGTACAGACTTTGTATCTCTATCTGCACTGAAAACTGAAAGATACCATCTTTTGTGGCCTAGCCAATGAAGTAATTTAATTTCAGATAATTTTCTAACATTTGCTGGACTGAGGTTAACCTTCTGTATTCCAGTTTCAACTGTTAAAATATATGCATTTAAACAGTTAAAATAGTGCATGTACATTTCTGTTCTCTTCCAGTAGGGCACACTTTGGTTACATTTCAAACAAAGTACTTTACAAATTCCTTTTCAACACACACACACACATCTGTACAAAGCAGTTTGATATACACATGGCATACAGTTCTAATACATTTGCAACACTAGCACTTTCTATAAATTAGTTTGATATTTACAAATGACATATAATTGTTTACAAAATTCCAGTTAGCTGTGCTGGAAGGATCTCCTTTAATCACAGCTTATATAACACAATCTGTGCAGGTGTATTCACCTTCAGTTTGTTAATCTCAATCTACCCTGTGCAGCTGTGATGCTCTGAATGGTCCATGTTTGATGAGTATCTTCATTTTGTGCAGAGAATGAGTTCCACAAGGATCATCTGCTCTTTTCTCTCTGTTCATAAACCATATCACTTTATACCTTACCAACCTTAATTTAATCATGTATGGAGATGACATTCTCCTCAAAGAAAGCACTAAAACAGCAGCCAACCTAGAGATAAATCCTAAAATAAATTTCTCTCATATATGTACATGGTTCACTGATAAACTTTTAATTATCTCTAATAAAACAAGTTTCGTACTGTTTTCCTCCCCATGCAAAATTCTCTTTCTGCAACAATTTATTTTAAAAGATAACAATAACACTCTCATCCCTAATATAATCAAACAAAAATATTTAGGGCTCATCCTTGACCCATCCCTAAACTTTCATATTCACACAGACCTAGTCACCAAAAAAGTGTTACCCCATCTTATCCTCTGGAACAGGATATCCCACCTCCTTCCTCCCATAGCTGTGGCAGCTATTACTATAAATATCCTTACTCCCAAGCTAGAATATGGGTTCCTGATTATATGTTGCCATTCCTTAATACTCACAACCTTCAAAGAACTGAAAGTAAAACAGGCTGATTTGTACTTCTAGCAGACCAATGCATGCATCACTATCTTGTTCTACAGAAATTCAGATGGCTACCTATTCCCATTCATGACTCTCTCCTTCTTGGTTCTCTTAAAATTCTAAGCTCAGGTTATTGTCCACACTTAAAGTGCACATTACTCATCAAAGAGCCAAATTACTGTCTTTCACATTCCCATGTGGAAACTATCATGTTAATAAGACCTTGTTTCAAGATTTAAGACAGTAATTGGTGAAAAGTCTTTTTCACAAACAGAACCAGCCACATGGAATTACCTCACCACTGATATAAAAAAGTCAGTCATTCTTGCAATTCAAAAAAGCTTTAAAAGCACTCCTGCAAAAAGAAGCTGTGTGTAGCTGCTTTTAAGACACTGTCAGATTTGCTAGCATCAATTGTTGTTTTGGCTGGCAATATGGAAACGTTTAATATTGTGGGCAGCTTGAACTCTCACCCTATTTATATCTGTTGTAAATGCTATCTCTCCATGTGGTTAGTACTACGTAGTCTTTGAAGTAATTTCTATATTGTCAACATTCAAATGTCACTTTATTCAAGTGCACATTTATTCTGTATATTATTATACATAATTTTAATTGTAATGAATTCACTGTTTATTACTTGTATTTCCACCCAAGTCATGAATGAAAGGGGTTAGTAGACCACCTGACCCACCTGATTAACAAAAGAAAAACACATAAATAAACAAATGTATCACATGGACATCAGATGGTACTGCTGTAGTACTAAGCATATGCTGTGTATGAGTGACATGTCCACCATTTTATGTGCATCTGTCCTACTCTCCTGTACTTTATGTGCATGCTTGTGACTCTGGTGTACTTGATCATATATTCAGATTCAGCTTTCTTGTTCACAGTTTTATGTAACAACTGCATGTAGTAGACACATAGTCATGTCTGTGTGTAGGCCTAGTGACCACATGGGTAGCAATTGTATCATTGCTCAACACTGCTGCACTCATCATCTTTATGGAGTCTCATTAGGGTCCATGCACCCTGGCTTATGCATGAGTTGCAGTGTTACATTTGGATATGTACCGCTTGTACCAGCTGAAAAAAGTTATTGGATTTACCACTGCATAAAGTTGCAGGACACATTCAGTTTTTTTCAGACAATATTGTGTAGGCCAGGCCACTTTAAGACAACATAATGCAATATGTGTGCCACATGACCTTTGTCACTGTATCATGTGACCTTCTTTCTGCACATTCATTTGTTTAGTGTCCCTTGCCACATATGTGCAGGACTGTTGTGTCGTAATTATGTAGCCATGACACTTGTTACATTGTGCTTGCATGAGTATAAGTATGCTCAATTGTAATTCACAGTTATAAAAAGAGGAGGATAAATAGATATGAGGGGTGTTATATGTAATATAGAAGACCTGCATTAGCCAGAATCTCTGAAGTGCCTACCTTTGTCATCCTCTAGCAAATGTGAATAAAGAATCTTCTTGAAAGTGATAAGATTTTCAGCTGGCTTGATAGGTTCAGGAAGAGAGTTCCACCAAGCTGAAGTATGTTTAGAGAATGACTATTCACAAGTAGATTCATCAAAACTTAATGTTTCATTATCATGTATATGTGCAGTACATAAATAACTATAAGAAAGACTTTCATACAGAGAAAAACCCTACCTTATCCACCATAGACACATAATTACAACATGCGCTTTCTTACTACCTAGCTTACTCTATGTATCCTTTTACTTGTCATCATATTGATGTTGTGACTTTATTAAGTAAATCCATCTATCTTTATCTTTTATATATATATATATATATATATATATATATATATATATATATATATATATATAGATATATATATATATCTATATATATATTATATATATAGGTCTACTTCATAACATTGAAATTTCATAACGTTAAATTTCAAAACATTGAGACCATAACATCCAAATCCCCAAAACATTGAAAACCCATCACATTGAAAACTCAGAACACTGAAAGTGTGCTTCATAACAGTGAAAACTACAATGCATATGTAAATAACATCCTCTCCTCCTACAACACCTAACTAACAAACACACTTTCTACTATGTTTCTGCAGGGGGGCAAGCCTCTCTGCACTCCCCCACACTCTTGTAAATTAAATATACCATCTCCAAGATCGCACTACAGTGGAAAAAGTAAATTTCCTAACCTCACTGTATCATACACTGAGGTTAGGAAATTAACTTTTTTCCACTGTAGTGCGATCTTGGAGTTGGTATTATTTAATTTATGGGGGTGTGGGGGGCAGAGCCTCCCATAATGAGGGTGCTTGGGGCCCCATGAAAGGTGCAGGGGGGGCTTGCCCCCCCTGCAGAAAACTAGTAGAAAGTAGTAGAAAGTGTGTTTGTTAGGTAGGTAGGTATTGTTGATGATATTATATTATTATGATATTATTTACTTGTTCAATGTAGTTTTCAATTTTTATGAAGCACACTTTCAATGTTCTGAGTTTTCAATGTTTTAAATTTTTTATGTTATGTTCTCAATGTAATGAAATTCAATGTTATGAAATTTCAGTGTTATGAAGTAGATCCTTGTTATCTATCTATATCTATGTTTATATATATATATATATATATATATATATATATATATATATATATATATATATATATATATATATATATATATATATATATATATATATATATATATCTTACATATATTAGATGATGCCATTCCTACATTAATAATAACAAAATATATTTAATAACATTTAAATATGGGCAAGGAGCATTAAACAATCAACTTGTTAGTTACCTCTTCAACAAAATGGTTTAATTAAACGGAAAAAAGATGTTCTTCCATATAACAGCACAAATCTGATGCACAGGCACCTAGCACTCTGATTAGTCAATGCTCCTTGTCCATTTTGTATTTCTATGTTCAGTTGTTGTTCCTGCTAAATGGATATTTGAAATGGCAGCATTTTGTTTGCATTTGAAATCTGCAATGGAGGGGCTATCTGACTGAAAGTGAGATCTAAGTAGCCTAATTTTGTTAGTAATAAAATACATATAATGAATGAAAACACCAAAAAACTCAACTTTGAGCATATAACCTAATTGGGAACAGAAAAAAATTAATCAAAGAAATGACAAAAGCAGTATCCAACAAACAGGAAATGAAGTATAGGAACTGATAGAAATTGAATAATGTGAAGCTAAGACTAGCAGCCCCCATAACAACAGAAAACAGAAAGTCTGCAACTCTAAGCTTGGTATGCATGCATGTACACACACACACACACACACACACACACACACACACACACACACACACACACACACACATGTTTGCCTTTTGAGCCATTATCATGAAGGTATTCTGTAAGTGTTGTTTTCTTGCTTCATTCGAGGGCTGGTTGCATGTTGCGGGCCCTATCCTAGAGACACTTTTTCTCTGATGAAATGAAGCCAGACTAGCATGAGATTCCAAAAAAATGGTGAAACTGGAAACAATTTAAGGCTCTTTTTGAGATCACAGTGGTGATGCTTGCAGTGACTGCTATCATGAATCTGTGCATTTAATTTACATCTATTTGCGCTCTTTGAATTTTTCTTTAGTTGTCTGAGCAATAGGAGAAAGAATGTGAGAAATCTGGTAGCAAAGTTTTAGCTGGCATATAATTTTGCTAGTTACACTGTTAGTATGGATGGTGTATATTAAAGAAGGTTGCATGTAATTGCATTCAGTGACATTAAGAATGATATTCTCCTGGGTGTCTTCAATGAGCAGGCATAGTAGGTTTGCTACTTCAAGTGTTATAGATAATGGCATTATTTTCATTTTTTGAATGGTTGATTAATGTCTCTTGGACAAAGGCCATAGGCAGAGATTGATGAAGCTTTTTTGTAAGTTTGCTTGTACTACTGAATCAGATTTACCAAAGTCAGTTAGCAATACTTCATCTGCATATATGATAACATCAAGTGAATATAACTCAGAAGTAAAGGCATTAATAAAGGGATAAAATAGAAGTGTGCCTAAGACAAGGTCTCCAGTATTGAGGGTCATAGTTTTTGAAAAAGAGTTATTGGTGTTAACTTGGAAGGTTTATTTTTGAAGATGTATTGAAACCATTTGATTTTGTAATTTTCAAAATTAAAATTTTAGTAATATGCTGGGAAGTATATTGTTATTAATTGTCCGAAATGCTTTTGTCATGTCTGCAAATGAATCATTGGTAATGTGGTATTCATTGATATCAATGTAAACTGCATCTACATCAGTCAATTAGGCTGTTGTAGTGGTGAAGACATTACCAAAGCCATACCAACCTCCAGAATGTAGGCCATTTTTATTCATGTTCTCAAATAACTCTTTTACAATTTTATTTTGAAGATTTTTGCAGTAAGACTGAAATTAAGATATGTCTGTTGTCCTTGAACTTAGTGAGAGAGGGTACTTTGGGAGTAGGATAATAATGCATTGTTTGAAGGCAAGTGTCAGATTCTAGATGTGTGGGACAAGTTAAATATTTGTATAAGAGGTGTTGCAATTTTATTTAGCTGCATTTTTAAAGAAAGTGGGAAGTAACTTGATGTACTTGGCAAATGAGGAAATTAGGCTTTTCAATAGAACTTTGGTTTCTTTGACTAGCAATTTTGGAAAATGGAATTCCATGGAATATTCATCCAGTGTGTGTAGCTGTTAGAGAGTAATAGTTACTGCATATCTGCAGAGGAAGGAACCTTGTCAGTTAATTGTTGTATTACAGAGATAAGGAAGAACCTGGAGTCTTCGCTTAAGTTGAGATTTTGATAACAGTGTTTCACTGATAGAGCAGAATTTGTAAGTGTCTCTGTCCTGTCTGTCATACTTGCTTTATTTCTTTCCTGCAACTTTTAGGTTTGCTAGAGATGATAACGTGTTTTTGCATCAAATATGTAGATTTAGTGTTATTGCTAGATATCCTAGTTAGCTTTTCCATTTTTAAGGTCATTTTGGTGTAGTATTTGAGGCTGTGTTTTCTAAATCACAGTATACATGGTTCTGAAGCATTGAGCTAAGCCTCCTCATCTGGACTCATTCACCAGGCAGCACTCAGTTACACAGATTGGTCACAGTAACTTTAAGTGCCGTGCTTAGATCCAAATTATATGCATGAATTCTTCTAGCAAAGACACAATGATTTATAGATATAGGGCTTCTGTGACTACTTTGCACAGCAAACATCATGTTATACTGAAAATGAATGGTGAATGATATCATGATGAGTTAAGGTTTACTCCAAAATGTTTAGTGTTTTAGTAGTACAAGACAATCTGCTGCTGGAGTGTTGTGTAGAACTGGCACCTGTTTATGAAAAGAACTATGCAATTGCATGCAACATTTTGCCAATGTGTCCTTTAAATAAGTAGGTAAAAATTCCATACTAAAATTCCACACAATTAAAAAAGTTATAACATACACAGTAATCAATTAGTTAAAACAGGCAGAGCAGACATTTTACTTTAAAATACATTACCAAATATATAATCATCATACATAAACTGCTAAATGTAAAATTTATGGTACACAAAAATATAATTGCCCATTTTCCTAATACAGAAATATACTTGGGAGTGTTTATCTTACATATATTACTGTATGACCAGGGATTATTGGGTGAATGCCTTATAATCCCTTAGCATGTGGTAATATATATTTTGGCGTACATACCATCTCATGCTTTATTACATACTTAGTATCCCTGTTAGGGTGCTTTCATTGCTTCTACAGGCAATATCCTGAGATATTTTTTTATCCACCGCCCTCACCATCTATGAGAAATTCAATTTAATTATGTAGTCCATTACCCACCTTAATCTATGCAAGACAAGTCAGTGAGCACACAATAATCTTTAAAGTTCAGCCTTATAATTTAAACAGTTGGCATTATGTTGTTATAGACTGCATATCATAATAGCTATTAATGAAAAAGTCTGCTCTATATGCTGTGAAATCATTGTCAGTTTTGCATGATGCACTAATGCTTTACAATAATTTAGAGGAAATAAAATCAAGAAGCAAAATGCAGTATCACTGAATAAATCTCATGCATACTCTTTTTGTCACATGCATGTGTGAATCAAATATCAAAGTAGCTGTGGTCATGGACACACTTCATATACTTTAGCTTGGCCTGTAACCCCTCCTGAGCCAATTCCATTCTTTATTGTAATACATTATTTGATTTAATGCATGTGATATTTTTTGAATTAGATAGAACAGTTATTGAGTGGAAGTACATGGATGTCAAAGGGTAAGACAGAATGTTTTGTTACCTCTTACAGTCCTTGTTAGAAGTGTATATGTCACTCATATTACCCTAGTGATTTTATGCAGGCATAAGCAATGCCTTTGCCTCATAGTAACTAAATGCATAACTTGTAAACATCAAAGGTAATGCAGGACTATTAATACACTGATGAAAATAAAACAGGCAATGATGACAGATTCCAATCCAGTGGTGTTTCACTTCAGCTGTAATAGCAACATTATTCCCTGTTTTGACTACTTATGTCAAAATGTATTACTCTTAACTTAGGTCTTATTCTCTGAGGAGTCCTTAAGTCACACAGATATTAAACAAATGCCGACACAGCACTAGATGATGACAGTTGGATTACTGCCCATCAAACAAACTGCTTTATGGAAGTAACAGCACTATGAATAGTGTCTCTAATATTAATTTCTAATTACTGATATTTATTCAGGCAGCTAGAAATGCAAAGGCATTAAGGGTAATACTGCTGATATGTAATGTGCAGTTGCTATCAGAAAATGTGTAATACCTGCTGCTTTCACTTCTCTGGGCTAATAATTGCCCATGATATGTTATCTGTTGCATTTTTCAAGGCCTGTGAAGGTATGTAGAACAATTCAGATGATGGCAATGTATCCCTGACTAAGAAATACCAATAGTAGTGTAAAATGTAAAAGGACAAACTCCACAAACTAATGAAAAAAAAAGAAACAGGCTGCCAGCAACAAAGAACTCAATATATGAAGGTCCTACCAAACACCTTAATATTGGGTGATTTCAGTTATCCAAACGTTAACTGGGAGAACTACTCAAGTACTAACTCCCTTGCCCAATGCTTCCAAGAATTTATAAACTTGAATGCCCTGGATCAACTGATCAACACCCTTACCAGAGGTGACAACATATTGGACCTGGTCATCACCACATGGGCGACCGGTGTTCACACTGGAGGTCAACCCCATGCTGGTTAGATCAGACGATAGACTAATCACTCTGGATATCCCTCCCTCACCCCCAATCAAGGAAACCACCATGAAAAACTTTTCAAAAGCAAACTTCACATTACTTAAGACTGAGATGGAAAGGTTCACAGCCCCCATGCTAAAGGACAATGCTGTCCAAGCTGCTGAATCCCTTACAAAGGCACTCTATGAGCACCTGCAAGAATGCATGGATCATGCTATCCCAAGCAAAATCAAGACTCACTCTTCCAAGAAAAGAAAACCAGTCTGGTGGACCCCTGTCATAAACAAGCTATACAATAGAAGGAGGAACCTAGTACAGAAAAGAGTAAAATCCCAAAAAAGAAAGAAATCCCTGATCAGTATCAGCAAGAAACTATGATCTTTCATAAAATCATCCAAGGCTAGCTTCGAAAGAAAAATTGCCAAGGACTCCAAAAATAACCACAAAGTGTTCTTTATCTATGTCAAGAACCTAAGTGTAAACTCTCAGATCTGCTCTGAGTTAGTGCAGAATGGCACAAAATACACTAAACCGACTGATATTGCCAACATTTTGTCAGACAGGTTTAGTGCAAACTTCATCCCCCTCTCACCCCCTAAAGGGCCCATAACCATACCAGAAGAATGTAGAGCCCCGGCAATCACTGACACACAGGTTAAAACAGCCCTATCCAAAGCCAAAAACACAGCTTCAATGGGAGCGGACAGTGTTCCAGGCTGTGTCTTACATGAGCTCCAAAATGAACTAAGCCCTCATCTAAACACACTGTTCAAACTCAGCCTCTCTACAGCCTACATACCCATAGAGTGGTGCACAGCAACAGTTAATCCTGCTCCACAAAGGTGGAGCCACAACAGACCCGGGAGCTATTGCCCTATAAGCCTGACTAGCCTGGTCTGCAAGGCTATGGAGCGCATCATCATGGAACTCATTAACAGAGACACTGGGAACCTCCAAACATTGGACCCTACCCAGTTTGGCTTTGTTAAGGGCAGATCATGCCTCCTAAACCTGATGGACTTCTTTGAGACAGTTACCAAGGCTTTAGATGAGGGAATGGAGGTCCACACAGCCTACCTAGACCTCGCAAAGTCTTTCGACACTATTCCCCATTCTGGTATTATACACAAACTCACCAGCCTGAACATAACCCCCTATGTCACGAGATGGGTTGCCAATTGGCTCACAAATAGAACCCACATGGTGAGAGTTGCAGGCTCTAGGTCCAATTCTTAAACCGTTTACAAGTGGCGTCCTCCAGGGCTCAGTCCTGGGACCCTTCCTGTTTGGTATATACTCAGTGGTACAGGCAAGCACAGGCGGACTATGGCTGACCAAGTTCATAGATGACTGCAAACTGGGGGCCATAATTGACCCTCTGGCTGACACAGACATCCTCCAGAAGGGTCTCACTGAGACGGATACCTGGTGTCAAAATCATGGCCTCAAGCTAAATGCCAAAAAGTGCATAGTCATCCCCTTTGGAAAAAGCAAAGTACCCATGAACTACCATATACGTGGTAGTCCCCTAAATACAGAAAATGTAATAAGGGATCTGGGGATGCAAGTAGATAGTAATATCTCCTTTGATAATCATATTGCCAAGGTGGTTGGAAAATCCTTCTATATGGCCCACCTAATCACAAAAGGGTTCACATCTAGAACAAAAGAGGTTATTGTGCCCCTCTACTCATCACTCATCAGACCCATCATAGAGTACAATGCCCCATTTGGGATATACCTTACAAGACACCTGCAACAGCTGGAAAGACCACAGAAATACCTCACCAAGAGGATTAATGGCCTCAAACAGATGCCCTATGCATCCCGAATGAAGAAACTCCAGCTGTACTTGGTTGTATACTGCTTACTCAGAGGTGATCTCTGCCTGACATACAAGGCCATGTCCAACCCAGAACTGATGGACATGCTCCACCTAAAAAAAAACAAATCCCCAAGAGCCACACACTCTAGGGATCTAAACCTCACCACAACGATAAATAGGACATGCTGGAGGGATAGATTCCTGTCCCAGAGACTCCCCTATGCTTTGGAACAGGATTACAATCTACATTAGGCAGAGAACCAAACTAACACTCTTCAAGAGACACCTTGATGAGTGGATGGGAAACAGAAAATTTACCCCGGGGATCACTGCAGTGGCTCTGCTGGACAGAGGCACAGGGAACTAATATAAGGGGGTGGCGAAAGTGAACATATTCTGGCTAGGCTTATAGATGCCCTCTGGCAGATAGCCTAGTACTTGCCTATAAACCTATGAACCTATTACAGGATTACATTAAGCACTTTCATCTACAAATGTTAGAGACTTCATCAGAATAACCAAATGTACACCAACACTCTTTTTATACAAAGAAACACTCCCCTTTGTTCCCACAATCACGTGACCAGTTAATTGATATTTTTTTAACAAGATAACACCCACTTTAAAACTGTGTTCTAGAATTGTAAAAACACCACAAGTCCCACTCTCAGCCCATCAATTCAATTAATTTCCACACAACTTATAGCATTGGATAAAATATTTTTTTTAAAAAACAGAAAAATAGCATGCACTGTTTTATAACATGAACATAGCTTTTAAACTTAGGGCACTACTGATAGAAATGACATCATTAAGAGCCGGTAACTCAGATTCCTGGCACCTTAATTACCATTTCATTTCTTTGAATTCCAAAAAGGTGTCAGAAGGTCCACCCCTAAGTCCCAGGTCCACGTGATCAATAATACTAAACTTAAATGTGTGGGACACATTCTCTCTAATGTGCCTACACAGGGTATTGTTTTCATAATTTTTCTTGATACTATATATATGTTGATAGATTGTCTCCCTAAAACTCCTAGTGGTCTTGCCAGTATAAAATCCTTCATATGACTGACACTTCACAATGTAAACTACTCCTTTTGTACCACAATGATATTTACATGTGAACTTAATGCTCAAGTCCGGCACCTGTTTCCATATCAAAAACACATTAGCAAAAGCGCAAACTCCACAAACTAATGGAAAAACAAGAAACAGGCTGTCAGCAATGAAGAACTCACTTTATTACATAATTAGATTAAGCGCTTTCATCTACAAATGTCAGAGACTTCATCAGAATAACCAAAATGTACACCAACACTCCTTTTATGCACAGAAACACTCCCCTTTTTTCCTCCAATCTTGTGACCAAATTTTTATCAATTAATTAACTGGTCACATGACTTGGGGAAAAAGAGGAGTGTTTCTGCGACGTTAGAAACAAAAGAAAGCAAGGAATTTTATCCCTTTGTTAGGAACTATAAACAATGCACCTGTGAACAATGGGAACCATCAGATGAGGGAGAAACCTACCTTGTACAATAAGGCCATGGTGTTGCCCTACAATTTACATTTTGAGCAAATTAGAATAGGCATCAAAAGACATTGGATTATATTTGTGGTCAACAAGGAAAATTACAAAAAGATGGGGGGGGGGATACCCACTATAGTTTACAAGAAGGACATATGACTTAACACTTGTATAGAAAGACCAATAGTTAAACATGTTGTAGGTTGCATGGTGAAATGTGGGCACTGTGGGCAGTGTAAATTTATAATGGAGAGTACCAGTATTAGGGTGAACCAGGAGGTTAACATTAAGTTCACATGTAAATATCATTGTGGTACAAAAGGAGTAGTTTACGTTGCGAAGTGTCAGTCATGTGAAGGATTTTATACTGGCAAGACCAATAGGAGTTTTAGGAAGAGAATCTATCAACATATATATATATAGTATCAAGAAAATGATGGAAACAATGCCCTGTGTAAGCACATTAGCGAGAATGTGTCCCACACTTTTCAATTTTGTATTATTGGTCATGAGGATCTGGGACCTAGGGGTGAACCTTCTGACACCTTTTTGCCTTTTTGGAATTCAAAGAAATGAAATGGCAATTAAGGTGCCAAGCATCTGAATTCCTGGCTCTTAATGATGTTATTTCTATCAGTAGTGCCCTAAGGTTAAAAACTATGTTCATGTTATAAAAAAGTGTGTGCTATTTTTTTGTTTTTAAAAAAACATGTTATTCAATGCTGTAAGTTGTGTGAAAATTAATTCAGTTGATGGGCTGACAGTGGGACTTGTGGTGTTTTTACAATTCTAGAACATAGTTTTAAAGTGAGTGTTATCTTGTTAAAAAATTATCAGTTAATTAATTAGTCACATGATTGGGGAAAGGGGAAGTGTTTCTGTGTATAAAAGGAGGTGTTGGTGTATATTTTGGTTATTTTGGTGAGGTCTCTGACATTTGTAGATGAAAGAGATTAATCTAATCCTGTAATAAAGTGAGTTCTTCATTGCTGCCAGCCTGTTTCTTGTTTTTCCACTAGTTTAAAATCTGCTTAGGTTGTTTGTGATTATCTGTGAAATTCATGACTCCCATGGTTTGATTATACTTTATGGGCAGAATTTATGGTTCTTTTTGTTTGGGATTCCACTTATCTCTGCCATGTAGTGAGTTTTCTGAGATGCCTCATTGTCTCACCTCTCATATTAAAAAAAATTACAGATGTACATAGAATATAAGAACAAAACAGGACTAATTCACCATATTTTTCATTTCTTTATTGACTGAGAAAGTTGTAGGCATACCTCACAGCATTCTTCAATTTTGTAAAATGTTCTTGATTTTGCCTCATATCTTTGGTCTATCCCTCAAGAAACCAGAGGTGATTTTTGGCAAATTGTTAAGGATTATGTCATTAAGTAAAGATACTTTATTTTCTTCATTAAACGTCTGTATTTTCTGTAGTAAAAAAATCCTAAGTATACTAAAGTAATGTTAAAAATCTGTTCCTGATTTTTTAGCCTTTGTCCCTATTTAGTTGTAGGCTTTGTCCTTGATTCTTGAGCTTAGAGGTTGAGAATGCTGTGGCTATAGGTAGAACTTAGGTCATGCTACAAAGACAAAATTGAAAATAAATGTTTAATAACAAAATATTAAAAGGAAACAGTAAATTGGATGGCACAGTGATGCAGCGGTAGTGTTATTGCCTGGTTTGATTCTTGGCTGGGGTGCCTTCTTTATGGAGTCTGGATGTCCTCCCTGTGTTCATGTGAGTTTTCTCTGGTGCTCCAGTTTTCTCCTATGTTACAAAGACATGTAACTGGAGTGCTTCTCCCTGGGCCTCTGCTGAACACTGGCTGTGTTCAAAGTTGGATTTTCCTGGTTAACAACTGTTAAATAAATAATATCTCCCGAAAGAAACAAAACCCAAATCTAAAAATGTTTATTTATTTAACATTTGTTTACTGCCAATTTTCAGAGGATGCCTGGGGAGAAATGCTCCAGGTGCATGTCTTTATAACATGTTAGGAAACCAGAGCACCCAGAGAAAACCACATGAATGCAGGGAGGACATCCAGACTCCACAGAGAAGGCACACCAGCCAAGAATCAAACCAGAAAATCTCTTGCTGTGAGGTGATAACACAAATCGCTTACTTCAAACATATTATGAGGTTGGTGACAGAATATTTAATAGGTGGACTCACTTTGATCTAAATTATCTTTATGTGACATCTGCTTAGTCAGTTGCAGTTGGCTGAATAAACAGATGCTCGACAGGTGTGCAAGATCACACAACTCTTCAGGGTTGGTGAATATGCCCTTTCCTCGATATTGTGTGATCTCGGAATTAGTACAGAGAATTAGCAGGGGGTGTGGGGTGAAGTGTGCCTTGCCCCCACCCCCGCATAAAACAAATTTTTTTTTTATATTTAGTGCAAAAAATTGCATGTGCTGAGTTTATAGGCTCATGCATGGTAGTGTGTCGACATTCAGTTTGTTGAGCACTTGCCATCAGTGCTTGGATGGTCAATTTAAGGGTAACTTAAAAAAGTGAGTATACTATATATATATAGATATATATACATATAGAGAGAGAGGGGTGTGATATAAACCGCATAACAACAATACTGATGGAGTATACAATATGGGTGGTATTTTGAGCTTCTGGATTAGTTGCATTTGATCACTGCTGGTTTTATTCTTTTTTTGTTTTGTTTAAACAAAAAACTACTTTATTAAACCATCACTTACAACATAAGCATTCATACATTTATATAAATGAAAACAAACCATACTGACACAATACTAGTTGCAAGCATTTTACATCACAAACCATACTGACACACTCCAAGCTGCAAACACTATATATCACTTATAATCTACCCAATCATTTTCAGTCAAACATTACATAGCTCATTTAAGTCCTGCCTTCTTTTAAACCTCATTCCTCTGCTATATGTATTGTTCCCACAATTCCCATTTTTTCCTATGTAATTTGTTCTTACTTATTTCTAAAGATCTCAATTACAGTTATTTTACCTCTGTCACTATATTCACTACTTCTAATATAGTTAATTTAGATTTTGACTTCCATTTTCTAGAAATTGCTTTCTTTGGCAGCCAGCATAATTGGATACAGCAAGTTACCATGTCTAGGCAATTCCAATTCTGTATCACAGCTCTGAAAAATCATCTCCCTCATCCCATCAATCCAGCCACCCAGCATATCCAACAGTGCATCCTGCAGGGAATCCTTAAAGTCCACCAACCCACTGCATGCTCAGAAAATATTTATTTATTTATTTATTTACATTTGTTTACTGGGTAGTATCCGACTGGGCCAGGGGCCTATTTTCAGCAGAGACCCGGGAAGAAAAGCTCCAAGACTAGTGGCTAACAAAAAACATAGGAATAAAAAAGATAAACAAATTACATACATGAAAGAGGTAAGATACAAATTCAGAGTGCAGATAAGTGAAGTAGAAATGTACAAGTAAAAGAGGTAAAATACAATATCTGAGTATAGGTAGGTGATGTGAAAATATACTGTTTTCTCATTCTTTTTTTTTGTAATGGGTAAGAGGTAAGGGATAACAGAATAGGTATATTACATGATGAAAGTTCTCAAATGGTTGATATGATAGAAAGGAGAAGAGAAGTATAAAGTTGGGGTTGGGATAGTTGGAATGTTAGAGTAGAAGTAAGTTAGGCTGAAGGATTTAGCCTGGGTGTGTGCAGGAGTATAGCCAGTGGTTCGTAAGGTTTTCTTTTAAGGGTAGTTTAAATTTACAATTGTCAAGATTTGTATGTATTTGCTGGGGCAGTAGGTTCCAGGATTTGGATATTTTATTAGTATAAAGACAATCACCATAGCAGTTTTGGGAGTTTTTTACCTCAAGAAGTACTTTATCAAAAGATCTCAGGCACCTGAGGTTAGTATTTGGTTCAACTAGGTTAACAAGAGGGTTTGTGGATGATATTATATGCTATGGCAACTTGGTTTAGAGTTAGTAGGTTGGGTAGTTCAAGCCAGTTGAGTTGGCGAAGTGCAGTACATTGGTGTGATTTATGGGGCTGGTTTATGGCAAACTTGCCTATTTTGTTATAACAGCTCTAAAGGTTGTTTAGGTCAGTCTTACACACATTGGTGAAGATTTGTGAGCAATAAAGAAGGGTGAAAAGTAGGTGGGATCTGGCAGGGGAAAGTCTGGCATAATTAGGAAAGGTTTGGCTCTATAGAGTGAGCTGAGTTTAATGTGAACTTTTTTGATTGTTAGTGATATGTGTATGTCAAATTTTAGACAGTCATCTATTGTCACACCTAGAAGTTTAATTTGATTAACTGGTTCTATTTTTGTACCATTGGAAGGCTAGATAGTAAGATAGGTTGTTTCTAATATGTTCCCACGTATTGCTTTCTTCCACGTCACACCTCCAACATTTGTTGTCTACCTGAGGAAAAATTGTCTAGCATCTACATGGAGTATAAAAATATCTATGAAAACATTTCCAAGCAAAAATCCTAAATCTTTTAGATGCTGTTGCATATTTGAGAGACATACATATATCCTCCCATTGTTTCATTGTGAATTCCTTATCCAATCTCGCTTCCCAATCCTTTCTAACCTCCTCTGATTGATTCTTGTAGTTATCATACAATATTTGATATGCTCTACTAATTATTCCTTTTTTAAATGGCAACTTCTGTTCTAAATTCTACTAAAAACTCTTCTAGTGCTGGTCTTTCATTTAGGACCCCCCTATTTCTTTCTGTTTGCCTATACTCTGATATCAATCCTTGATAGGGAAGACAATCTCTAACCTGCAGTCCAAATAAATTCTTGGCCTCTTCCCATTCTATTACATTTCCCTCTCTAGTTATTTGCTCCCAATACCTTGGTTCCTTTTCCAGTTTTCTCCAATAACTTCCAGCCTGCTCTTGCGTATTGTCTATATCCCTAATTGCAGTCATCCCTGTTGGTAGAATCTCCTTTCTCCATTCCCGTGTTGGCTTAGTTCTTAGAATACTTTCTGCTACTTTATGCATATAATATTCTGTATGATTATTGTTATTCTCCTTAAAGGCCTGCATCCAGAATACCAGTCTCTCCTTATTTCTTGAGCTTCCCCCTGTTTCAACATCATCCCTTTCCACTTTGAATTATAGTTTTCTGCTTGTGCTATGTATAGGAGCCTTAACTGTTTAACTCTGAAATTCGCCTTCAAATTGGATAATCTGAATCTGCTTGTTGTACTTTAAGAATCAGCTTATTCCACTTGACTCTTGCCATCTTCTCCCCGCAAATGAAGTCATTCAGCTCTTTATTAATTTCTCTCCACAACTTCTCCTCTTGGTGATAAAAATATGCCTGACCTGTGTATAAGACTAAAGGGACTAAAAACATTTTGACTGCCTGTATCTTACTATCCATATCCATATAATAAAGTTTCCATTTTCTCAGTTTTTGTATTATCTTTTGTTTAGTCTCTGATAAACATATCATTAGCTGCCACACCAGAATAATTGTAATCCATACTCCTAAATACGTCATTTTATTATGTCCCCATAAATATGGATATTGCTGAACCAATTCATGTGTGGGTACATAATTTACAGCAATTGCCTTTGTTTTAGCTAAATGAATGTTGTATCCTGAAAAGATATGAAACTGTCTCAAAATGTTTCACAACACTGAAATATCACGTTGTGGTTTTGTCAGGTATAAAATAATATCAGCTGCAAACAGAGCCAGCTTTCTTGACTACCATACCAATTATATTCTTGAATTTCTGAGTCCCTTATTTTCTTTGCCAGTGGTTCCAAATATAATGCAAATAACAAAGGGGGAAAGAAGACACCCCTGCCTGGTTCCTCTGCTCAAGCAAAAATTATCAGAGAGGACCCCACCCACTTTAATTTTTGCCTCCGATCCCTCATATATCCTCCTAATCATCCTTATAATTTTTTTTAGTAAATGCAAATGCTTCCATTGCCCTGCTCATAAAGTCCCAGCTTACTCAGTCAAATGCTTTCTCAGCATCAATACCTACCAACAACGGTGATATTTTATTGTATCCTGCTCCCCTCTGGCTCATTAACATTCTGTTAATGTAGTTGAATGTTTGCTTCCCCTCCATAAAATCACATTGATCCATATTTATCAATTTTGGCATTACTATTGCTGGGTTTATTCTTTTCCAGTTAGTATTTTGATATTTGAAATATATGCACCTGGAATTTCAATATAAAAGTTCACCTACTGACCAGCTTACTTCTTTTTGTGTTGCTCCCCCACAACAATTGTCTTTTACCTGGACTATGTATTCTTGTGTGATATTACTGTTTTATCTTTATAGCCTTTTCTAAAAGACTGCTCCAGCCATACACTTCTCTGCAAAATAATGATTACACTTATCATTACAAAGTTATCTACACAGCAACTTCCGATAGTACAGTGATGTCAAGCACCATTTTCTTTTAAATGGCACCCTCGCTGATTATTAAGGATTCTCGTAAGTTACTAAACATTTCTATTGTTTCCATTTCTGTCATGGTAAGCTTTTAATTCATCTTTTCATGTCTTCTACTGCAGATATGCTTTATGTTTGTTTTTATCCTTTCAATTATTTCTGTGTCCTGATGGTGAGTCTTCAGCTGTCTTTTCAGGTTGCTAAAGTTACTTTCTACTACAAACGCCACTTCTTACCTAGCTCAAGAATATGCTTCATGTCAAGGTTTTTGTTTTTTTACTACAGACTAAAAATGTTTAGATTAGGAATCACAAGATGAAGATTTTTTTCTTTCATTTGTATTGTTTTTTTTTTCTTTTTGTTTTTGTATTTTAGCTGAATGTAAAATGCTGTGGTAAAAACCTTCAATAGAAAGTTGCCATGGCTTTTCTCAATTTTCTGTTTCTTCTTGCCCATAGAAAATGATGAATAAACTTGTGTTCCTAGCAAAAGAAAAATGTTGCCTTCCAGACCATCTGCAATGTTTCTTACAAAGATACTGAAGAATCTGCCACCACTGCTGCCCCACTGACACTCCACTTGTCATTATCGTTTCATTCATGTGACCCTTTTTATTTTCACTGTATGTTTCATTGCCTAGCTAATATTTAGGTTCATAGGTTCATAGGTTAGTACTAGGCTAACTGCCCTTGCGAGCCATTTTAAGCCTAGCAAATTATCCCTTGTGAGACTCAAACGCTGCACCTTGGGTTTGTAAGTCAAACACCTTAACCATTATTCCACCCTCCTAACCTATGAATATTAAAGTCCAGTTGCAAAGATTTCTACTCTAGTCACTAACCTGTTATGCAGTGCCACTTGCAATGTCTTGTTAATACCTACTACCACAGTTTTTTCTTAGTCTAGAACTCCACTTAACTCCTCCAGGAATTATACTTAATTCATGACACATCACTGTAACAACTGCATCCAACAGAATACTTAGTGCCACACTAGATTTTAAATATTTCAGAAGTATTTCCTTCAGCTGTGATTAAATTCATTTGATGTTTCATTCTTTTTTCATCTTTACTTCATTTATACTTGTCTTATGATGGGTACGAATCCTTGCTCTGTCAAACAAAGCTTATATACATAAATTATAAATATTGCCATATTGTACAACAACAAAATAACTCCACTCAATATTTTTAAAACATTTAATGAGTAAATTATAAACATAGACCAGTCCATAGCTAGGTTTCAATGGTAAGGAAAAGAAAGAATTCAGGCAGCAAAGTGAAAGAAAATGAGCTGTTCTTGATAATGGGGGATATGAATACTCAGACTGGGGTAAACAGAACAGGATATGAGGATTAGCAGGAACCACATGATTGGGCCAACAGGTCAAATGAAGCGGACACCATTCACCATTCTAGACTTCTGTCTGGCAAATGGCTTAATTAAATGGTTTAAGAAAAAACAGCACATGGTTCACCAAGATAATGTTCACAAGATCATATAGAAGACTGGTCAATATGTAACTCAACTAGACTTTATGCTAGTAGTGAAAGAGCAGTGAGATCAAACTGGAGATTTCAGAGTCATCCTTGGCGAAATGGTCAGCCCCCAACATAAACCGCTGTTGGCCACAATCTGCGGACCTAAGGAGGTCATGCCTGTTAAACTTAGTCAACTTCTTTGAGACAGTCACCAAAGCCTTGGACGAGGGGAAAGTGGTGCACACCAACTACCTTGACTGGCCAAAGCCTTCAATACTATTCCCCACTCGGGTATAATAGACAAACTCTCTCATCTAGGTATCAATCCGTATGTTACCAGATGGCTAGCAAACTGCTGCCAAAATATGGGAAGCCACCTCAAGCAGTAGACTCGTAATGAGTGGTACACCCCAGAGATCGGTCTTAGGGCCTCTTTTGTTTGAGATATACTTTTCTGAGGTGCATACCAAATCCAGTGAGCTATGGCTGACCAGATTTGCAGATGATTGCAAGCTGGGTGCTGTCATCAATTGCCCTAGTGATGTGGGCATCCTCCAAGAGGTCTCATCCAAACAAATGACTGGTGCCAGAAACATGGCCTGAAACTGAATGCCAAAAATCATCATCATCCCCTTTGGGGAGAGTAACATCCATACAAATTATCACATTAATAACAAGGTCCTAAGCATGTGGTCAGTTTTGAAGGACTTGGGCAACCAGATTGATAGCAAACTGACTTTTAACCACCATGTTGCCTCCATTGTACAAAAAGCTTTCTACATGACCCACCTCATTAGTAAGGATATCTCATCCAGGGACATGGAGGTCATAACATTCCTGTATTCTTCCCTTATAAGACCGATTATTGAGTACAATGCCCCTTTCAGCATGTATGTCATCCAGGGCCTCAAACATCTACCCTACATAGGCTAAATGACCTGTCCCTCTACTCAGTCTCCTACAGACGCCTCAGAGGTGACATCTGTCTGGCATAGAAAGCAATCTCAGACCCTGCCTTGATGGGACTGCTGCATATTCGTAAGTCAAGCTCTACTCGAGTAATGTGTACTCGCGACCTCAACTTGGTCTGTGACATCAACAGGTCTTGTTGGCGGGACAGATTTGTGTCCCAGAGACTCTTTCTTCTGTGGAATAGACTCCCACTCCATGTCAAGCAGAGTATCTCATTAACCCTTTTTAAGTGCACCCTGGATAACTGGATGGGGATCAGAAAATACACCCCTGGGATTCCACTTGTGTTCCTGCTGGACAGGGGCATCAGGTGCTGACTTGTCAGAACATGGGCTAAATTCTTGGCTAGGCTTGTAAGGGCCTCACGGTCAATAGCCTAGTAACTTCCTATCATCCTATATTCCTATGTTGTTTTATCATACGTAATGGTCATTGACCTGCTGTAATAGAGTCCCACCCCATTCTAGTCAGCCATCTCTCAATTCAGCTGCTTTTTGCAGCCTCCTCTCCTTGCTTTGAGGTTACCATCTGCCAATGAAAATAACCTCACCTCATAGGAATTTTGTAAGATGTTGTATGAACAGCTTACAAAAATCTCAACAACCATTCAAGTAACACACAGACTGACAGCAGCATTTTTCTCATACAGCTGAGATCTTTCATATGAGGCAAAGTAATTCTGTCTGTGTCACTTGATTGTTGTGATATTTAGACAAATATGAAAATTATTGCAATGCAAATAAATAGTATACAAATAATATTTAACAGCTCTTTATCTGCACTAGACAGAAGTAAGACATCAATACAGTTGTCTTTGCCACTGTACAAGCTTTAAGATGAAATCTTTTAATACCGTGCATGCCATATTGTTTTCAAATTATTAATGCAAATATGAACAAGAATATTTATGATTAGAGATGTCACTAGGATGCAACTGCAGAAATGCCTGGATGTGTCACTAGGCTGTAAGGAATTCCTGACTGTTAAGCTTATGGCTACTAATATTTTGACTAAAATGTTACCTAATCTACTAATAACTATTCTCTTGGGATGAACAAATCACAGGTTCCAAAATGTAAACCACAGTAATCTTACACTAACTGTTACCTGGCTGAAATCATCACCAGTTTCGTGAAATCATACATCATCTCAATAAGAAACATTTGATGGCCTTCAGTACACTTTATTTGGTTCCACTGTGAATTGTTCAGAGAAAAAAAAGTTTTAAAGTTCTGTAGTGTCCTTAAAGTTAATACCAATTTTCAAGCAACTGACTGCCAGACTGAGCAACTGAACTACACTAATCTCCATTGTTCTTTTCACCAAAAGTACATGAAAATGACCTTGAAGAACCATAACTGATATATGCGCTATGTAATAATCGGATTGGGAGCATACACTGTTACTGGCTTGTCAGGCATTCTGAGTGTAACTGTGTATCTGTGGACATTCATACTAATTCTGAGTGACTAGTCTTTCTCTACGGTGCATCCTGTCTATGAACACTTCTTCTATTTGATTATATAAATCACATTTTCAGAAGTGCTCATAAATAAGCCCTGCACTTTGAAACTTCTGTTCTGTGAAGTTGGTACATTGGAAGCAGTGCAAATCATTAAATATGTTTTGCACATTGGATGGTTGCAGGTTTGTGTGCTATTCTGGACTGCAGTC
>NC_056726.1:1364806933-1364844433 GCF_019279795.1 Protopterus annectens
CATGTTTTCAACATGTTTACCTAAATAGTATTCAGGAATTTGGAATTTTTTTAGTGTTTGTGTACAAAATGTGTTTTGATGTTTGGGACTTTGATAGTAAACTATATATATATATATATATATATATATATATATATATATATATATATATATATATATATATATATATATATGTGTGTGTGTGTGTGTGTGTGTGTGTGTGTGTGTGTGTGTTTATATACATATCTATATGTATCTCTCTCTCTCTCTAGATATATAAATATATATATATATATATATATATATATATATATATATATATATATATATATATAACTGATGTATAGGATAATATTATGCATCAATGGACAATCCAAGATTTACTCACTCTTGTTAAGGGAGTACCCAGCCTTTATACTAGTAGGTAATCACACTGATTTTAGGTAAAGGTTTTATCAGACATGTCCATGCAGTAATTATTACTATAGAATATCCACTATTTATTTTACTAAATTTTCATGTGATGGTTTATTAAATTTCATATATAAAAGACAATGAATAAGAAGCATCCACATAATTCATAAATCCTTTAAAAGGTACTAATGAGTAAGATGTACCCATATAATTCATAAATCCTTTAAAAGGTACTAATGAGTAAGATATACTCACGTAATTCATAAATCCTTTAAACGGTACTAATGAGTAAGATGTATCCACATAATTCATAAATCCTTTAAAGGTACTAATGAGTAAGATGTAGCCACATAATTCATAAATCCTTTAAAAAGTACTAATGAGTAAGATGTATCTACATAATTCATAAATCATTTAAAAGGTACTAATGAGTAAGATGTATCCACATAATTCCTAAATCCTTTAAAAGGTACTAATGAGTAAGATGCATCCACATAATTCATAAATCCTTTAAAAGGTACTAATGAGTAAGATGTATTCACATAATTCATAAATCCTTTAAAAGGTACTAATGAGTAAGATGTATCCACATAATTCATAAATCCTTTAAAAGGTACTAATGAGTAAGATGCATCCTCATAATTCATAAATCCTTTAAAACGTACTAATGAGTAAGATGTATCCACATAATTCATAAATCCTTTAAAAGGTACTAATGAGTAAGATGTATCCACATAATTCATAAATCCTTTAAAAGGTACTAATGAATAAGATGTATCCACATAATTCATAAATCCTTTAAAAGGTACTAATGAATAAAATGTATCCATATAATTCATCAGTCCTTTAAAAGGTACTAATGAGTAAGATGTATCCACATAATTCATAAATCCTTTAAAAGGTACTAATGAATAAGATGTATCCACATAATTCCTAAATCCTTTAAAAGGTACTAATGAATAGAATGTATCCACATAATTCATAAATCCTTTAAAAGGTACTAATGAGTAAGATGTATCCACATAATTCATAAATCTTTTAAAAGGTACTAATGAATAAGATGTATCCACATAATTCATAAATCCTTTAAAAGGTACTAATGAGTAAAATGTATCCACATAATTCATAAATCCTTTAAAAGGTACTAATGAGTAAGATGTATCCACATAATTCATAAATCCTTTAAAAGATACTAATGAATAAGATGTATCCACATAATTTATAAATCCTTTAAAATGTACTAAAGAGTAAGATGTATCCACATAATTCATAAATCCTTTAAAAGGTACTAATGAGTAAAATGTATCCACATAATTCATAAATCCTTTAAAAGGTACTAATGAGTAAGATGTATCCACATAATTCATAAATCCTTTAAAAGGTACTAATGAGTAATATGTATCCACATAATTCATAAATCCTTTAAAAGGTACTAATGAGTAAGATATATCCACATAATTCATAAATCCTTTAAAAGGTACTAATGAGTAAGCTGTATCCACATAATTCATAAATCCTTTAAAAGGTACTGAGTAAGATGTATCCACATAATTCATAAATCCTTTAAAAGGTACTAATGAGTAATATGTATCCACATAATTCATATATCCTTTAAAAGGTACTAATGAGTAAGATGTATCCACATAATTCATAAATCCTTTAAAAGGTACTAATGAGTAAGATGTATCCACATAATTCATAAATCCTTTAAAAGGTACTAATCAGTAAGATGTGTCCACATAATTCATAAATCCTTTAAAAGGTACTAATGAGTAAGATGTATCCACATAATTCATAAAGCCTTTAAAAGGTACTGAGTAAGATGTATCCACATAATTCATAAATCCTTTAAAAGGTACTAATGAGTAAGATGTAGCCACATAATTCATAAATCCTTTAAAAGGTACTAATGAGTAAGATGTATCCACATAATTCATAAATCCTTTAAAAGGTACTAATCAGTAAGATGTATCCAAATAATTCATAAATCCTTTAAAATGTACTAATTAGTAAAATGTATCCACATAATTCAGAAATCCTTTAAAAGGTACTAATGAGTATGATGTTTTCGCATAATTTGCAAATCATTTAAAAGTGTTTAATGAAAATCACTGCTACTTTTTATAATCCATCTTTTTGCCTCCTCTGTATAATGTCAGCTTATAACATAGGTCAAGTTTTATCTAAAACAAGTTTAATTATTTTCTTTGGTATTTTTTGAAGAACAGAATTATGCTATTTGCCTAGAAGTAGTTTTAGTCTGGTGGTTAATATGATTATTTCAGTTCAAAAAATCAATGTTTTCTCCTCCTTTGTCAGTTATTTATCCATTTTTATGTAACAACTTTAATCCTGCTGAAGACTTACCAGGCTTTTGTCATTGAACTATTATTATGTATTTTTTATTACATGACCTTTCCTAAAGTTTGTTAAAATTAGATTGCAGTTTGTTCAGAGTCACAGATATATCCATACCTTCACAGAGTAGTACAAAACCATAAGCATATATGATGATTTTTAATAAAATATCTGCAATTTTTTATGTTGTCATCAGTGATTATAAAATAAGGGCTTAAAACTAACCCTTGTTGTATATACTCATACTTAATAGCTTGGTGAGTATTGTAATTTTGTTTATTACACTTTGCTTTCCTGACAGAGCTGAAAAAGGTTGTCGCCCTTCTGGATATACAATGATATTTTCCAAAAAGTCACCACTGTATAATGTTAGCTGATTATGCCTTTGTAATGCTGTTAAAATTATGTCTTTAGTATTTTGAACCACTCTATTATGTTAAATATTATAATCCTATCATGCTCAAGTCATGACTGAAAAGGGTTCTCAGGCAAGCACAATTAGCTAATTAACAAATACAAATATACGGATATGCATGCATACAAAAACTGGTACTGTATGATGAAGCTAGCCCAAGTCCCTTATGAAGTGCAGAAATACTTCGTCTAACAGTGTCAGAGAATGGGTGTTTTACAAGGAAAACACAGAGGAAGCTGAATTTATGTTGTGATGAATGCAGATCATTTATGCAGGGGCTTCTTTCTTCAGCCAATGATTTTCTCTACACCTGAGATCAAAGTGACAGACTAGCTTCTGACCTCTTGTTCTTTGACACTGTTGTGAAGATACCTATTATCTTCTCACTTTGTTTCTTTAGTAACAATACATTTCAACCTGAATTATTAAAAGATTGTTTATCATTATTACCAGTCTTCTAGCAACAGTAAAACAATCTGTGAACAACAAAGGCTATTTGTGTTGTATATATTTAATTTTAGAATTCTTTCAACGTGTCATCTTTTGAGAAAGGAAAGACATCTGTCACCTTATCCCAGGCCATTCTAACTAACCATTCTATTTGCACAATTAAGTAAACTTCATCTCTCATTTCTGAATTCTGAGGGGTTTTAATTATCTCCCATCCTTTTTTCACCTTCCAACCCCGTACCTCTCTATTCATTTTATTTAGCATTGCAGTCTCTGCTTTGGTTTTCCTCTGTTACCTTTTAAAGCTACAAAAATGTTTCAGCACTTTTTTATACTGCACTGACAATTTTACTGAGTTTGGGCACTGATTTTCTGAATACATTTTCTACAGATTTCTGTTTCAACTGTCACTTTTTCTGTCCCACTGTTTCTGTGTTTTATGTTTCCTAACTTTTTTATACTCTGTCCAAATCTTTAGTGCTCACTATTATGGCAACCGTACCATTTTGTTTCTTTGTTTCCGTGTGCATATTATTCAGACACAGCTTTGTTGCATCTGCAATGACAGTCTAGAAGGTCCCCATTGTTATTTTTTATAAGTCACCTTCATCATATTTGGTAGCATTTTGGAGTTACCATGTCTTATTCTTTTACAGATCAATTGTAAAGATTTTTTACCATTTCTTTTTGTTATAATTATGCCCTCAGCTTGTAAAGTGGGCTTTCTTATATTAAAATCTGCAGTTATTTATTTATTTTTTTTACTTTAACTACTTAGCTGGACCCATATTTATTAAGTTTAATCGACTGGTGTATCTGTTTACTGTATTTCTGAGGAACTGTCTAATTACTTCCTGATTCCATGTCATCTAGACTCACATTCTGAGGATGTATTAGAGGGGAAAAACAGTTTTGTAGTGGGTTGACATGTTTTCTGTTGTCTGCATCAGATTTTATTTCAAAGTAACCAGATCAGTTATTTAGACTGCGGTAGTGGTGCTACGGTAGTGTTGTTGCCTTACAGTTAGATGTTGCCAGTTTGATTCTCAGTTAGAGCATCTTCTTTGTGGCGACATGCATGAATGGGCGTTCCTTCATTGAAGGTTGTGCATTAGGTCCGGCAAACCAACATGTAAAAATCTACTGCCAATCATTAGCGGACCGGAGTTCCGCTGTGGCGATCCCTAACCGGGAAAAGCCGAAAGACACAACAACAACAATAACCAGATCAGTTATTTAGTCAGGCAATAAAGCAATAAATAAACACAGTTATATTCAAGTGGAAGGTAACAAAAATAAAGTAAAATAAGATAAGGTTCTTAGTAAGGTGTATGAACTAATCAACCGTTGACATTTTGCAGCAGCTTAAACCACATAAACAGATGTTTAAATACTTCTTGCATGCCACTAACATATCTGACCACAACTTTGATGCTCACTCTTGTCCTCCTCTTATTCATCTTTAAGTGTCTTAAATGGTGAATCTAGATACCTCCAAATATATGTGTAAAGTCAAAAACTGATAATCCACTATCACATCCCTCACAACCTTTTATATTACGGTGCATTTCTTTCCTTTCCAGTATCCTTTAACCTCGCTGAGGTGTTTGAATCACCAGCCCAAACACTGCATTCTTCTTCAAGCACTAATATAATGAAACTGCATTCATTTTGTACCTTCCCCTCACCTTTAGAAATGCATAGACACCACCCCTCTTTAATGGAGCTTGGGACTGTGACAATGACTCTGAAAAGGTCATGTAACCAGGTAGTCAGTACTCCCAAGCTGCCCCTGTAAAGGGAGACTTGTAGACAGTGGTCTTATACTGTTACTAAATAAAGGATTAAAATAAAAATTATAATAAATAAATAAGCTACGTACAGAAATTAACCTCAGTCCATAATCTTTTCACCCATGGTGTTGAACACCCTTTCACTTTGCAAAAGTGTTTGCCAAAGACCATATCCCAGAGCTGAAAATGACCCTTCTTCCTTCTGACTAGTTTATCTATTCATACTACTACCAACATTAGGAGTTTGGGGGTTGGCATATTGGTTAAGGTGTCTACCTTACAGACACAAAGTACAGAGTTTGATTTTCACCTTTGAAGGGTAATTAGCTAGACTTAAAATGACCTGCAAGGGAGCTAGCCTATAATTAAACTATAAACAGCTGAGGGATAAGGGTTGATTGGTCAATTCCAGTGTTTCTGTTTTACTTTTGTTTTGTGGTACTTGCTTCTTTTATCCGAGCTATAAGATGGTGACCATTCTGCATCTACCCTATACTGATTTCAAAGTTGTTGAGAGAATCTACAAAACTAAGTGACATTTTTCAATTTATTCTGACTTATACTGCACTTGTATTTCATTAACTGTGCTGTTTTATTAACTTGCATTACATCTGCACTATATTTTTTCACAGTTTTACTGTTAAAACTGTTTAATTAAATGAGTGTGAACTATTCTGCTGTTATATTTAAGTGTGTACCTGTTCTCCTGTGTTAAATCAACCTAAATGGAGTTTAAATATCTTTAGCATAGTCTGGTTACAGGTTTTGCTGCATCCAGATCTGTTTGTGTTATTCCTGTGTTTCCTGTGTTTCCTGCTCACCATCTTGTGTTGGCTAGGCCCTACCTGCACTTAGTGGGAGTAAGCAAACTGGTTGAAAATGTTCTGGCATAGGTTGTTTGGCTAGGAGCTTAGGGACAAGGGTTGTTTGGTCAATTCCGGTGTTTGTATTTTGCTTTAGTTTTTGTGGTCCCTGCGTTTGTATGGGTTTGTGCTTGTTTGCATGTCGTGCACCACAACTGTACTGTTTTAACCCTTTGAGGGGTATCTCAGCTGCAGTTTTTCCCCTTACCAGAACTCCTGTGTGAGACCCTCTCTTGCAGCTACTGTATTAATTTTATCTAACCCTACTCATACCTATAGGTACTCTCCTCAGGTAGTACCCACTCTACTATTCCTGACCTCTATTCCACAGAAGACAACCATAGACAGGCAGGTTTCTATGGTTTCTCCTGCTAGTCTGGTTGATATGGGCATCCTGAGACAGTGTAGCAACTGCCTCATGTACACGGACAACCCTCTACTGCTACCACCTAAGAACACACTATGTGAGAGATGCACTACATTAAGAACCTAGAATCTTTGCTGTCTCAATCACAAGCCAGGACATCTGGCACTGAGAAGGTTGTCTGCTCAAACACCACAGACACCACATTGCTAGCACCACCCACACCTGTACAACATACTCCCACATATGTGGAGATTCTTAGCAAAAATATGCCTAAACAAAAGAGATCTCTGAGGCAAAAACACACACGCACATCACAACTCACAGCACCGAGCACCACGCATAGTAAACACACCTTTGTCTCACAGCCGTAACAAGCCCAACATATAGTAATAAGAGACTCTATTGTGAGACACACAGATGCCCCTCACTAGGCTAGACAAGGAGAAAGTCACGGTAAATTGCTTGTCAGGTGCTAGAATCTGCATATCACGCATGCACTCGAGTCTGTCAACAACAAGTATTGTTATGACTCACTCATATTTCATGTTGATGTGAATGACTTGAGATGTGCCTCTCTGGACTATATGAAAAGAGACATGATTGAGCTCAATGAATATGTGTCCCAAGCAGGTATGTCCCTAGCCTTAAGCAGTATCCTACTGTCACCCAGAATGATGTCTCAATACAAACAGAAAATGATTGACTAACAAATGGCTTAGTTTTTGGTGTTATTCCAAGGGGATCCAGTACATGACAGCCTGGGAGGACATGACTAACCAACCACAGTGCTTTGCCAGAGATGACCTTCTTCTGTCTCTCCTGGGTTTCAGGCTTCTGGCAAAGGCTCTTATCTCCCCCACAGTGCCTATTTTTAGGCAAAGTCATGAGGACAAAATTACCAACATGAAAAATTCTTCTAAATGAAATTTAAAGGTCATGCTGCTAAACACTAGGAGTCTTGAAACATGAAACTGCACTCATTGCTAGCACTCCTTGCCCTGGAAGATGCTGACAGTTGTGTCATCATTGAAAACTGGTTAAAAGCTGCAGACAGCACCCCCAGCCTTACCAGGTTACTCTTCCTACCATACTTTCAGAGCTCCAAACAGAGGGCTACAAAGCCAAAGGAGGTGGAGTTTCCATATTTATCAAAGACATACACACCTCCAGGCTGATCAAACAGTATGATGCACAGGAGACACTCCAGGTGCAGTTAACCGTTGCCAAAATACCTATTCCAGCTAGCTACAGAACCACAACCATGACTCTGGATGCCTACTCTACCTATTTGGACTTACTTGAATCCATCAAGGTTCAACATTCTACCCTGATCCTGGGAGGATTTAACTACCCAACCATAGAGTGGAAGACCTATTCTAGCCCAAACATGAATGCCCAGAGACTCCTTGACTTCATCAGTGCCAATATATTGAATCAGTTGGTCTACATCCTCATGAGAGGTGAAGATATCCCGGACCTGGTACTAACCAATATGAGTAGCCACTGTAGCACCCTTACAGTGTCATCCTCCTTGGTAAGATCCGACCATAAAGCAATAATTTTCAAAGTCACCATCTCCCCTGACCTCCCTTCCCTTGTCAGAGTCAAACAAAAAAAAAATTCCAAAACTGACTGCATCCTCCTGAGAGTAGGTATAAGCAGCTTCACAGCCACAATCCCTTCAGATGAAACTAGCACTAATACTCAAGCCTACACCAAAAAAAAAATCTATATCAGCACCTACATAAGTGCAAGGACTCAGCAATACCTGACAGAATAAAATCATCTTCCTCAAGGAAGAGTAAACCTGTTTTGTGGAAAGCAGCAATGAGAAAACTCTATAATAAAGGAAAGAAATTGCTGTCCAGGAATAAAAAGGAGCAGCTGCCAAGTTGTAAGCAGTCTAACCTTTGTCTGAGCAAGCAAATAAGGCCACTGATGAAATTCTCTAATGCTAACTTCAAGTCCAGATTGGCCACATCCACTAAGGACAATCCCAAGGCCTTCTTCACATATGTCCACACTCTCAAAGGTAGCAACCAAATCTGCTCTAAACTGGTGGTCAAGAACACCACATACCCAAACACCAGAGATATATCCAACCTGCTGGAAGACAGTTTCAGTAAAAACTTCGCCCCCCCCTATCCCGCATTAGGACATTCTCAGCACCTGCCCTCTTCCACCTCATCACCAGGCAGCAGGTCTTTAAATGCCCTCTCAAAGGCAAAACGATGCAGCTTCCATGGGACCCCAAAACATCCCTGGCTGCATCCTACATGAAATCAGGCAAAAGCTCTCAGCACCATTAGGCACCCTATTCAACCAAAGCTTGAAGACCGGCTTCATCCCAGGGGAATGGAGGACAGCCACTGTAATCCCTCTACACAAAGGTGGAGCATCCACAGACTCAGGCAATTATAGGCCCATCAGCCTAACTAGCCTGATCTACAAGGCCATGGAATGCATTATTATGGACATTATAAACAAGGACATTGGCAACCTCCAAATGCTTGACCCAACACAGTTTGGTTTTGTCAAAGGGAGATCATGCCTGTTAAACTTGATTGACTTCTTTGAAACTGTCACCAAAACCATGGACAAGGGGAAGACAGTACACACCACCTACCTTAATCTGGCCAAAGCCTTCAACACTCTTCCTCACTTGGGCATAATAGACAAACTCTTCCAGCTAGGCATCAACCCATATGTTACCAGATGGGTAGCTAACTGGCTCACTGATAGAACCCACTCAGTCAAAATAGAGGAAGCCTCCTCTAGTAGTAGTCCCGTAACAAGTGGCATACCACAAGGATCGGTCTTGGGGCCTCTGCTGTTTGGGATATACTTTTCTGAGGTGCAAGCCAAAACCAGTGGTCTGTGGCTGACCAAGTTTGCAGCTTACCACAAGCTGGGTGCTGTCTTAAATTTCCCCTAGTGATGGGAACATCCACCAAGAGGGCCTTACCCAAACTAATGACTGGTGCCAGAAGTGTGGCCTCAAACTGAATGCCAAGAAATGCATCATTATCCCCATTTGGGGAAAATGTTGTTCCCGCTGATTATCACATTAATAACAATGTATTAAGCATGCAATCAGTCATGAGGGACTTGGGCACCCAGGTTGATAGCAACCTGACTTTTGACCACCACATAGCCTCCATTGTACAGAAAGTTTTCTGTATGGCCCATCTCATAAATAAGGATATTTCATCCAGGAACAAGGAGGTCATAACATCCCTGTACTCCTCCCTTATCAGACCCATTATCGAGTACAATACCCACTTTGATACGTACCTTGCCAAGTACATGCAGCAGCTGGAGAGACCACAGAGGTTCCTGACCAGGATATCCAGGATCTCAAAAACCTATCCTATACAGATAGGCTAAAAGCCCTGTCCCTCTACTCTATCTCATAAACCTGTGGTTCATCAGTGGAAGACTCCAGACTGCTCAGAGGTGATCTGTGTTTGCCATACAAGGCCATCTCAGAACCAGCCTTGATGGAGTTGCTGCATATCTGTAAGTCAAACTCCACTCACACAACCCACACAGAAGCCCTCAACCTGGTCTGTGACATTAATCGAACTTGTTGGTGGGATAGATTTGTGCCTAAAGAATCCCCCATCTGTGGAACAGACTTCTTCTCCATGTCAAGCAGAGTACCTTACTGGCCCTCTTTAAGAGGAACATGAACACCTGGATGGGAAACAGAAAATACACCCAGGGATTGCACCTGTGTTCTTGCTGGACAGGAAAACAGGTGCTTACTTTGTGGGAACATGGGCAACATTTTTGGCTAGGCTTATAAGGGCCAGTAGCCTAGTATCATTCTGTGAACCTATGAACAAAGCTTTCTTGAAAGTGAAACTATGTGCTTCTCTCAATATCTGTTTACCCCTTTCTTGGCCTAAACTAATATCAGCAAAAAATACTGCCATTGTAGAAATGTCAGCATTCAAGAAGTACTCACATAACAAAGGTTTCTTCATATTGGTGCACAGCATACATAAATCACTGAATCAGCTTGTAAAACCTCTCAGACCATACTGACATCCCTGTTTGAGGCATATGAAACACTACTGACAATATCTTCATCAAGAGAAACATTTTTACCATACCGACCTTAGACAAAAAAATCACAGATAGCTTTTTCTACCCCTTGTCCTCTGAAATATGTTTTAAGTAAGGGCTCAGACTTTTCCTGCATTGTTTCTTGATGCCCAGCAAAATTACCCATAAGTATATTTTTGCATGCTGTTTTCCTCCTTAGTATCTTCTTATTGCCAACCTATAATGATCAATTATTTATTAGTTAGTTAGTTAGTTAGTTAGTTAGTTAGTTAGTTAGTTAGTTAGTTAGTTAGTTAGTTATCTGAAGATGTTTAGATGTTCATAATCCCATTCATTTTCTCTGACCCACAAACTACAATCCCACCCTTTTCCTTTACACATCACCAAACTCTATCTTACTGCCTTTCACCTTCTTGACTATCCACGTCACCAAACTAATTTCCAGAGTCCAAGCATGTCACACATTATGATCACACCTCTCATGCTTGTCCAGAAAAATACCATTTATTTGAAAACTTTTACTTCACATGTTTGACTTTTGCCCCCAAAACCTTCCCTGTTACGTCCTTGTCCACCATCTGCTCAAGAAAAAAAATCTTCTCTATCATCTTTGCCGCATTCCACTGCTTCATGTGCATCAAAGCCCACTTGAAAAGAACTAGAAGTCCAAAATCACAAACAAGAAGAAATCTCAAGGCATTGTAATGTTTTGGAGCATATTTTGATAAAGTCATTAAAAACAAACAACGTTAAACATATGCCAAAATCATCAAACAAACTGTTGAAAGCTGAAATAGTACTCTCATTGTATTCTAGGCCCATAGGTAGTTTAAAAAACCTAATCCCTTTGGGAACTACCTTCGAATTAATGCATTGCTTCAAATAAGCTTTATCAACTTTAATATTCTGTATTTGTATTAAAATGTTTCCCATTTTGTATATACTACTTTTGATGGATTCATTTTGATCATCATCCCCATATTTTTTGTTAATAACATTATCAAGATGTTGAAACATTTCATTAGAGTGTGATGGATCAAAAGCATAATCATTTTTGAGAAACTTATTAAACGTGGAATAATTATTATCAACATGTTTTCCTTGTGTAACTCTCTTGTTTCTCACAGTATTTTCATTGTGTAACAAGTTAGAATTACTAGGTATAGTACATTGAGTTTTAGTATTTGGCATACATGCCATAGCAGAATAGGTTTTTTTGGGGGGTGCATGTTTCGGCTTGTTTCGTTAAACATATGACAAATACAAAAACTGATTACCGCTTTCATCTTGTATGAATCCAAGTCTTCTTCAGATAAATCCATTTCCCAAAAATCCTGTTTAAATCCCCAAATGTTAATGAAGTAGAACTATTTAGTCATCCTATCAGGTACTGCAGTTCTTGACACACCACCCTCTCTATTTTATATGTACATTTGTCACAAAAATCATTATACTATGTCATAAAATACTTATAACTAAACAACAATAAACCCAATAAAATTTAAAAAAATCAAGGAAGGTATATATATATATATATATATATATATATATATATATATATATATATATATCCCAACATTGTTTCAATTAGCAAGCACTCATTTATTACAAAGTTTTATATCTTCATATCATCTCTCCAGTGTTTTTAACCTTAACACACTGGTGAGCGAGACATGTTCATTCAAGCCTGGATAGCTGGTTGTGTTCAAACGAAGCTTCTAATAGAGTTGCTTCTTTTCAAAGGGAATTGCCCAAGGTCCACCCCTGTCATTTTGATGTACATTTTCTAAAATCACAAACATAAACCAATGCTTATCATTCACAGCAATGTGATTAGTCTAATGGATTGTTACCTTTATTTTTCTTAATTTCATAATAATGTTCATAGATACATTCCTTAAGCAAACATTCCATTTTACCAATATAATATGTGGAACAGACTTCACATAATGCTGCATAAACAACGCCCTTGGTGGTACAATCATATCTATCATTAACAAATATTTTATATCCCCTTATAGTCACATTGTCACACAAAAAATATATATTTGCAGTAAATACAATGTCTACAACATTGCATCCTGCAAATTACTAGAGTTTTTGGTTTAGACACCAGTTTCTCTAAAATGCATTTTAAAGTTAAGCCTTTTTTATATATAATACAGGGGCAGTCTTATAATTTATCATGTATGTCTATATCTTCGTTTAAAATGGCCCAATTTTTTTACAAAAATTGTCTTGTTCTCCCTCTCCAAGTTAAAAGTAGTAATACATCCATACATAAAACAATCTGTTGGCTTATCCAAATTTTTTTCTGTGACCACATTCTTTACCCCATTACCCAATAAGGCTTTAAAATCACCAGTAGCTCTTTTGTTCATTACCTCTTCCTTTAAATTGTTAATCAATTCAATGGGATATTCCCTACTTTTAAACACTGATTTTATTTGTCACATTCCTCTAGGCAGTCTTTCCTTCTCATCACCATTTTCACTGCTTGCACAAATTGAACTTTTATTACAGATTTTTTTCTGCAAAAACAGATGTGCACTATTGTAATGCAGGAACCTGTTAGAATATGTTGATTTTCTAAAGACTGAAGCAACATAAACACTATTACTAACATCCTTGTCTAGCAACACATCCAAATAGGGAATCTTAAATTGATTTAACTGATATGTAAATCTAAGAAAGGCTGTAATACCTTTAATGTATACTAAAAACCTACTTAGTTCAACCTCATTACCCTTCCAAAGGATAAAGATGTCATCCAAATAATGAACATACATCCTAAAGCAATTATTAAATTCACTATCCCATAAAAATTTCCTTTCCCATGCAGCCATCACAATATTGGCTGAAAGGGTATCGCCACTTTCCCCCATTGTCACTCCTTTCTTTTTGTACAAAATATTTACCCTCAAACAATATAAAGTCATTTGTATCACCTAGTCTAAAATTTCTTAATAGAAAATAATTTTATTTGGTCAATGTTATGATGAAACAGAAAGTCACAAAACCAACTAAGCCCAAAGTTTATAAATCTTTTACATCAATTGTCACTAATATGTCATTCATATTATATTCCACACCATTTTCTTTGTTAAGGAAATCCCATGAGTCCTTAAAAATTTGCATTTCTTTTACTAAAAGATGCTTCAATTGGTTATCCAGAAACTTAGCATAGGCACAAGTACTCAACCCCCTAGCATCCACTATTGGACACAATGAGGGTGGTTCAGGTCTTTGTGGAATATAGGCATTCCAAAAATGTTAGGAATGTTAGGATAGTTAATGTTCAAATAATTAAATTCCTCTATTTTGATCCTATCTTCTATAAATAAACCTCTAATTTGTGAACTAACTTTATTATATGTCTTGTTAACCTCCCCAAGGCTGTCCAAAGTGTAAGTGTTATCATTTAACAGGTAAAACATCTTTTGGTTATACATTTCTTTGGTAAATAACACCATTCTCCCAACCTTGTCCAGTTTCATAAATCAAATATCCATTGATTTTATGCATTCTAACTCGTCTAAATCATTTTTTCCAATATTAGAAACCCTATCATTAGAAGTCCTTTTTAACAAAAATCTAAGGTAATTTTCACATATGTTTTCAAACATGTGAAGTGTAGAGTGAATCAGGGTGTTAAAAGTGCTTGAAATTCTTAAACCAGTAACAGCTTGAGAAATGCATGATCTTAAAATTCAGTTTTCTAATAAAAATCTTAAGTTCCGTTAATAATTGTGCTGTACTAGCATGTTTTGCAACCACAAAATTTAGCCCTTTTGTCAGTGTTTTGACAACACTTTTATGTGGTGTTTGTGTGTATTTAAACACATTAAAGTCCTTTTATTATTCATGATAATACAACAAGCAGTATCACCCAATAGCTCACATTCGGAGTCCAAACTCCTCCTATGATCTACTCTTAAAGTAACTAATGTGGTAGGATCTGCTATAGAAGATGTACATAATTCATTAAAGTTTATTGGATCCTTACCAACTGGTTCATCTTGTTCCATTACTAACAATTCCATTAGTTCTCCTGCTTCACCTAAGTACAGTTGGTACAATTCCATTGTTGTTTATTTTCCATTGATATAATAATTAGATCTAACAGGTAAGGTGTCCGCAATTTGTTATAATTATTAGAGTCCTTATACAACAAATCATCCCATTCCATTACTATTGACTCCATTGGTTCTGATGATTCACATATGTATGGTTGCTACGATTCCATTGGTTCTTCATTGGTGGAGGTGGTCCGTTGTCTATTCTCCCTTGTTTCATGCGTTGTTTTCCCCTCAATCTTTCTATCTTTTGTAATGGGAGATACTCTGAATGGTTTAAAAAACACCCTGCAGTGTTCTGCTGTTCACTTAATTAATTAACTGCACCTGAGTTGTTACAAATGTTCTGCTCATTTGGAGGTTTAAATGTGTTCAGTTATAAAACCTCCTATTCCCCTATACTTGTTCCAAATGAAGTTTTGAATAGGCAGTACCATTCATATATTCCCAACAGTCTCTATCCAGTTTTTTTACATTTTTGGTTCCAAATTTGTTGTATTTTGCCATCTATGCTTGCAAAAATTCTTCCATAATCATATGTTTACCTCTCATAGTCTGAGCAACTTGTTATATTGTTGTCAAGTTCAGCAGTTTCTTTTAACAACTCTTCAATTCCAAAGTTTTATGTTTAACAAGAATGCCCATGTATTCACAACTGTGCCTATTGAACATGTTAATAAGTTCAATATATAGTGCTGAATCAGGTTCTAAACCAGTAGGGTATGTCCATGTTCTAAACCCTTTGGCACGCTGCCTGTCTTAATGCACTCAGTTAACTATACATTTTTCAGTTGTAGTTTCTTCAGTTTGAATAATTTATAGTCCATCTCATCCAACAATTCATCTAACCTACTGCTAGAATGTGAGGAACTTACTTCAAAAGTATTTGTCCTGCTGAACCATTCATTAAAGACCTGCACTATATGGTCATTCAGCAGCCCGCTACCATTAATGTTGTTAACGTTGTTCAATAGGGCATTGCTACCATGGAAACCATTGTATGGAACATTCACCATTCCACTGTTGCTGACAGTGCTTGCAGACAATGCCTCTAAATGTTGAGGGGGGTGTTCTTTGTCCTGGGGTAATAACATCTACCAACTGAGACAGTTGACAAACCAAAAATGTCAGTTCTCCAATGCTACGGTTCCCAATTGTCCATGTCCACTTGCGAAAAGAAGTTCTGTGATGCTCCCACCACCTCAGAGGTCATGGGATTCTCTGAAAGAACAAATTAAGAACATAATTTACAGGAAGCAAACTAGAAGTCCAAAATCACGGGTCTATATTATATTATCGCATGCTTACACATGAATGATAAATAATTGACCCCATGTAAGGGAAAGCTTACAATGTCGAAACCTCATAACAGAGATTTTTTTCCCTTGAAAAAAATCGCTGTTCTGAAATTAAAAAAAAAAAAAAAATTTAAAACATTACATGGGGGGGGGCTGCGCTCCCACAACCCCTTCTTAAATATACCAACTCACAGATCACACTACAGTGCCAAAAACGGTAAAGTAATGAAAGCGGCCAAGCAAATTCTTTCCCAGGGAAAGAATTCGCTGAAAAGCTGCTTCGCTATTTTGCCTTTTCATTCTTTTCGGTTCGATAAAGATGCATTCGACAAACTGCATCTGTGATCTGGTAATAGGGAACCAAAATCACAAACAATAAAAAATCCTAAGGCACTCATAATGTTACTGAGCCTATTTTAATAATGTCATTAAAAACAAACAATGTTAAAAATATCACAAATAAAAAAACTGATAAGAGCTTTCATCTTGTATGAATCCAAGACTTCTTCAGATAAATCCATTTTCTAAAAATCCTGTTTAAATCCCCAAATGTTAGTGACGTAGAAATATGCAGCCATCCTATCAGGTATTGCAGTTCTTGACACACCCCCTCTCTTTTTTATATGTACATTTGTCACAAAATCATTATACTATGTCATAAATTACTTATAAATAAACAAAATAAACCCGATAAAATTAAAAAAATCAATGAAGGTAAATATATACACCAACATTGTTTCAATTAGTAAGCACTCATTTATTATAAAATTTTATATCTTCACATCATCTCCTCAGTGCTTTTAATCTTAACACACTGGTGACAGAGACATGCTCATTCAAACCTAGATAGCTAGTTGCATTCAAACGAAGCTGGCAATAGAGTTACTTCTTTTCAAGAAGGATTGTTCAAGATCCATCCCTCTTGTTTTGATGTACCTTTTGTAAAATCAGAATCCTAAACCATTGCTTGTGATTCAGAGCAATGTTCTTAGCTAATGCATTGTTATAGGTTCATAGGTTCATAGGTAGGTACTAGGATATTGGCCCTAGGGCCTAGATAAGCCTAGCCAAATGGTACCCTGGCTTTTGCCATCCAAGAAAATTATTTTCCTGTGCCTCTGTCAAGTAGAGCCACAGAAGTGATCCCCGGGGTGAATTTCCTATCTCCCATCCAATCATCAAGATTTTTCTTGAAGAGTGCTAATGAGGAGCTTTGTTTGATATAGATAGGTAGTTTGCTCCAGAGTATGGGAAGTCTCTGAGACAGAAATCCATCCCTCCAGCATATTCTGTTTATTGTGGTGACAAGGTTTAGGTCCCTAGAGCGTGTAGCTCAGAGGGATTGGGATTTCTTTATGTGGAGCATGTCCAACAGCTCTGAGTTTCACATAGCTTTGTATGTTAGGCAGAGATCGCCTCTGAGTAGGCGATATGTGACAGAGTAAAGCTGGAGTTTTTTTAGATGGTCTGCTTAGGGCATCTGTTTGAGGCCGGTAATCCTCTTTGTGAGGTATTTCTGTGACCTTTCCAGTTGTTGTAGATGTCTTGTGAGGTACATACCAAAAGGGGCATTGTACTCTATAATGGGTCTAATGAGTGAAGAGTAGAGGGGAACAATGACCTCTTTTTTCCTGGATGAGAAGCCTTTTGTGATGAGATGTGTCATGTAGAAGGATTTCCTGACTACTGTGGCAATGTGATTATCAAAGGAGAGACTACTGTCCACCTGTGTCCCAAGGTCTCTTATCACAGTTTTGGTGTTAGGTAGACTACTGGGGTTCAGGCACCTAGGCAGTGAGACATTTCCCCTGGGGTACATTTGACTGGGGACAAATGGCTGAAATTACATTCAGCTGCAGAGAAATATGGCTGTTTGCAAATTCCCTGTGGGCAAAGAGAAGAATGCGTTGCCATACCTACAACTTCAATAACCAAATGCACAGGGGGAAAACAATGTCCATGGTCCCCAAGGGAACATGAGACAGCAGGCAATATGGCAGGCATAACTAGCAGGCTGGCCAGAGGACATGTCAGTGGCAGTAAAAATGCAGTGCACAATGGGCAGTGCCTTTATAATCAGTGTGTGTCCCCCACTACCCTCTTCACAGTGTCTAGGGAACATTACCTAAAATGCATACTGGAGCATAAATGTGACTACAGAACCAGGCAGGATTTTCTGCATGCTGTAGCACACTTCTACATGACTTAGTCACACAAGTATGTACTGTACACTAAGCACAACAATCATTACTTCTTCTGCCTCCATGCATTTGGTTATTAAAGCTGTGGGCATGGCAGTATGTGCTTCTCTTTGCCCACAGGGAATTTACAAACAGCCATATTTCTCTGCAGCTGAATGTCACTTCAGCCATGTGTCCCCAGCCAAAATGTACCACAGGGAAATGTCTCGCTGCCTAGGTGCCTGAACCCAGACTACCGCCTATGTAGTAGTTCATGGGTACAGAGATTTTACCAAAAGGGATGACAATGCACTTTTTGACTTTGAGCTTGAGGCCATGGCTTTGACACCAGGCATCTGTCTCAGTGAGGCCCTTTTGTAGGATGTCCACATTGTTAGGAGATTTGATTATGGCTCCTAGTTTGCAGTCATCTGCAAAGTTTGTTAGCCAAAGACCTTCTGTGTTAGCCTGTACTTCATAGAAGTAGATACCAAACAGGAGAGGACCTTAAGCAAGCATTCCATTTTACCAATATAGCATGCGGTGCAGACTTGACATAATGCTGAATAAACAATGCCCTTGGTGGTACAATCATATCTCACATTAAAAATATTTAATGTCCCCTTATAGTCACATTGTCACAAGTAAATAGTGTGGAATGTAATGTGAATGACATAGTAGTAACAACTGAAGTAAAGGATTAGTACACTGTAATTCCTCACAAAGAAGGGCTTAATTGGTTTTGCAACTTTCTGTTTTATCATAACATTGACCAAGTGAAAATTAATTTGCATGAAGAAATTTTAGAATTGGTGCTAAAAACAACTTTATATTGTTTGAGGATAAATATTTTGTACAAAATGAAAGGGTGACAATGGAGGCAATTTGTGGTGCCCTTTTAGCTGTTTGGGAAAGGAAATTTTTATGGGATAGTGAATTTAAGAATTGGTTTAGGATGTATGTTCATCAATTGGATGACATCTTTATCCTTTGGAAGGGTAATGAGGTTGAACTAAATAAGTTCTTAGAATACATTAATGGTACTACATCCTTTCTTAGATTTACATATCCCTTAAATAAATATAAGATTCCCAATTTGGATGTGTTGTTAGAGATGGATGTTAGTAATAGTGTTTATGTTGCTATAGACGTCTAAATCTCAAAATGCACTCACTCGAGGCACTCCTTAAAATGAAGAACATCAATGTCTGTGCAGTGACTGAGACCTGGTTCAAGGCTCCAGAGAGCACCCCTGCATTACCAGGCTATAACTCATACCACACTTTTCGGCCATCTAACCTGGGGAGGATCACTTGGACACCTGGGTCCGAGAAGTTCAGACAGGGAGTGCCCCAAAAGTTTGTAAGTAATCTTACCTTGGTTTGACCAATATCTAAACTGAATGTCTGCTAAACTGGTATGTATAATGGTGTGCTTATCTCCCAACAGCTGCAGAGGAGACAGCTCATAATATTGAGTCTCATACTGGACGCTTGGCCAGGTTACACTGTGAGTGTGGTGAGTACAGACATATTAAAATAACTATAGTCAAATAAGCAAGAAAGAGTAAAGCATTAACTGCAATTAGGTATATACAGTAAAGTTTGTATTTCAATAAATGTGGACTTAGAGCTGTACTGCAGTAAGTGAATACTGCCAACTGTAGTTCAATAAGCAGGGAAGAGTAAACCATTAACTGTACGAAATTATTTGCAATAAAGTCTCTAGTGAAATAAGTGTGGAATTACAGCTGTATTGCAACACCTTCATAATCATAACTGTTGTGCAACAAAAACTCAAAACTATTCCAGGAACTGCATGAAGGCATTTCCAATAACATCTGTTATGCAATAAGTGTGGAAGTAGAACTGTTTTGCAAGAAATTAATCATGACAACTGTTCTGCAATAACAGATCAACCAATACCAATAACACCAATGTAAATTATGTAGATCAAAAATGTCCTGTTTTAACCATTTCAGTTGAGCTATATGTATTCAGGCTGTGAGTTAAGGTGCTGTAAAGTATAACAGGGTATTAGCTATAGACTGCAAATATAATGTCTGCCAATTGAACGTTTTAACACATATAGTACTGGTCAAGGCTGATTCTAGGCCACTGTTGTTCACATAATGCTCTGTCATCAGCAAACAACAGGTAAGAAAGGTATATGGGTGAGGTAGCCCACTCCATAATCTGATATTGTTTGTTGACTCCACAGATATTTAAACCCACTAACAATATATTGTGTGCACCTGCAGTCTATATGGTAATGTATTGGTTGCCTGTTATCTCTGTCAGGCTTGTACTTCATGCATGAGTGTTCTACTGTCACTGCAGGCTAGCATAAAACTGTCATAGTACTGCAAGGTCATATTTTGTTTCTAGTTAAGCTGTAGGCAATAGCAGTCAGTCAACAATCAGCAGTGACTCAGTAGCTCAGTTTGTTAAATGCAATGCATAAAGTGAATTTTGGTGCACACAGACCAGGGTTTGAATCCAGTACTAGGTTTCACTACATAATGCTCACAACTTCTCTTTCCACAGAAACTCCAGGTAAATGGGTGAGGTACCCCATATTATCAATAAATAATTGTGTGTTTAGATGTCACAGACTGTTTGACTCATTAGCAAGAATGTGAAAATACAGCATAAAATAAAGGAAATAAATATAATAATAAAATAAAGTGAAATATGGAACATGTGTATTCTTGGTATGGCTATGTGCCTGGGGTATCTATAAAAATTTTGCTTCAGCCAATTCATACATGCCATGCAGATGTCCTCTGCAGTCACTGCTATTGGGGTCTCTCCCCATGCTTGCCAAACAAGGCATAATAGTTGTTTAGTTTCTGTACTGTATACATACATGTCTCTCAAGTGTCACTCTGAACGTAAAATAATTAGTAGTGTGTAATCCCTCTGTCACAGGTTTATTATTGATATGATTACCTAAATAGCAGAGTATCAATACATCAGCCCACAGTACACCTTGGTAGTTATATAGGTCTACCTGATGTGCAAGTGTTCTGTGTAGTTGTGTACCCACAGTTGTTACTGCTTGGCCCATAGTGCCCCATGCAGATACCTTGAGAGGTATGAACATGCTACAGCAGCTATAGGGGACTTGTACACATAAAGAAAGGGCAGACCTGTAGAGTGGACAGTAGTACTACTATCACGTATATAGCCAATAATAGTACTAATGCCCTGTTTTTCTCTCTGTCTACCCACCCCTTATCTTCATTTATTTATTTTTGTTATTCAGTGGTTATGGTTAACTATTAACATATTTTGTTACATTAAACTGTATTTGGGGCATTTATTTATTATTGTTATGCATTATAATGGTTTCATATTAACATATCTTGTTGAATTACCTGTTTTGTTGGCCTTATGACTTAACTGTTACAGGCATGCTGTTATTATACTGACTGATCTGTTATTTATTGCTGTGTGTCAGATAATATGCATTGTTATATACTTGGGTTATTTGCACTGTTCTGGCATGCTATTATTACTAGCAATATGTTTTGTTCATGACTAACCTATACTTATTGTTATACCTCCATCACCACAGCACATCAGAGTAGGTTGGTACCAGGTGATCTGCCTACCCTACCTCAGCTGACCATGACACCAGGTCCTGACACATCTGGGACACAGGTTGGTGGTGCCCTTCCGCTGCCCTTGCACGACTTGCAGCTTTTGGTGGAACCACCACAGGGCAAGGGCCCAGGCCTCCCCCTGGGAGTGGTGATGGAGGTGTTGTTGTCACCCAGCAGCAACTACCGGCCATGGTGCACAGGATCATTCATCAGAGCAATGAACATTGCCTGCACTAGATTGAAGGCACACTGGCTAACCTGGTGAGGCAGGCTGGCCCTGGAGCCCAACCTCTGGCAAGCCACCTTTGGTGCAGTGAAGGAGCAGTGTCAACTTACCATGGGTGGGGGCCTCAGTCATGCTGCTGCTGTCTGGAGGCACATGGATCTCTGATTCGACAACACCCTCCACATCCAAGGTTTGTACCCCCCTTGTGTCACACACTGCCCCTGTCTGCTATCTTTCTGTCTTGTCTGTCTGGGATTGCATCCTCTCCTACCCAACTGACCTCCCCACACTTACCTATGTCCTTTTCCCAACATTCCACTCTCTAATTAAAAAAGGGCACCTGTCTCACAAAAAAATCTCCCCATACAGAGCTCTCCATTTCTCACATGTATCCACCCAGCCCGAGCACAGCCACCTCTGGGGTAGTGAAGGAGCAGTAGTGACTGCCCATGGATAGGAAGCTCAGTCACACTGCTGCTGTCTGGGGGCACATGGCTGTCCAATAACACAACACCTTCCCCATCCAAGGTGTTTACCCCCTCATGTGTCATACACTGCCCCTGTCTGCTGTCTTGTCTGTTTGCAAATGATACCTCTCCTACCCAACTTACCTCCCCACATGTACCTATATCCCTTCCTCAACATTCCACTCTTTCCTTAAAAAATGCGCACCTGTCCCACAAAAAAAATAGCGCCCAATACATAGTTCTCCATTTCACACATGTATCCGCTGGACATAATTAATGTGCTCCAATTGGCTTAACAACACATTTTTGTTGTCATCACCCCTCTGTCAGGGGGTTTGAGAGTCCAAATTCATCTACAAAATCTGTCAAAATCCACAGATGTTGCTGTACAAGAAATGGATAACTACGGTTCTTTCCTACACCCTTCCTACACATCAATACCTGCTGTTCTACACCTACAGGCATGACTCACACCTGTCCCTGCTTTCCATCACATCTCAGCTCTGTCCCTATCAATCCCTCCAACAACGGTCGTCTGTTGTAGGAAAGTTAGTGGATTACATGTAGTACATAGTGACAATAACTAAGAGTGTACACTTCTGTAACATAAAATGATGTATTGTATGTCACCTCCTCTCATTCTGGGAATTTGTCACATGCATAGTTCTAACATTATAAAAGTGTCCCTGAATGCTCCTGTTGTACTCTGGCTACATTCCTGTGTTGTTGACATGTGTCCCAGTTTAGTTGACAGCTATGTCTAACATACCTGTCAACCCCCAACAGCAACATATCAGGACAAAGTCATAATTAGTGGTGGGCCAAAAGGCCAAACTCAGTAGCAGAGTATATATATTGCCTGTACAATGTAAGAACACGAGTAGACTAACACATATTATTGTAGCATAACTGTTTTCTGAGGGGTGTGACATGTGAAAGTCAGAATCTGACTGCATATTCTGACATCAACCATCAATTATTGTCCAACTATTTGTCAGGCAACTACAGGTTTGTGTGAATAGGACCACATGTATGAGGCAAACATCTTGACATTCTGCAAACAGAGGTATGATGCCTACAGGGGACATATACTACAGGCAGTTTGCATTACTTTCTGTCATTTTTGCACACTGGTGTTGCTGAACTGTTCCCATATAGTTGTTGTAATAGCACACTGCTATTTGTCTGACAGTGGCCATATGACATAGTGGAAATTTGCCCATAGGGGACACACCACAATAGACTGCAGTGATGGGTGTATGGACATACAGCAGAATCTGTCTCTGCACACAGGAACATAACCCAGTATTGCTACTATCTTGGTGATATCCACACATGTAGTATATTTCCAGACTGTGGGGTATGACATGTGAGGGAGCAGTAGATAGTGCAGGCCATTATATGCATGCAGGATCTGTACATGGCGGATGTCCACAAATCTGGTCCTGTAATGTGTTGCCCTCTTGTTATCTTTAAGGAACCATATATTTCAGGAGACATCCAGCATTCACAACTGCAGAGCTTGACATAATACTGGATGGCATCAGACACCACCATCACATCTTGCTTAGCAGGGCTTGGCACAATTGTGAACAGTGGGCAGCATTGTGGGCAGACCTTGTGTGGGCTGTTAATCAGATTTGCCAACTATCTACTGTTATACATTACAATTTAAAGTACTTATTGCATGCGTCACAGAGTTTATTTGTTATTAGATTGTCAGCCAGTACTCTTAAGGTGGATGACATCAGCAGGCCTTGTAGAGGAGAAAATTTAGAGGCCAGCAGCCAGTCACAGGGCTAAAAAATGCATACCATTGAGTGGAGATAACCCACATGGGCATGCCCATAGTGCTGTGAGGGGATATATTGATACACACACGAGTTGGATGATGTGATATTAGAACCTGTACCTATCTAGTAATTCACACTACAGCTTATAGTACTTATTACATGTTCTATGGAGTTTATCTGCTATTAGATTGTTAACTAGAGCTCCTAAGGTGGATGACATCAGCAGGCTTTGTAGACAAGGGAATTTAGATGCCAACAGCCAGTCAGAGGGCCATAAAATGCATACTATTGCACAGAGATAGCCCATATGGACATGCCCATATTACTGTGAGGGGATACTTTGAAATACACACAGAGTTGGATGAGTTGAGATTAAACCCCCTACCTAACTAGGGTTACACACTACAGCTCATAGTACTTAGTGCATGTGCCACAGGTTAGGTCTGTTGTACATGTTGATGCAGGCACAGTACTTGTGGAGTATGCAAAGTGGCCTTGTGTTAGACAGCATGTGTGGTCTGCAGTGTGATACTGCTTGGTACTGTTATTGTATCTAGTGTTCTAGAGGTGGGATACCTGGTAATATCCCCTGCTATGTGGGAAACTTACCAGTCTGACCACATGTGGCTGTTTGCAGTTTTATAGGTGGTAATGTGGCCAGGAACAATATGGCCTGTCCAAGGCATGCATTGCAGCCATGGTACATTACACCACCTGCATACCTGTGTCTGTCTACATGGTGACAGTCTGCAGGCACAGAGGTCTGCGGGTGAGTGATTTATGTACTGTTGCAGCCGTGGTCTGGTTCCATCGGGCAACTTTTGGGATGTGTAATTGCAGATAACAAAGAAACAATCTCCAACCACAGTTCTGAATCCCTTCTATTCTGAGTACGAGGATATCCAAAAAAAAACGAATAGAATAAGAAAAACTCACTTTAATAAAACAAAGCTTTCAGAAATACCCTTTCTTCAGTGTTGAATTAATACATTTGAATTTAAATGCATATATATACGCAATGAAACAGAACCACCTGACACAGCCATCCTATAAAAACACACTATAAAAACAAGTTAATTCATTGGCATATTACCATTAAAAATATATGTTTCCATTAAAAAATGTTTTTCAAGTAGAATATATATATGTTAACATATTAAATACCATAACATTCCTTAAGAAACAAGTTTATCTTCTATAAGCATATGAAATATATATCAGATTTTAAACATAAAAAGCACCATATGCAACAAAATACATCTGTAGGAAAATTAATGGTATTGTTTCTGTCTGAATTCTAACATTGGTTTAATGGTAACTATACTATTTAAGCCTGTTTTTTTATCAGTATCCAACCTTATAATCCATTTATATTCAGAAATATCCAATTTATTAATTATATCACCCAGACTTAAACTTCTATTTATTACTTCCAGAACTTTAAATTTGAAGCTGTGTGTTACACCTTTTTCAATTCTACGTTGTGTTAGTGCATTAGAGAGAATATTTCTTCTCATCTCTGATTTGTGCTCAGTAACACGATCTTTCAATGTCCTTGAACATTTACCTACATAAAATCCTGGACATTGTGTACATGTAGCTAAGTAGACAACCATTGCAATTCTACATGTTGCCTGACATTTTATTTCATATCTTACTTTGTTTATGGGTTGTTCAAAGAACTTCTGAGCACAAATATCAACACAACAGCTACAAGCATGACATGGTGATGTTCCCACATTATATATTACTGTTTGCGTTAAGTTTATTTCAAAATCTTTATAACACAACCTTTTCTTTAAATTATACATATTCCTATATGCGAAGCTAGGTGTATGTCCTAATATTTTACTTAACTCAGGTTGGGCCATCAAGACCCACCAATTCCTTCTAATTATTGATTCAACATATTTAGTCATATTGTTATATGTGGTAACATATCTCAGTATGACTTGTGTATTGCTATCTACTTTTCCCAAGATTGTAGAATCACCAAAAAATGGACCCACATATGTGTCTCTATTTATTTCCTTAACATGTCCCATATTATATCCTCTATTTTGAAATTCATTACATAGTGTATCCATCTGTTGCTCACAATTGTGTTGACTGGTGTTTAATCTACTAATTCTTAATAACTGGCTTTTAATAATTCCACAAAATACATGCCATGCATGCATGCTTCTAGCATGCGTGTATCTATTAACCTGTATATTTTTCCTATACACACAAGTTCCCAGCCCGTTGTTACAATCCTTGTGTATTTCAACATCCAAAAAAGATATTTTAGTACTAGATAAATTCATTGTAAACTTTAAAAAATCAGTAGTATTATTCAAGTAGAGCATAAAGTCATTCAACTGTTGCTCATTTCCTTCCCATAAGAGAAAACAGTCATCTACAAAACGCTGATAAAACAGTATAATATTCTTATATAAATTTATTTCATTAAAAATGTATTGTTTTTCCCATTGGCTTAGTACAATATTAGCGTATGTATTTGGCATGGGCGTCCCCATGGCTACCCCTGATACTTGCAAGTAAGACTGTTTATTAAATAAGAATACATTCTTCTCTAAGACAGCTTCTATTATATTGCATAGGACCTCAATGTCTCTCCCTTTCATTTTAGAATTCTCACATAGAAAATCACGGATGGCATTAATCCCATACTCATTTGGTATCACAGTGAACAATGATGCTATATCCATAGTTACCATTGTATATTCACAATTCCTATTGTTGTCATACCATTGATATAACTTCTTCAAAAAATCACCCGTGTCTTTAATATAGCTGGGACATTTGTTCAAGAGAGATTGAGTAAATATTTAATCTTATGTCCCAGCTATATTAAAGACATGGGTGATTTTTTGAAGAAGTTATATCAATGGTATGACAACAATAGGAATTGTGAATATACAATGGTATATATATATATATATATATATATATATATATATATATATATATATATATATATATATATATATATATATATACATTTAAATTCAAATGTATTAATTCAACACTGAAGAAGGGGTATTCCCGAAAGCTTTGTTTTATTAAAGTGAGTTTTTCTTATTCTATTCATTTTATTGGATAATTGCAGATAACCCCAGCATTCCAGGTTATGTGGGGACATTCATCCCCACACATATCTACATAAATATGTATAACAAGGATGTCTCCTTAAATCTTGTTGTGTGTGCACGTTATGTAAATGTGTCATGTAGATATATGTGGAGACTCTATTTATCATTGTACTTTATATAGCTATAAATATATCTTGTTATCATATATATATATGTGCCACATACTTCCTGATAACTCATCAAGCATGAGGGGGATAGGGAGAGACATATATGTATCCACGTTACTGTATGTATGTATGTACAGACATATTTCTGCATAGCAAGTCTTTGGGCAGCAGAAGTGACAGACTTGGGCTCAGGTTAGCTAAGTTTAGGAACATGCCCAGTGTGACTGTCAGTACTTACAAGGTGACTCCAGGCCAGAGAGACCTGTACCCTAGTCCGGGATTATGTGTGCTGCAGGCCATTGGCTGCTTCACCTGTTGCCATAGCACTGCACTTCCCTGATGTTGTCTAAGGTATTCCCCAGCTATTTGCTGACTTTAATATGTGACTCATACCTCACAACTGTACAGAGCTTCACAGAGTGTCCAGCATTTTGCCTCATATATTTGGACTGTTTTACATAACATTGTAGTTTTCTGGCAAATTAGTGGCAAATCAGTGAAGATTGAAGTTGATAAATAATGACAGATATTTGAGTTTCACACTTCATACACATCAGGAGATTCATGCTAATACAAGACTTGTTATTCGAATGACATTCTACGTTTGTAAGAACAAATATTTAAAACACGTCCCAATGTGTGGGCCTTGGTCCAACTTTTATTTATGGCTTTGGCTAGATTTCATGCTCTTGAAAGGTATGATGTGACTGGGGTACATAATGTAACACCACACACATGGTGACAGTTTGCATACTTCTCCCTGTACATGATTTTGCAGAATGTCCAGCATTTTGCCCCATATGTCTGCTCTGTTCCTCATACATTTGTGATTTTTCTGGTACTATACTGTAAACAGCAGTCATTGAATTGTTTTAACTACTGACACATTTCAGTGATGGCCTTTACATCCTGCTGCTAATATGACCTGTTGCAGCCTGCTGTTATATTAGCCACCTGCTAGGTTACTCAAAGCATGTATAATGTCCGTCTGTAGGTATGGCCCTTTGTCCCCCCATTCACTCTGGCTTTGTCCAGCTTTGTTGCAGTAACAGACTGAAGGGTTATGACAGCCTATGGGAATACTATCATATGAGTACCTCACATACAAAAGATGTTAGGTGCTGCCAGAGTGGAACCATTGACACTATTGCCCAGGCTACTGTCCCTGGCCCAGTGAGCCACACCAGCCGTCAGACAGAGAGGCTTCATTCCTCACACTATCAACAACATACAGGACTTGTCTGGTCTGCTGGTATATCATTGCAGACTTACTGTTACATGGGAACACTGATGTGTTTGGGCTGTGGGATGACCTGCTCCTGCTCTGCTGGCACAGACAGTCATGTGACTGTCCTATGACCCCACTGTTTGGCATCTCCCTTGTATACTGTCATGGATTTTCCAGTTATGTGGCCTAGTGGATATAGCAAACTATATTCCCTTGCATACTTTCTGCAGGTCCATACATATGCTACTATATTGTAGTTCCCCTTACAAGTGATGTATAGGAGAGTGACTTACCTTGTGAATGCAGCAGGTGACAGATCTGTAGATTTGCACTACCTCTGTCTGATGCATGCAGTCCACAGCCAATACATGGTGAGGTACAGGTTGTGTGGCCTGGCTGGCATCATTTCTACTAATACGTATGTGAGTCAGAGTAAGGTGTCAGTCCCTAGGTCCCTAGGTTGTCAGTACATGTTCTATGCATTGTCTCTTGGCCAAGGCCAGGGCATACTGGGCACACCTACATCTGTCTACAGGGACAGCCTCATAGGGTTCCTCCTCCAAATCCCCCTGTGGGTGCAGCTGTGGTCAACTAGGTACTGGTGGGGGGCTGCGTATCTTTTCCCTTTGCTGATTCTGCTGCAGCTGTTTACGCAGGATCATATTGTGTAGCATGACACATACTATGAACATCTGAGCACATGTGGCTGGACAGTACTGCAGAGCTCCACCAGATATATCAAGGTACCTGAACCGTGACTTCAGCAGCACAAACACATGCTCTATGATGTTTCTAGTTTGTGCATGTGCCTCATTATGGTGTTCTTCGGTGGGTGGGTGTGCATTTCTGATGGGTGTCATCATCCATGGTTCAAGTGCATAGCCAGCATCCCCCAGTAAATGGCCGTGTGGGATGTTTCCCCTAGCAAACATCTGGTACAGCTGTGATGCATGCCAGATATGGGAGTCGTGATAACTGCCAGGGCTAACAGCACACATATTTAGGATAATGCTCTGGACATTGCACATGACCTGGCAGTTGATGGAGTGGTACCCTTTGTGGTTGACGTAAATGCTATCCTCCTCACCAGGTGGTGCCTTGATGTGTACATGAGTGCAATCTATGACACCCAGTACCTCAGGGTAGTGTGCTACACAGTAGAAGACATGCATACTGCTGGTCCTCTCCTCAGGGATGTGGGGAAAATAAATGTGCTCAATGGCATGTGGTAGCATGACATCCAGGAAATGGTAGAGTACCCTGGAAGCAGATGCCTGTGAGACCCCCATCACGTCTACAGTTGGTCTTTGGAAAGTATCTGTAGCTAGTATCCTAAGTGCTACACATATCTTTGTTTTCACTGGGATGGGTTCCCCCTCTGTTGGCTCTGGGTCTAAGTTGAGGTTGGCAGAGCTTAGGGTGTTCTTGGAGCATGACTGTATCCAGCCAGTGGTGTTCGACAATCTCCAGCTCGTGACAGGTTACCCTGGGCCTGAACACTCTTCTCCTTCTCAGTCTAGGCCTATGGTCAGTATCAGCAGCAGCTGAATTGACCTCAGCATCTAGCACATACATATGTAGCAGACCTGCAGCAGCTGCTAGTTTACTCTCATAGTTTCATAGGTTCATAGGTATGTACTAGGCTAATGGCCCCGGAACCTTTATAAGCCTAGCCCATAGGATTACCCTGGCATTGTGCCACCCAACCTTAGATCCTAGTGCCTCTGTCAAGTAGAGCCACTGGAGTGATCCCCAGAGTGAATTTTCTATTTCCCATCCACTCATCAAGATTTCTCTTGAAGAGGCCAGTGACATGCTCTGCTTGACATGTATGGGAATTCTGTTCCATAGCATGGGCAGTCTCTGGGTTATGAACCTTTCCCTCCAGCATGTTTGATGATTGTGGTAATGAGGTTGAGGTCTCTGGAGCGTGTGGTGCGGAGGGATTGGAATTTCTTTAAATGTAGCATTTTTAACACAGCTGGGTCAGACATGGCTTTGTAAGTCAAGCAGAGATTGCCTCTAAGTAGATGATATGAGACAGAGGGAGCTTTTTGAGTCTGTCCATATAGGACAAGTGTTTAAGGCCTAGGATCCTTTTTGTGAGGTACTTTTGTGGCCTCTCCAGTTGTTGCAGGTGTCTAGTGAGGTACATGCCAAATAGGGCATTTTACTCAATGACTGGCCTAATGAGGGAAGAGTAGAAAGAGGCAATGACCTCTTTCTTCCTGGATGCAAAACCCTTAGTAATGAGATGTGCCACATAGAAGGACTTTCTGACCACAGTGGCAATGTAGTGGTCAAAAGAGAGGTTGCTGTCAACCTGTGTTCCCAGATCTCTTATAATGCCTTCTGTATTGAGTGGTCTACCAACAATAAGGTAATTCAAGGGAACTGGGTTCTTCCCAAAGGGGATGAAGACACATTTTTGACATTGAGCTTAAGACCACGGTTCTGACACCGGCCACTGGTCTCATTGAAGCCTTTCTGTAGGATGTCAACATCACTTGGGGAGTTAATAATAGCTCCCAACTTGCAATCATCTGTGAACATTGTCAGCCAGAGTCCCTTCTGGTTGGTATGGACTTCAGATAAGTAGATGCCAAACAGGAGAGGACCCAGGACTGAACCAGGTGGGACTCCACTCATGACTGGCCGGCAGTCTGACTTGGAGTCAGCTACTTTCACACTGTGGGCTCTATCTGTGAGCCAGTTTGCAACCCACCTAGTGATATAGGGGTTGATGCCTAGCTTAGTAAGTTTTTCTATGATTCCTGAGTGGGGAATGGTATCAAAAGCCTTGGCCAGATCAAGGTAGGCTGTATGAACCACCTTACCTTCATCCACAGCTCTGGTGACTGACTCAAAGAAGTCGACCAAGTTGAGCAGACATGAGCAGACATGATCTACCCTTCACAAAACCAGACTGTGTAGGATCCAGAGTTTGGAGATTCCCTATATACTTGTTTATTAGGTCCATGATGATGTGTTCCATAGCTTTGCATATCAGACTCATCAGACTAATGGGGTGATAGTTCCTGGGGTCTCTAGTAGTCACTCCTTTGTGGAAAGGGATGACTGTAGCAGTGTGCCATTCAGCAGGGACAAAGCCTGAGGTGAGGCTGTGATTGAACAAGGCACACAGGTGAGGTGCCAGTTCACTCTGTAGTTCATGTAGAACACTGCCAGGGATACTGTCAAGTCCCATAGAAACTGTATTCTTGGCCATGGACAGTGCTGTTTTAACCTGTGCAGCAGTAATACTGGGTGCCTTGCAATCTATTGGTATTGTGATTGGCCCTTTGGGAGAGAGGGTAAAGTTAGCACTGAATTTGTCCGCCAGTATATTTGCAATATCTGTTGGCTCACTATAGGAGGTACATTGTGCAGTAGCTCAGAGCAAATCTGAGTATTGCCATGGAGATTCTTTACACAACTATAGAAGGCCTTGTGGTTGTCTTTACTATCTGCTGTAATTCTGTTTTCATAGCTAGCTTTAGAGGATTTGATGAGGGATCTTAACCTTTTGTTGCAGATAAGGGAGTTTTTCCAGTTTTGGGACTTCACCTTATTCCACATCAGTTTCATCTTTCTGTTGTAGAGCTTGTTTATGGCAGGGGCCCATCAGATTGGCTTCCTTTTTTTGAGGAGAGCGTCTTAGTTCTATTGGGTATGGCGAGATCCATGCATTTGTGTATGTGTTCGTACAGTGCATTGGTGTATGATTTGGTGGTCATGCAACTATTCTCCATTTACATGGGTGCCATGAAATTAGCCACCTCTGTTTTTAAGAGCCCAAAGTTAGCTTTGGAGAAGTTTTTCATGGTGGTTACCTTTGTTGATGTGGTGGGAGGGATGTGGATTTCCAAGGTGATTAGCTTGTGATCAGATCTAACCAGGGGGGAGTTGACTATTGGTGTAAAGCAAAGGTCGCCCATCTTAGTAATGACCAGGTCAAGAATGTTGCTATCTCTATTGGGGGTAAGAACAAGCTGGTCCTGGGCATTGGAATTAATGAATTCCAGAAAGCATTGGGCAAGTGTATTGTTACAGGAGTAGTTTTCCCAGTTAATGGAGGGGTTGTTGAAGTCACCCAGTATGAGAGTGTTAGGTTGGACCCTAATATTCTCCAGGGTGCTTAGGAATGTGGAGTGTGAATCTTGGGACATGGTTGGGGACCTATAGCAGGCTACAGCCTGAATAGCTGTCTTACGCAATGTTAGCTGCACCTGAAGTATCTCAGATACATTATGCTGGACTACCAGTCTGAAGGTGTGTGTATACTTTATGAGTATGGAAACACCACCACCTTTGGAGCTTCGGTCCAAGTTCTGGGGCCGAAAGGTGTGGAATGAGTTGTAGCCTGGTAGTGCAGGAGTGCTTTTTGTTGCCTTGAACCAGGTCTCTGTTACAGCATAAATGTTGATGTTCTCCATTTTAAGGAATACTTCGAGTGAGTGCATTTTGAGATTTAGACTTCTAGCGTTGAGCAGCATGACCCTCAAGTTGCATTTATTTGTTGCTATTATGGTGGTAATTTGGTCTTTGGAACATCACCTAAAAAAGGCACTGTAGGGGTGGCAAGAGCCTTGGCCAGTATCCAGAAGGCCAGGGGTGACAGATGCAGGCCATGTCTGGCAAAACATCAAGGTCTGTCAGTCATGTCATCCCAGGCAGACAGATACTGGATCCCCTTAGAATGACACCAGAAACTTAGCCAGTTGTTGAAATCAATCATTTTCTGCTTCTACTGTGGTATCATTTTGGGTGGTGGTAGGATGTTGCTCAGGACTAGGGTCATACCCGCCTGGGCTACATAATCCGAGAGCTCCTCCATGTCTCTTTTCATGTAGTCCAGGGAGGTACATCTCAGGTTATTCACACCCACAGGTACAATGACAGAGTCATATTTGTACCTGTTGTTGAGGACTCTGGGTGCATGTGTTGTGTTGCAGATCCTGGCACCTGACAGGCAGCTGACTGTTACTTTCTCCTTATTCAACCTAGTGAGTGGGACATCAGCATGTCTCACTATCGAGTCACCTATGACTAGTGTGTTGGGCATGCTGTTTTGCCTCAGGGGCTTTGTTTGAGTGGCACACTGTTTAGGAGAGTTATGTGTCTCATGATTAGTGTTGTGTTGTGTTGGTCAGGTGCGTTTCTGCCTTGGAGGTCTCTGCTGTTTGGTTAGAGTTTTATTGAGAGCCTCCGCGAAGGTGGGTGTGTGGTTTATGTTTTTATGTGAAGGCAATGCTGCTGTGTGTTCTGTAGGGCTATGTCTTCCTTGTGGTGTGGTGCAAGTGTTGACCTTCTCCTCTTGACCAGCTATTCCGGTCTTGGATGGAGAGTGCGTGGCTTCCAATTTGGATATATGTGCATTTCTCACAAGTCTGAGTGTTGAGGCGTAAGAGGAGAGGGCTGTCAGTGTACATGAGGCAGTTGCTACATTGCCTCAGGATGCCCAAGTTCACCAGGTTAATAGGAGAAAGCACAGGAAACTGACCTTTAGACATGCCTAGAGGGGTGGGCATAAATAAGTACTGGAGCTGTTTCCTTGTATAACGTTTAGTGCTGGTAGCACTTTTGTGTATTACAATAATTGCTACAAGAAGTCTGGTAAAGTGCTAAACTAACAAGCTAGTAAAAGTGCAGGAGAGGAGAGAACTAGCAGATATAAGTGAAAAATTGAAGAGCAGACTTTAGCACTGCTCAGAAGCTTACAAACAGTCATGGATACAGCAAATCTGTATCTGGGCTAGATTAGTTACAGGAAAGGTGTGAAACAAGCGCACATGTGGGCTTTTAAACCAGAAAGTTGAAAGAGATGGAAAAACTGCCCAAATGGTTAATAAACTACAAATTCTGGGCCAAAAACTACTCATCTTGTGGTAGATAGGATACCTAGTACTTACCATTAGCACTCTTCAAGAAAAATCTTGATGATTGGATGGGAAATAGGAAATTCACCCCGGGGATCACTTCTGTGGCTCTGCTTGACAGTGGCACAGGAAAATAATTTTCTTGGGTGGCAAAAGCCATGGTACCTTTTTGGCTGGGCTTGTATAGGCCCTAGGGCCGATAGCCTACTACCTACCTATGAACCTATGAACCACTCCCACTGATAAGCTAGAAGTTAAAATTCCCAAGTCTATACTCCAATGTACAGAGTATGTGGGGAAAATCATATTGTAGGGTGTATGCATACTTTACAGTGCACTTCTGTAGGTGTAACCTGTGTGATTGGCTACCTATGATGCAGTCCACCTGCCAAGTACATCAATGGGTTTTAATGGCCCGGGTTTAAGTGAAACAGGGCTCATCATTAATTAATATATCATTGACTTTCTCAGCCAAGTTTTTTTTTGACAACCTTTCTTGCTGAGCAGTGTGGTGTGCCACACAAACTATGCCACATAGATAAACAGACCTTAGCAGTCCATAGACACACCTCAATGAAAGCCATGCTCAGCATGGCAGCATGCTATGCAAACATGCGCAAACATCATGAAACATGCACCTTAGAGGTGAACACAATTTAGCAGCCAGTGTACACACTCCCCTGCACAGCTCAGCTGTGTGCCATGCAAACAGGTGCCGCTGAGCTCCAATGACCTTACAAGCAATCAGATGCCCCCCCCCTTTGATGTCAGCTACCTCTTTTGTGGACACCAACATGGTTCTGTACCTATACAAATGGGATCTGCAGACACAGATACCCATTTGTACTATTCAGTAACCCCATCTCATTGGCATACAGATCTGTGCACAGAACCTGGAAACTACATGGTTCCAGGCCCTGCCTCGTTAGCAACCACAACTATGTAACATTGTACATACTCCACACAGGGTCCTATAATGCATTACTGTTACAAACTCACAAATTCTGGTTTTTACACTCTTTTTATATTTTTTTCCATAAAAGCATGTTTGTGCACTGCAGTGCACCATGCAAACATACCCAAGGTAGTAACAAAATAAAATTAGTTTACATTATTTTCCATACGGTTTTGGACACACGGTGGATAGTTTTGCACATATCTGTGTCCACTATGCTATTTCTGACACTACAGCCCCTGATGTCATTTTTACATCCTGTACAAAGAATGTTTCCATGTACATTATGGACACCAACACAGGGTCTGCAGAACTGCCTATTTGCTTGCTGGATCACTCCACCACCCTCATTTGCATGCATTTCATCTGTTTATGAGGTAATTTGCATGCCATGGACACTGCTGTGTTCCCACACCCGTGCACACCCCTCAGTTCCGTTTACTGGATCGCACTTCTGCTTACTTCCATGTAAGCACTGTGCTACTATGCCTACATGGAAAATTAGTCAGTGTAGGCTTTTTTTGAATTCCCCTCCTTGTCTACCACCAAATCTTGTATAATTTGCACCTGGCTCTGTTGGATAACTGTTTTCTGAATTATTTTATTGCTTTCCAAGTAAGCAAACTAAGCACAGTATCTCTTTTCAAGGGGACTCAGGTAATATTGCCTGGTACTGTGGCACAGTAAACAAATGAAGTTGGAGGCTTCCACAGGATGAAGCTCATTAGGAGTTCAAAGCAATTAATCACTGGATTAAACTTGGAGACACCTAGCACATTTATACCTTCCCTTATCCTCACCAAACACACCTGCTGACTCTTCGTTCTTCTCATTGCAGCATGAAATTCAGAGCACAATCAGTGCTGAGGTATTGTGTGCTCCTTACTCATGTGTTGTTATACTACTTCCGTACTGCAGTAAAGCCCACTAAAAAAAAGATTCATGTTTTACATTGGCCCCAGTAATGAACCTCCCAGCACATTCTGAATCACTGATCTTCAACTTTTCTAAAGCTTTCATTCTGCATATTTTCAGCAAACTCATTTAACATGAATGAATAAAAGTTATTGCAGCGTGAGCACAAACAGGAAAGATAAAAGAGAAAGGGGAAAATGCACATTGCTGACCTTCTTAAAAATTATTGAAAAATATACTTCCTCTCACTGTTTCTCTCATAGTTGTGTCTTTTATAATTTATCAGTGTAATATTATAATACAAAATGTACATTTTATGCTTTGTAAGCAACATCTTTCAAATACAGGACCACATGACCTCAGAGGTCTATCGCCACCAAACTACTGGTGCACTATGCTTAATGAGAAGGAATTATAAATGGGTTTCCATTTATAACCATGTTATTCATGCATTCTAGAAATGGATTTAATAAATTCACCTCAAGTGCAAAGCTCAAAAAGTGAATTTCTTGAATTTGTTTAAAATATATATAAAGAAATGGCTATAATTGGTGACCCAGTCATAATTCTTTGTTTTATATATATATATATATATATATATATATATATATATATATATATAAAAAAAAATATATATATATATATATATATATATATATATATATATATATATATATAAATATATATATATATATATATATATATATATATATGTTTAGGGAGATTTATTTGCCCTGATGCATTTCAATAAAAGAAAAAGTGTAGGTTTGCAAAGTATCTGACAGCTTTAAATACCATTACACTTTGCCCTTCACACAAACAGTATCCAGAAGCAAAGTAAAGTTCTTACTGTCAGTGACCTTCATACCATGTTTAACAAATTGCTCTGGCATATGTTTGCTGT
>NC_056726.1:1364849433-1364949433 GCF_019279795.1 Protopterus annectens
ACGTGAATATTCACTGGCAATTTACATAAATATACAGCTTTTTAAGTTACATTAATATCTTAACAGTAGTATGAAAAAACATGCATGCTAGTGGTGTAAGTAGTGTGTGTGTGTTTTTTGGTGCATATACACGTTTACATATTTGGTTTTCTTTTGCTGTTTTTTTTCTGCTATGCCAGTGGCCTCTTTACAGGCTAGATCCTATATGGTATTCATACTAATTAATTGAAATGTGTCCATGGGACTAGGGAAATCACTCTGCTCATCAGGTGTTGTCTTTCCTTCTAGTCATGCAGGAGAACACAGTCATGAATGCTGCCATGGATGCTTTCTGACACCATAAATGTTGCTGCAATACTGATGTTGGGCCATTTCTGAAACTGTGTCATTTGAGGCACTTACCTCCAGATTAATTAATTACTTGGACCTCTCCATTACAGACTCAGTTCTTGGTAAGCATAAGAGGGTTTCTGCACTGCATCAAGTTGCTAGTACTAATAGGCTGTTAACAGGTAAGGTCAGGGCAGCCATATTTACTTGGCGTGCAGGAGTTTGATAGATACAGTGAGTTTAGAGGGGGGGCTACATGCCTTCTGAAAAGTGGGGTGCAAATATTTTGCAAGCATATTATTAAAGGGCAGGAGTACATAGGTTCATAGGTGTGTACCAGGCTAATGACTGCAACGGCCTTGTTAAGACTAGCCATGCATCCCAAATCTCTGACAAGTTCTTGTACCCTTGATAAGGTTAAGCAGGGGCTTATGAGATGAAACATTTACAAGCAGGGGCCTGGAAGATGAACCATTTACAGACTGCCTGTGTCCACTAGAGACATAGGTGCCAAGCCAGGAATGATTTTCCTGTTCCCCGTCCAATTATCCAAGTTACACTTGAAATGGATTAGGAAGGAACTCTGCTTCACATGGATAGGGAGCCTATTCCAGAGTCTAGTCTCTGGGATGCATATCTGTCTCCTTATTAATAGGCCTTATTTATATCACAGGCAAGGCTTTTTAAAATGGGTAATTCTGGTGCTGTTTGTTTTGTGGATATTCAGGAGATCCATCAGAGTGGGGTCTGATAATGCCCTATATGCAAGGCATAGATTCCCCCTCAACAGCCTGTAGGAGACAGAATACATGGATAGAGCCTTGAGTTAGTCTGCATAGGACATTTCATTTATTCCCTGTATTCTTTTAGTGAGGAACCTCTGTGGATGTTCCATTTGTTGGATATGCATTGTACTCAGTGATAGCTCTGATGAATACTAAATACAGTGGATCAATACTTCCTTGGACTTGGATGCCATACCTTTGTTTATAACTTGCACAACATCAAATGATTTCCTTACTACTGTAGACACATGATGGTCAAGCTAGATTACTGTCTATGTGAGTTTCTAAGTCTCTGACTACTTGGTCAGTGTGGATGATGTCTGTTGTCATTATGCTGACTCTGTGGCATAACTGTGAATTAATAATATGCCTTAAATTATGTAATTGTAACATTACCATTTTGTTAGGAGAAAATATCCAGAGGTAAAACTTAAGCTTCACTGGCTCTGGCAAGAAAAACTTTTTTTTTTATTTTCTCTTAGTCATGTAGATCAGTAACGCCAACACAAGATGCAGTTGTATGGAATGACCTCACTCCACAACTTCACACAACTGGTGACTACAGGAGCAAAGACCAACCCTTATAAAGTAACTCAGCAGTTTTAGACATAGTTATCAACAAATATTCCAAATAAACTGAAGTACCAAGTCCTGCTAAATACTCTTAGTGACCACAACATAATAATAACCACATGGCCACTGAAATACAATAAACACCATCTAAAATATATTGTACTACATGGATGCCAGTCAATGCACAGAAGGAAATCTTAGTAGAGAACTTAACTGCATTAACTGTAGTCCAAGCAATGACTGAACCAACCCTACTTCTGATCTATCTGCAGTGTATATAATATTTTTTTTTCTTGTTTAAGTTTTCCAATTCTTTTAGTTTCTAATACAATGATGGGAATGGACCTCATTCCTAAAGGTTAAAGTTCATGAAATTAGTATTCTTTCAATCTTGATGTTTGTTAAATGTGTTCTTGATTAATTCTATGAATTCAGTGGAAAAAGTTTTATTCCATAAATGTTCTAAACAAATAAGACCAGTTTATGGAGTCAGTTGCTTTATCCATGTCTAGACTTATTATGGTTAATTCATTCTTGTTTTATTAGCAATATCAATTAAAATAAAAAGTCTTCATATATAATCTTGAACTTTTCCTATTAATTATAAAACCTGTTTGTTTTTTGTTTACTAAGCAAGTGAGTATAACATTTACTCTATTTGCTAAAATGGACATACAAATCTTGTAATCCACATTTAAGTGAAATATAGGATGATAGGATGACCATGAGATAGGATCATTATTTTATTTCAAAAGAGGGGTGATAAATGAATATTTTCAAGAAAGGACCAAGTTGGAAGTATCTTAAACATCTCTAAAAGAGTTTAATATGATTCTTAGGGGGTTATCTGGCATTAGTTTGTATAGTTCTGGAATTATTCCATCTTAACCTGGTACTTTATTTAGTTTTATATTTTTGATTTGTTCTTTTACTTCTCTAAAGGAAAAGGGCTATGCTTATGATCTTTTGATAATTTTTGTTGTGTATTTTCTTTAAAAAATCTATCTAAAATGAAAGCACTACTTAAAATTGATATTGTTTTATTAAGTTTGTCATAATATTTATCAAAGCATTTTAATATATCATTCGAATCTGTAACTTTCACTACTTTGCTCCTTTCTTTATGTATAGTTTCTTTAATATAATTAATTTTACTTATTGCTATTTTATGGAAACACTTGGGGTTGAATGAGTATGATTGTAGTAAATTTATAGAAATCTTATATTGAAGGATATTGATATATTTTTATTTAGATTTTTGAGCTGAGCATTTGCAGTTTTATCATTGGGTTTGAGGTTAAGTTTTAAATTGTCAATTTCCACTTGGAGAGCTGTTAATTCTTTGTCCCATTCTTTACATTTTGCAATATACCAGTTTTTTATTTTACCATATTACACAAATTTCAATGAGACAATCAATACCTCATCTATCTTGGAATATAATGAGTTGGATAATAGAACTTTATCTATGTTTGCCTGTGTTCCAAATCTATAAGAGTAATGAGTAAATTTCAAGGAAGTTGGTAATTCTAGTTCAAACAGATCTCTCAAATTCATACAATGTATATAATTATTTAAGTTTTTTGATACTTAAGTAATTTTGTTTATTTTGTTATTTATTGTTTCTTCAAGAGATAAGATGCAATTAAAGTCACCAGCAAATAACATATCATCTTTAGAGTGTAATGTAATAATGTCTAGGTACTTTTTAACTCTTATTCTTAAAGTAGGTAGTAAGATATTGTTGAAAGTCAAAAAACTAAAAACATTGGGCAGGATTCACGAAGCCTCCGTGTAAGAGTTACAAGTCTTACATGGAGGCTGTAGTTAAACGGTGTGACATCAGCATGCCATGCATATTCATGAGGGCATGCTGACTCACACCCAAGGCTAACACAGTCCGTGTAAGAAAGTAGGGGGCGTGTCCACAGGGCAAGTCCTGCAAACGGACACACCCCCAGAAGAGTAACAGTCCCGAAAGTAAACCCCCATGAGAGAGTCCGCGTAAATGTCAACAAACACAACACAACACATGCCCCCACAGACTATAAACATAAAATGTAAAAATGAACATGTTATATTTTTTTATAAGTTTTAAAGATGTTTGCCCGTAATTGCACTCATTTGCGCGGGCGTGCCCGTCGCTTAGCCACAGTTAGCAGTCAGTAGAAAAGCATATAAGATCTAAATATGCAAAGTAAGCCAAGAAGCAATAGCGTAGTGGTAGAGATGTCGGCTGAAGAGGAGGCAATCACGGTTCGAGCCCCCACAACATCAATTTTTATTTCTAGTGAAATAAGCACGAAACAATTCCCTGACATATATGTACATATATAAAATTATATTTTATGTAAAATGTAATGAAATGGGCCATGTATTTTGAAGAAATGTGAGATAATAAAAAAAAAATGTCAGAAGTGCCTATAGCTGAGATATGCTCTAACAAGCTGAGTATATCTGCCCGTAGGTGAGCAGTGGTTTAACAGGTGTAAAATGAGTGGCCGGGGTTGAGCAGTGTTGTAACATGCTGAAACTGTGTGCCTGTAGCTGAGCTGAGCGTAATATGCGTGCTGACAGCCAAATGACGTGTAAACCAGCGTAACCCATTTGCGCGGAGCTGCGCACCGCGCCAACAAGCTATCCAGCGGGCAACGTTGAGCAAGCTGTATCAAAACTGCCTTTACACAGACACACCTCCTAGCCTGTGTAGACAGTCATAAAATAAAAAAGCAATGGCCAGGCTCGAACTCAGGATACCATGCACCATAGTCAAAGTACTGAACCATTAAGCCATGACAGTTGTTCTTAGAAATGCAGTATTAGCATATATATAGGAATGAATGGAAAGAGAAGCATGGCAAAGCAGGTTTTGTGAAGCTGAAACATTTCCAAAATGGCCAATCACAGATAAGTGCGGGAAAAACGGCATATATAAGCCCCATAGGTGGGAATACACAGCATAACTGATTGTGGAATCGATTTGCAGTCAGAATGGCAGGTGTAGGAGAGGGTAGTTGCTTCCGAGCACAGAGGTGGGGCGTTGAGGAGTCCAAATATATGGTTTGGCTCCTCGTCCATGATCATGAGGCCCAACTCATGCAGGGCCAGGTCCTGTGGGGAGCATACAAGGCTGAGGCATGGGACCGGTTGGCACATGATCTCACCAGTGCCACAGGAATACCAAGGACTGGTGAACAGGTCCATCACTACCATGCGGACCTGAAGAGATGTAAGCAGGACCAACTGAACCATTGGATCCAGGAGGCCCGGCAAATGCCCAACGCCCCACTACTGAGTAAGTTACATGTAATTATTTATATAAGAAATTAACCTAGCTGATATTATGGAGATGTGTATTCCAATATTACTTCATTTATATTACAGCTGCAGGTGTCCGTTCCATGAATCGTCGAGCCTATGCCGATAGGCTTGTGTGGTTGCGCCACCAGGCAGGTTAGTAATTCTCTCCCTGTAACTGTTAAAAAAATATAAGTATGACAGCTTGCAAAAGAGTGCAGTGTAGTCACTTATTAATAAAAAGTTCAAGTAACAGTGTAAGAGAGATTCTGCTAGTACTGTGTGATTACATAAGTGTGATGCAGCCTGTAATCCAAAAATAAAAATGAAACAAGTCTGAAATAAAGATGTTCCACCTGTAATGTAATAGTACATAACCTGCAGCAGGCTGTAAATTACAGCTACACAAGCTGAGTACAACACATGTGTGAAATATATCCCCGTTTAAAATCTGAAACATGACACAAGTGAGACTGTTGAAAAGGATTGTTGTAACCAAGTAAAACATATCAATAAAGCCTAGAATTAAGTACCATCCTGAATTGTAAAAATAAAACAAGTGAGAGTGTGAGAAAGAGGTATGAATCCACCAATAAAGTTGTAATAACTCCTAAATAAAGTATACTGCAGTCAGTACAGAATGAAATGAATGTGACAGGCACAACCAAAGAGTGAAATGTGTGCAATAAAGTACTGAAGCTGGAATGTCTGTCCCACAATTTGGATATGTTGCTGTACCTTTGCAATATGCAGATAGTATGGTTGTATGAAATACCAAACATCCACAGTTGTCTAGAGCCATATAAATCAAATGTAGCAGGATGCTGTAGCTGAACAGAGCCAGATATGAATGTGTATGAATAAAAATGCAATGTATATTAATGTAGCAGTAACATTCCCATCACCAACATGCCTAAGTTTACTCATTGGAAACTGTAGTCAGACCTGTAGGGTGTATATATCAGCCCCAAAACACAGAACTAACTAATACAGGAGGGAGAGTCTCCATACATGTCAAGGATACTGTGGTGCCAGGACAGGTAGCATACATCCTACTAAGTTTGGAACTGCTGAGTGAGGGCTAAGTGTCTGTTACTCGAAATGTATATTAGTTCAGGTATGAGCACTTGGGTTTCAGGCCAGTTATTCTACATTACGAAAGTACATGGTCTGTACACTTGTGGGAGGTGAGGCTGGACCCTACCCGTCTGACCTGTGAATTTCTGGGTACAGGCTTATAGTGCCTGCATATTTGCACTGTTACCTACTGGAAGTTGTACACCTTGTTTGTTGTAGCATAGACTAGATCCAGGCCTGCTGACTGTAGCTTTGTTTGTATGCATGTTTGCTTGTTATTTCCCTGAAACACTGATTCCACCTGCAATGCAGATTTACAGTGCCTCTGTGGATCCCTAGTGACATCTGTATTGCTTACTGTACTGATGTCCATGTCTCACTTGACAGAACGTCACTGTTTGTCCTGTTTGCATGTAAGTTGCCTGTAACACATTGCATATGACTTACCTGTCATTTGCTCATGAAAGCATTTATATATGCCAGCACTAACAAATCAGAAGCACTACACCTTCACATACTCACCTTGAGTACCTTGTTCCCCATTGGCCCTATGTATTGTTAATTATTATGGAATTCACAATACTATGGTAGCATGTGCAAAGGTCACTTGTCAATCTCCTCTCTGTCCAGTTGGTGAATTTGTGAGTCATGTGGCAATGTTACAGCTGCCTCATGTACACAGACAACCCTCTCCCCTTCCCATAAACTTACAACACATGTGAGAGATGCAACCACATAGCCAAACTGGGGGCTAAGCTCTCTTAACTCAGTACTGTCATAACCTGTCAGGTGGAGTGGCATACTACAGTGAATACAATACCAGTCTCACATAGACCTACCACGACAGCAATCCAAACACATAAACACACAGGAACATTCTTGGAGTCTCAGAATAGCATCCTGCCTGAGCAGCAGACACCTGCAAAGCAGACACACAAGCAAACGTTATGCCAGAACAGAGCACGTGCAACACATAGCTCACAAAGCCTGTGTGCCGAACAATCACAGCCCGTACGGCTAAACAACACACCTGCTACAGTTGTAATAGGTACCTCTATCATCAGGTACACTGAGGTCCCACTCACCAGGCTGAACAAGGAGAAGGTCACGGTGAGATGCCCATCGGGCACTATGATCCACCACATAACACAAGTATACAGGTCACACCAAGACATGTACAAATATGACTCAGTCATTGTCCGTGCCAGTGTGAATAACCTGTGATGTACCTCCCTGGACTACATGATAGGGGACATAGAGGGGCTCTCTGAGCATGTGGCACAGGCTGGTATGACCCTGACCTTGAGTAGCATCTTACCCTCACCAAGAATGCTGCCACAATATGTAGACAGGATGATCCATTTCTACAATTGGTTATGTTTCAGTGACATTCAAAGGGGATCCAATGCCTGCCAACGTGGGATTACATGCTAGACAAGCCATGATGCTTTGCTAGGGACAGCTTGCACCTGTCACCCATGGGCCGTTGTATATTGGCAAAGGCTCTTGCTACACACACATAGTGCCTTTTTATGCAAGGCTCAAATTACATAGCCACCTACACAGGTATCACACGGGATAGGACACTAATAGTAATGCTACTCAACGCCAGCAGTGTAAACCTCAAGATGCATGCACTGGAAACTGTCCTTAGCATGGAGAACAGCAATATCTGTGCAGTAACAGCATCCTGGTACAAGGCTCCCAGGTGCACCCCATCACTGCCAGGTCATACCTCATACCATGCTTGTCGTCCCCTAAACATGCACCAAACCAGAACAGGGGGGAAGTATCCAAAGGCACCATAGATACACACACCTCCAGGTTGGTGGCACAGCAGAAAGCATCAGAGCCTATCCATGTGCAACTAACAGTGGGTTAGACTGCCTTCAGGTTCATAGCCTGGCACACACCACCCTCCCATACCCAGGAAACCCACTTGGCCTTCCTGACAACACTGGGATTATGACTGTCTTTACAAACACCATTATATGGGTGGACTGCAACTACCCAAACATAGAGTGTGAGCATTACTCTAGCTCCAAGACCCTAGCTGAAAGGTTCCTAGCATTTATTCACTGAATTGCTATGGAACAACTTGTTACCACTCCCACAAGAGGTGAAAACATGCTGCACCTGTTCATCAACAACATGTGGACTATATGCTCCAGACCAGACGTCTATCCCTCGCTGGTAGGATGACACCATATACAACTCACACTGTATATTCACATACCACATGCAGCCCCTGCACAGAACACCACAGTCATAAAGTTGTCTAATGCAAATTCCATGTATTCACATGAGGCAGGCTTCAGACATGGAAACTATTGAAGGTCACAGGTACATATGTGTATGTGGCACACACATACATCATGCGTGCATTGACATTACTGATATAATCTATGTCGTGCAATATTGGGAACAACACCCCACACACATGGACAAACTGTGTGACAAAAACACACATGGCGTTTGCAGGATACAAACCCCTACCTAACTGTGTTACGACACTTGTGAGAGACACAGTAGCAGAGCGTGCTATTTGCATTACTAAGAGACTTGCTTTCTCCTGCTGTACTTATAGGGTGCTGACATCATCAGTGTTTAGACAGGGGAATATGCAGCATGTGGTGTGTTGTACTAGTTGCCAAAAGGGACATTTCTTTTAGACATAGATTTGCACCCCCCCACATTCACAAATACACATGGAGCACTTGTAGGATTCAAACCCCTACCCAACTATGTTAGGACACTTGTGAGAGATGCAGTAGCAGAGCGCGCTATTTGCATTACTGAGAGGCTTGCTTTCTCCTGCTGTACTTATAGGGTGCTGACATCATCAGTGTTTAGACAGTGGAATATGCAGCATGTGGTGTGTTGCACTAGTTGCCAAAAGGACATTTCTTTTACACATAGAATTGCACACACCCTACTCCCCTCCCCACATTCACTGAACACTTGCAGGATTCAAACCCCTACTTAACTATGTTATGACACTTGTGAAAGACACAGTAGCAGAGCACACTATTTGCATTACTGGGAGGCTTGTTTTCTTCTGCTGTACTTATAGGGTGCTGACATCATCAGTGTTTAGACAGTGGAATATGCAGCATGTGGTATGTTGTACTAGTTGCCAAAAGGGACATTTCTCTTACACATAGAATTGCACACACCCTACTCCCCCCCAACATTCACACATACACTGAGCATTTGCAGGATTCAAACCCCTATCTAACTATGTTATGACACTTGTGGGAGACGCAGTAGCTGAGCACGCTATTCAAATTACTGGATATCATTGGTGCTCCTGAGATATGTATAGTGTGCTGACATCATTATTTATGAAGAGGTATGTACATCTGTTACTATCCATCAGTAAGGGGGAGAGCATATATATGCATTAACTTTGCAGAGGCACAGTGGCCTACTGTACTGCGGAGGCAGACGCCAAATACACTGTGGATAGCCTTCTGTATTCCCTAGGGACAACAGCCTAGTATTGAACTCTACAGCCATATGTTTACCTGTCAGATGCAAGTATCTGTTGCTCATAAACTGTTTGTGGGTATTTATTGCCATAGCTTTCCCTATCTCTATGAACAACTTGTGTACTGTGGCAGATGTTTGCATATGAGTGGGATCCACTACTTTACTTATGTCTCTGTTGTAATTTCACTCTGTGCACTGGGCAGATTTCTGTATTGTGGGAGGTTCCTGTATTAACACATACAAATGCCAGATATGTGTGTGCAACTGCTGAACTGTGGCATGGCCTAAGTATGTGAGCATGCCCAGTTCACAGTTTATATGGCTTCTTGACTGACACATCTCATTTATCTAAGTGTGTGAGCATGCCCAGTGTGAACTTTCCATATGTTGAGATCTGTGGTCCACCACATTTGTGTTTGTGTGTGGACTTCATCTATATTTCACATGTACAGTTGAGTGTTGGATGCCAGGTTGTGTTCTTACTGCCCAACTGCTTTGTGTCTGAACCTAACAGGCATTATGCTGTGCCTGCAGGGTTGCCATGGGTTAGTTTGTATACAGTTGTCAACATCCTTTCATACTGACCAAACAGTGTATTGTCGTATAATGTGCTGATTCAGTACTTTCACTGTGGTGGACAGTATCATCGGTTTCAGTCCTATCACTGCTTGTAATATTTATAGTGAGCACACCAGACTGGTTGAGGGCCAGTTGTGCAGATATGACCTTGTTGCTTTTTGTTTAGATATGGACAACATAGAACAAGATTGTCCGACATTGTTAATGTATTCCACAACTTGTGTGGACAGTGACAAACAATGGCCATGTGCCCTAGGCCATTTGTAATGCTAGTCAGAGAGTGTTTGTCCTTCAACACACATATTTACTGGTGTTTGCCATGACATATTTCAAGGTTAGTGTGCTGTGCCTCTGTCTACCCGTGACATACAGGTGATATCCAGGGTACACCTACCATCTCCCATCCAGTCATCATGATTCCTCTGGATGACAGTCAATGAGGGACTCCCTGGATAACCTGTACTGGGAGTTTAGTCATGAGTGGAGTGAGCTTCTGGGTTATGGACCAATCGGTACAGCATGTCCTGTTTATGTCTGTGCTGGGGTTCAGGCCTGTCATGTGCATAGGTCATTAGTATTCAGATTTTACATGGTGCCAAATGTCCATTGATTCCAGCTTGGTCATGGCTTTATACATCAGGCACAGATCACCTCTAGCCAGGTGGTATGGCACTGTGTGGAGCTGCAGTTTGTTTAATCAGGCAACACATGGCATCTGTTACAGCTTTGAGATCCTCCTGGTGGGGCATTTGTGGGGTCTTTCCAGTTGATGCAGGTGTCTGCTAAGGTACATCCCACAAGGGCCATTGTATGCAATTGTGAGGCTGCTGATGGATGACTGGAGAGGCACAATGACCTACCCTGACCTAGCTGTGCTTAACTTCATGATTAGGTGGGTATATGGTATGTTTCTGTAACCACTACAGACACATGGTTGTCACATGCAGGATATCTATCACCTTGTGTCCCCAGGTCTCTTATTGCTTCTGATGTACTTAATGGGTTAACACCTATGTGGTAATTTGTGGCCACGTACTGTGTTTCCACAGGGGATGACTATACACTATTCTGCATTTTGCTTGTTGACATGGCTGTGGCACCACTTGTCTGTTTCTATGTGTGCCTTTTGTAGGATGCTTGTGTCAGCTGGAGGGTCCGATATGGTGGGCAGTTTGTAGTCATCTGCGAACCTGTTCAGACACAGTCATTCCATGTTGGCCTGTACCTATGTGACATATATACCATACAAGAGAGGTCCCAGGACCGTGCCTTGTGGGATGCCAGTTGTACCTGGTTTGTAGTCTGACATGGCTGCAGCATTTCTGACCAGGTCAGTTCTGTCCTTGAGCTGGTTTGCAATCCATCTACTTGGATAGGGGTTTATAGTTAGGCTGGTGAGCTTATCTGTACTGAACAACTGGGGTATTGTATGGAAGGGTTTAGCAAAGTCCAGATAGGCTGTGTGAACCACATTCCCCTCATCAATGGCCTCGGTGCGTGTTTCACATGAGTCAGACATATTTAAGGGGCAGGATCTGCCCTATGAAAGCCACACTGGGTAGGGTCCAATGTCTGTAGGTACCCAATCTCATTATTCCTGGGGTCCATGATCATCCTCTCCATTACTTTGTCGACCAAGATAGTCAGGGTTGAGGGGTGATAGTTTGCAGTATCCATTCAGGCACCACCTTTGTGGTGAGGGACCACTGTTGCTGTACACTGCTCTTTGGGTACATATCCTGTGGTAACACTGAGAGTGAGCAGTAGTGCTATTTGGTGTTCCATTCTTCTTACAGTTCTTGTTGGACACAACCCAGGACACCATCTGGTACCATTGATGCTGTGTGGTTTGCTTTGTAGATGCTGGCTGTTACCTCAGCATCTGCAATGTCAGGGGCTAGCACTCTGCTGGGATAGATATTTGGCAGTTTGGTGCTGGTGGGGAGTTTGCAAAGAATCTGTTAGGTTGGATGTTGACAATGTGTGTGGGTTTGGTGTATTGTTTGTGATATTTGAGTAATGCAGAGCATATCTGTGGATTATCACCATGGTTCCTACCATCAGTTAGGACAGCTGTGTGATTATCCTTTGTGTCCTGCACAATTTGTATCGTCATAGGTTCATAGGTTCATACTAGGCTATTTGCCCTGGCCATGTTTGAGCCTAGACAGAATGTGTGTGGCTTTCAACAAGCCTTGCAATGTGCATATTATGCCCATTTAGGGTTTACTTTACTAGATGTGACACAGAGATGGCCCCCAGTGTACACCTACTATCTCCCATGCACTTGACCAGATTTCTCTTGTTGAGTATGAGTGTGGAGCTCAGCCTATCATGGACTGGGATTCTGTTCCAGAGTGTAAGGAGCCTCTGGGTTATGAATCTGTCCCTCCAGCACATCCTATTTATCTATGTGTTGAGGTTCAGATATCTCACTGTGGTGTCTCTGCTGGATGATTTGGAGTTTCTGCAGTGGAGCATGTCCATTCATTCTGGATTGGACATGGCCTTGTACATCAGGCATACATCGCCTCTGACTGGGCAGTATGCATGTGAATTGGACTGTGGTTTTTTCAGCCAGACAGCAGATGACAAATGTTTGGACCCTTTATCCTCTTGGTGAAGTATGTTTGGGGTGTTTCTAACTGCTGCAGGTGTCAGGTAAGGTTCATCCAAAATGGGGCATTGTTCTCAAGTATGAGCCTGATAAGAGAAGAGTATGGGGGCAGTGACCTCTCTTGATCTACATGTGCATCCTATCATGTTAAGGTGGGCAATATAGCAGGTCTTCCTGGCCACCTTGGCAATGTGAGTGTCACATGATGGGTTACTGTCCACTTGTGTCCCTAGGTCCCTGATTACTTCTTCCGTACATAATGGATTACCACCTATGTCTTACTTTGTGTGTGCCTTGTTTGGTATTTGGTAAGACATTCATACTCTGCAGTGTCTTCAGGAAGGCTGACTGGGGTTCCTGGGTTTGGGAGGGTGGTCTGTAGCAGGCTGCAAACTGGGACGCAGTTTGAGCCACTTTTACTTGCCCATGGATAGTCCATGCTGCTTCTTGCTGTGGTACCAACCTGGGGGTGTGGTTATCCTTGACAATTATTGATAGCCACACTCCTATTGTAGTTTGTTCCATGTTTTGGGGCTGTAAAGCATGGTATAAGGCATAACCTGGTAGTATTAGGGTGCTCTTCTGAGCCTTGACCCAGGTTTCTGTTACAGAACAGATATTACCATTCTCCATGCTGAGGTGGGTTTGGTCTGCATGCATCTTGCAGTTTAGACTTCTGGCATTGGGTAGCATTACGTTCAGGTTGTTATCCCTTGTGCTATCTATGGTGGTGGGTTTGTGTTTCCAGCCTTACCTATTCAAGGCACAGTGGGGATGACAACAGCCTTTGCCAGTATCCACACAGCCAGGTGTGCTGGGTGCATGCCATCCCTAGCAGGTGGAGCATCATGTCTTGCTCGGCATGTCATCCCAGGCTGTCAGCCATTTGTTCCCCTTTGACTAACAGCAATACTTCAGCCAATTATTGTACTTGATCTTGTTGTCTTCATAGTGTGGCATCATGCTTGGTGAGGGTGAGATGTTAGGCAGGGTCATCATGTTTGCATATACTAGATGGTGTTACATTGCTTAACACATGGCAATCATGCCTCAGGTGGTGCTGCAGGGCTGCCTATGTCGGATGCACATACTACATTTCCTGTACATGTTTGAAAGCAGGTTGTGTCATGTTAGGCATCCCTTTTACTATATAAGTGAGTCAGAGAGGGGTATCATTCCCATGGTTCCTACTGAGTCAGTGTATGTGCTATGCGTTGCCTCTTTGCCAAGGCCAGGGCATACTGGGCATGCCTCCTTCTGCCTACTGGGGCAGGCTCAGGTTGTTCCTCCTCTGAGTCACGCTCTGCCTGTGATGGCCTTGGCAATGGTGGGGGGCTGTTTGTCCCGGCCCTATGCTGGTCCTGCTGCAGCTGTTTTCGCAGTATCATATTATGTAGCATAGCACATACCATGACAATTTGGGTACTTGTAGTTGGTGAGTACTGCAAGGCTCCACCAGATGTGTCCAGGCACCGGAACCATGACTTGAGCAGCCCAAACACATGCTCTATTACATTTCGTGTTTGTGTGTGTGCCTCATTATGGCGTTCTTGTTCAGGTGTGTGTGCATTTCTGATGGGTGTCATCAGCCACGGCTCCAGGGCATATCCAGCATCCCCCACTAAGTGACCATGTGGGATGTCCCCATTGGCAAATGTCTGGTACAGCTGCATCAGATGCCAGATATGGGAATCATGGTAGCTTCCAGGGCAGCATGGATGCCTAAAATGACATGACCTGCTCACAAACATGTACAGGGAAGTGTAATATGCGCATCTGACAGAGGCAGCCCTGCAGCACCACCTGAGGCATGAATGCTATGTGTTACGTAATGTAACACCATGTACTATATGCACACCTGAGCACCCTGACTAACATCCACCTTCACCAAGCATGAAGCCACAAAATGACGATGGGATGATCAAGTGCAATAACTGGCTGAAGTAATGCAGTTAGTCAAAGGGGAGCCAATGTGTTTCAGGCTGTGAAGACATGTGGAGCTTGACATGATGCACCACCTGCTAGAGGTGGCATGCACCTATCATGCCATGCCCCATGGATACTGACAAAGGCTGTCAGTACCCACAGCATGCCCTGAATAGGTAAGTCTCAAAACACAAACCTACCTTCATAGGTTCTACAAGGGATAGGAACCTAGATGTAATGCTACCCAATGACAGATGTATAAACAGCAAGATGTGTGCAGTGTAAATGCACACAGTATGGAGAATGTAGATACCAGTCCTGTAATAGAGAACTGGGTCAAGGCTCATATCAGCACCCTAACACTACCAGGTCACACCTCATACTGTGCTGTACAGCCACAAAACATGGAACAAGCTACAAAAGGAGGGTGACTAGCAAGAAATGGCAAGGATAACCACACCCCCATGTTGGTACCACAACAAGAAGCAGCATGGATTAGCCATGGTCAAATACCAATCGCTAAAACCGCCTCCCAGTATATAGCCTGCTGCAGACTACTGTCCTAATACCAGGAAATGCACCTGGCCTATGTCGGAATACATGAATATATCAATCCTCCCAAACCACATTATATTGCTTGACTGAAAATACCCAGACATACACCGGGAGCATTATACTAGCACCAACACAGTAGGAGCAAATTACCCAGATTCCATAAACCAAAATGCCCAGGAACAATGTACCACTCCCACAAGAGGGGTAAGCATACTGGATGTGATAATCAGCAACATGTGTACTGGATGGCAAGATGAGAAGTGTACCCCTCACTGGTAAGACCAGACCATAGAGTCATCACACTGGATATACACATCCTGACCCCAGTCCCTGGCCAGAATACCACAGTGAAAAACATGTGTAAAGCATAGGTTGCAGCCCTCAAAACCGATGTTGAATCCACAAAAGTCCCTGTGCAAGTGCAGGATATGGGACACACCACAGAACATGTTATACAGGCATTCCATGAACACAGACAGGAATGTTTGGAGTATGCAATCACAAATAACAACAACACACAATGCCATACATGCAGGCATCTGGCATGCTGGACTCCAGCCATTACCAAACCATGCAAGAGAATGAGGAAGCTACCACATGATAGAGCAAACATAAAAAGGGAAGTAATCACTGACCAGTAGTATGGCAATAACATATGTCCACACATACAATCCACTAAAAGTCCAGCCACAACAAGTAGAATCTCTGAATCCAGAGGCAATGTGACACCAGTCCCAAGTACACAGGCAACCACAACACCCCCCAATAAATACAAATATATGTGATAGATGCATCCATGTATCCAAACCAGAGGTTGAGCTCCACCAACTCAGTACTGTCAAAACTAGTCAGGAGGAGAAGGTAACCACATACACCACAAACCCAGTCCCACATAGACCTACCACAACTGTAAACCAAACACATAAACACAGACAAATATTCCAGGAGGCCTTAATTACAAACACACCACACCAACAGAAGCCTCCAAAGCAGATCACAAGCAACCACAACCTTCAAACATAGCACATACAATGAATAGTACAAAGCTGGTGTGCCAAACAGTCACAGGCCAGAAGGAGAAACAACATGCCTGATACAGTCGTAATAGGTGTCTGTATAGGCAGACACACTGCTGTCCCACTCACCAGACTGAACAAGGGAAAGGGTAGAGTAAGCTGCCTGTAGGCTGCCACAAAATGCCACATAACACAAGTACGCAGGTCACCCCAAAGCAAGCAGAAATATGATGCACTCAATGTCCATGCTGGTGTGAATTACCTGAGATGTACCTCCCTGGTCAACATCAAAAGAGACATGGATGGTCCCTCTGAGTATGTACCCCAGGGTGGTATGACACTGGCTGTGTGCAGTATCCAACTCTCACCAAGAATGATGCCACAGTACAAACACAGAATGCTCATGTTTAACAGCTGGCACAGTTACAGCTGTCAGTCCAAGAGGGTCTAATGTCTGTCTGCTTGAGATGTCAAGCATGACAAGCCATGCTGCTGTTCCAGGGATGGCTTGCACCTGTTACCCGTGTGCGTCTGAATCTGGATAAGGCCTTTGCCGCCTCCATAGAGCCGTATGTAGGCAAGGCCAAAAAGACTACCCACCACCCTAGAAAACATAAGTGGTAGGAAACATAAGGGTAATGCTGACCAATGCCAGATGTGTAAACTGCAATATGCATGCCCCTGAGGCACTTCCCATTATGGAGAACATTGATGTCTGTGCAGTGACAAAAGCCTGCTGCAAGCCTAGTGATAGCACACCAGCACTACTAGGTTATACCACATATCATGCGTTATGGCCCCAACACCTGCACCAAAACATCAAAGGAGGGGGAGTATCCATATGCAGCACAGACACCCATATTGCCAGGTAAATGACAATGCACAAAGCAGCGGAGACCACCCATGTGCACATAACTGTAGTCAAAACTGCTGTACAGTCTGTAGCATGTAACAGACCACACTCTCACACACAAGAACTCCACCCAGACATCCGAAGACACTGGACAGTATGAATGTCCCACCAAATACCAGACAAGGTACACACAAATTACCACATAGGTGTCAAACCATTATGTATGCAAGGAGTAATCAGGGACCTAGGGACACAGGTCGACATTAATCTGTCATGTGACACCAACAATGCCAATGTGGCTATGAAGATTGTCGATACTGGACACCGTATCATGAAAGGATTCACATCAACATCAACAGAGGTCACTGTGCCGCTGTACTGTTCCCTTATCAGACCCATGATCTAGTACAATGACTCATATGGGATGTACCGTACGTGACACCTGCAGCGGTTCGGAAGACCTCATAGTTACCCCACCAACAGGATAAAGGGTGTGAAATATATGTCATATGCTGCCTGGCTGTAGACACCCCAGCTGACTGCAGTCACACACTGCCTACATAGAGGCATTGTATGTCTGTTGTACAAGGCCATGTCCAACACAAGAGTAATGGACATGCTCCACCACAGGAAATCAAAGCCATTGGAGCTGTGAGAGTCACAGATGTCAGCCTCAACACATAATGAAATAAGATGTGCTGGAGGGACAGATACATAACCCAGAGGCTCCCCACACCCAGAAACAGGATCCCAATCCATGGTAGGCAGAGCCCCTCACTGACACCCCTCAACAGGAATAGTGCCAAGTGGATGGATGACCGTACATGTATACTGGGGGTCCTCACTGTGTCACGACCAGACAGAGGCACAGTGAAGAACTTCATAAATGGCCATAATTGAACATAGCAAGGGGTGGCAAAAGACACACACACTCTGGCTAGGCTTACTAATGGCCTAGGGTGTATAGCCTAGTATGAACCCATGAACCTATGAAGATACAAAACATACAGGACTCTAAGGATAATCACAAGGGTTACCCAACTGATGGCAGGAACCATGTTGGGCATCCACAGATATGCTCCGAATCACACAGATATTACAAACAACATACCAAACACACACACATATTGCTAACATACAACCTGTCAGGTGTAGTGCAAACACTGCCCCCCCCCCGAGTGCAAAATACCTATCCCAGCAGACTGACGGTCCCCTGACATTGCAGATGCTGAGGTAACAGCCATCATCTGCAAAGCAGAACACACAGCAGCAAAGGTATGTGATGGTGTCCTGTGCTGAGGCCAACATGGACTCCAAGAATAATGGAATGCCAAATCACACTACTGCCCAATGTCAGCCTTACCACAGGATATGTACCCAAAGAGCAGTGTACAACAACAGTGGTCCATCACAACAAAGGTGTTGCCTGAATGGGTACTCCAAACTACCACCCCAGGATCCTGACAAGCTTGTTCTGCACAGCTATGGAAAGGATCAGTATGTACCACAGACAGAAGGCTATTGTGGACCTACTGATACTGGACCCTACACAGTGTGGCTGTCGTAACTGCAGAACCTGCCCCTAAACATGTCTGACCCATTTGAAGCAGTCATTAAGGTCATTGATGAGGGCAATGTGGTCCACACAGTGTAGCTGGACCGTGCACATGCTTCTAGACAATACCGTACGAGTTCAGTATGGATAGGTTCAGCAGCTTAAATATATACCCCTATGTCAGTAGAGGGGTTGCAAACCAGACCAAGGACAGAACAGACATGGTCAGACATGCCGCATCCATGTCAGACTACAAAGCGGATATGAGTGGCATCCCACAAGGCCTGGTCTTGGCCCCCCCGTTCTGTATATATGTCCCATATGTATAGGCCAACATGGAAGTACTGTGACTGAACATGTATGCAGAGGAGTACAAACAGCCCACAATATCCGACCCCCAGCTGACACAAGCAACCCACAAAAGGGCCACCTACAAACAGGCAACTGTAGCCATAGCCATGTCAGCAAGCTAATTGCAGAACTGTGTATAGACAACCACCATGGATATACAGTAAGTGCCCACAAATTACCACACAGGTGTTAACCCATGAGGTACCTAACATGTAATGTGAGACCTGGGTACAAAAGGTGATAAATATCCTGCACTGGACAAACATGTGGCTGTAGTGTTTGCAGAAATATGTACCATATACCCACCCAAACATGAAGGATGGCAGATGTAGATAAGGGGAACTCACTGTGGCTCTGCAGCCATCCTCCATCAGCGACACAACTGACTACAATAGCCCCTGTGGGATATACCACAGCAGACACCTCCATCAACTGTAAAATCCACAACAGTACCCCACCAGGGGTAGCAAAGAGCATGAACAGATGCCATGTGTTGCCTGAGTAAACAAACTGCAGCCCCACACACCGCCATCCTTCCCAGCTACAGGAAAGCTGTGCCAGATGTATGAAGCCATGTCCAACCTGGAATGAATGAACATGTTGCACCTTGTACAATCTGAATGGCAGTGAGCTATGCACATGAGAGACCTGAACCCCAGCACTGACATACATAGGACAAGCTGTACAGAATGATCCATAACACAGAAGGCACCCCCACTCTTCAGTAAACTCCTGGTACAGGTCAGCCAGAGAGCCACATATCTACACCCCTCAAGAGGAATCCTGATGAGTGTATGGGAGATGGTAGGCTAACACTGGGTATCACTGTTATGTCAGAGGTAGACGGAGGCACAGTATACTAACCATGACATATGTCATGGCAAACTCCAGTTACAATGTGTGTCGAAGGACAAACACACCCTGTGACTAGCATCAGAAATGGCCAAGGGAACATCGCTAGTGTTTGCCAATGTCCACCCATGTTGTGGAATACACTAGCAATGTTGGACGAGCCTGGTGTAGGTAGTCCATATCTGAACATATTGCAACATGGTCATATGTGTACAACTGGCCCCTACACAGTCTGTTGTGCTTACTATGAAGATGTCAAGCAGTCATAGGACTAAAGCCCAGGATACTGTCCACCACAGTGAAAGTACTGAACCAGTACACTATACGGTACTACAGTGTTAGGTCATTATGAAAGTATGTTGAGAACTGTCTGCAAAGTATCCCATGCAATCCCTGTGGGCACAGTATAATCCCTGTTGTGGCAGACATGAAGCAGTTGGCCAGTTAGTACACAACATGACACCCAACACGCAACCATAAACGTGAGATATTGTTGAAGTTCACACACACCCAAATATGTGGTGGACTTCAGAGTGCAACATATGGAAAGCTCACACTGGGCATGCTCACACACTTTGATAAATGAGGCATATGTCAGACAACATGCCATGGAAAGGCTGAACTGGGCATGCTCACACACTTAGGCCATATCTCCGTTTAGCAGTTGGCCACACATATCTGTTATTTTTACGTGTCAGTCCAGGAACCAACCACAACACAGCAATCAGCCCAGTGCACACTGGAAATGACTACAGAGACATAAGTGATATAGTGGATCACCGTCATATGCAAACATCTTCCACAGATACACAAGTTGGTCATAGGAACAGGGAATGCTATGGCAATAAAGACCTGCAGACAGTAGAACAGCACAACAAATATTGTGCATCCGACAATTGAACATATGGGTGTAGAGGTCAATACTAGGCTTGTTGCCCTAGGGAATGACAGCTCAGCCAGAGTGTGCTTGGCATCTGCATCCCCAGGATAGTAGGCTACTGTACCACTGTAAAGTAGGTCACAGAAGGCAACATGTGAGGCTAGTAAGCTGTGCCTCTGTCAAGCAGGGACACTGTGGAAGTCCCAGGGATTGAATGTGCTAAGCCACAGCCATGTTGCCGGTGTGTGCTGTGAGAAGGTTGCTGAGGATTTCTGACAGTAGGTGTCCGTCAATAACAGACTGAGGGGAGCCCTATCTTCATTCTCTGGATGATTCCACTGTCAACACTGTGTTGTAATGAGTATGTGTGAATGAAGTGCCGTGCCGGAACTGTTCACAGATGTCCTCCCTCTGTGGGCTACAGCTCTGCAATGTATTAGGTCACTCTGTCTGTTGTACGGCGCATATATGGCTGGTGTACAGCTGACAGGTGTCTTGTTGTGGAGCAGTCATGGGTATATGTGGGATAGCATGACCAATGCAAACCGTACACATGCTCATAGAATGCAATTGTCAAGGATTATGCTGAGTGGCCAGTATAGTCCTCCAGCATGGGTCCTCTGAAGTCGTCCACCCCAGTCTACACAAGTGTAGAGTCTGCTTGTGCTAAATACAGTTTGTGTGCAGTGACAACCTTGCCTGGAGGTGGAGATGGGATATGGATGTCCAGGGAAAGGTGGGTATGGTCAGATATCAACAATGGTGGTCTACCTCTGGTGTGGAACAGTGAGTACCCATGTTGCAGATGGACAGGTGCAATATGTATTCCCCCATGTGGCTGTGGTGTGTAGTTCTGCCATAGCACATGGACCAACAAATTGTAGTGGCTGTAGGGTAAAGTGGTAGAGGCCTGAGTAGTTCTCACACACAATATGCCTGTACCTGATGTTAACAACTGGAATGGTGTATGTGAACACCTGCATATCCTGGCACTGTTCCCAGGGAAGCTAAGTGTGTGTCCTGGATGTGGGTGTGGTGTTCTGGACTGGTTGTGTTGTGTGTTACAGGTCCTGTGGTCCCAAAGCATGGTATAGAACATAACCTGCCAGTGCGATGTGCATATCTGACCCTGACGTAGGTGGCTGCAAATGCATATATATGCTATCCCCCACCTGACAGGTAGTACTACATGTACATACCGCTGTAGAAATAAAGATGTCAGCACCCTATAAATACTACAGGTGCAAAGCAGATGCCCAGTAATTCGGATAGTGCACTCTGCTAATGCATCTCCCTCAAGTGTCATAATATAGTTAGGTAGGGGTTCGAATCCTGCCAATGCTCTGTGTGTGTGAAAGGCTGTGAGAGGGAAATGTCCCTTTTGGCAACTGGGAAAACACACTACAGGATGCACATTCCCCTTTCTAAACACTGATGATGTCAGCACCCTATAAGTACAGCAGGAGAAGGAAAACCTCCTAGTAATGCGAATAGCGTGCTCCGCTAATGCATCCGTCTCGAGTGTCATAACTTAGTTAGGTCAGGATTTTAATCCTGTTCATGCTCAGTGTGTGTAGAGGGGGTTAGTGTATATTCAAAACTGTTTGAAAGAAGTATCCCTTTTGCCAACTAGGAGAATACACTACAGGATGCACATTCACCTTTCTAAACACTGATGATGTCAGCACCCTATAAGTATAGCAGGAGAAGAAGAACCTCCCAGTAATGCGAATAGCGCACTCTGCTAATGCGCCCGTCTCGAGTGTCATAAGATAGTTAGGTAGGGGTTTGAATCCTGTACATGCTCAGTGTGTGTGGAGGGGGTTAGTGTGTTTTAAGACTGTTTGAAAGAAGTATCCCTTTTGCCAACTAGGAGAATACACTACAGGATGCACATTCCCCTTTCTAAACACTGATGATGTCAGCACCCTATAAGTACAGCAGGAGAAGAGAAGCCTCCCAGTAATGCGAATAGCGTGCTCTGCTAATGTGTCCGTCCCGAGTGTCATAACATAGTTAGGTAGTGGTTTGAATCTTGCAAATGGCAAGTTTGGATGAGGGGGTTTAGTGTGTGTGCAATTTTGTGTGAGGGAAATGTCCCTTTTGGCAACTGGGAGAACACACTACAGGATGCACATTCCCCTTTCTAAACACAGATGATGTCAGCACCCTATAAGTGCAGCAGGAGAAGGGAAGCCTCCCAGTAATGCGAATAGTGCGCTCTGCTAATTCGTCCGTCTTGAGTGTCATAACATAGTTAGGTAGTGGTTTGAATCCTGTAAGTGCGTGTGCTTGGATGAGGGGTGTTAGTGTGTGTGCAATTTTGTGTGAGGGAAATGTCCCTTTTGGCAACTGGGAGAACACACTACAGAATGCATATTCCCCTTTCTAAACACAGATGATGTCAGCACCCTATAAGTATAGCAGGAGAAAAGAAGCTTCTAAGTAATGCGAATAGCGCGCTCCGCTAATGCGTCTATCTCAAGTAACATAACATAGTTAAGTAGTGGTTTGAATCCTGCAAGTGTGTGTGTTTGCATGAGGGGGGTTAGTGTGTGTGCAATTTTGTGTGAGGGAAATGTCCCTTTTGGCAACTGGGAGAACACACTACAGGATGCACATTCCCCTTTCTAAACACAGATGATGTCAGCACCCTATAAGTACAGCAGGAGAAGGGAAGCCTCCCAGTAATGCGAATAACCCACTCTGCTAATGTGTCCATCTCGAGTGTCATAACATAGTTAGGTAGTGGTTTGAATCCGGCAAGTGTGTGTGTTTGGATGAGGGGGGTTAGTGTGTGTGCAATTTTGTGTGAGGGAACTGTCCCTTTTGGCAACTGGGAGAACACACTACAGGATGCACACTCCCCTTTCTAAACACAGATGATGTCAGCACCCTCTAAGTAAAGCAGGAGAAGGGGAGACTCTCAGTAATGCGAATAGCGCACTCTGCTAATGCGTCTCTCCCGAATGTAGTTAGATAGGAGTTTAAAACCTATAAATGGCATGTGTGTGTGTTTGGATGTGGGGAGTTTGTGTGTGTGCATTTCCGTATGAAAAACATGTTAGTTTTGGCAATCAGGAGATCACACTACCTGATGCACATTACCCTTTCAAAATACTGATGTTGTCAACACCCTATAAGTACAGCCACAGAAGAGGAACTATCTAGTAATCCGAATAGTGCGCTTTGCTAATGTGTCTCTCTTGTGTGTCGTGACTTAGTTAGGTAGGGAAATGAATCCTGCAAATGGCAAGTGTGCGTGTGTGTGGGGGTAGTAGGGTGTGTGTAAATGCAAGTGTGAGAGAACAGATCCTTTTGGCAAATACTACAATACACCAGATGCTGCATATTCCCCCAGTAAACACAGGGGATGTCACCACACTATCAGCACAGCCAAACAGGGCTAGTTGGCTAGTAATGCCAATAGTGTGCTCTGCTACTGTGTCTATTACCATTGTCAGAGTACAGATAGGTATGTTTTGGTAACCCACACCTGCCACGTGTGGTTGTGTCACACAGTATGACCTTGTGTGGGTCTTTGTACATAACAATGCATGCCATTGCCTAAACCAGCAATGGCATTGCACACATGATGTATGTGTGTGACACATACACATAAATACCTGTGACCTGCAGTAGTTACCATGTCTGACACATGCCTCGAGTGGATAAATGGTATTTGCAATGTATACCAATATGACTGTGTCTTACTGTGCAGGGTCCACACGTGGTACTATACAGTGTGGGTGTATATGGTAAAATACCTACAGCAGGGGATACGCATCTTGTCTGGGCCATATAGTGTACATGTAGTCGATGTACAGGTGCTGCATGTTCCCACCTGTTGTGGTAGTGGTAACATGTCATTCCACTGCAATTCAATGACCACATGCTGTGAACCCTTCAACTAGTATGTTGTAGCTACAGTAATGCTCACTCACAATGTTTGGCTGGATGCAGTCCAGCCATATAAACACAGTTCTTGAGACTGTCATATTGCCAGTGTTGTTATGGAGGATAGGTGGTCTTCCTGTGTATGGGAGGGTTGTGTGTGCCAGGCTATGAACCAGATGGCAGTCCGACACACTGTTAGCTGCACATGATTAGGCCCTGATGCTTTGTGCTGTGCCAACAACCTGGAGGTATGTGTATCTGTGGTACCTTGGGATACCACCCCCCTGTCCATGTGTGTTACATGTGTAGGAGACGACAGGCATGGTATGGGGCATAACCTGTCAGTGATGGGTAACACCTGTGAGCCATGAATCAGGAATCTGGTACTGCACAGACATTGCAGTTCACCGTGCTGAGGACAGTGTCTGGTGCATGCATCTTCCGGTGTACACTGCTGTTGTTGTGTAGCAGCACTGTTAGTGTCCTAACCTGTGTGATACCCATGGAGGTGGCTATGTAAACCATGTCCTGCAGCATAAGGCAGTATGTGTGTACCAAGGAGCTTTGCCATTATACATCGGGCCATGGGTGTCACATGCAAGATGACCCTTGCACATAATTGTGGCTTCCCTAGCATGTAAGCACACGTTGACAGCCAGTGGATACCCTATGAATGACAGTGGAGACTGAGCATAATGTAGACATACAACACCCTTCCCACATATAGTGGTAGCATACGTGGTGAGGGTATGTTGGCAACCAAGATCAGGCTCATACTGGCCTGTTCCACATGCTGAGAGATCCATTCTATGTTCCCTATCATGTAGTCCAGGGAGGTATGTCTCAGGTCAGCCATACTGGCATGGTCAATGAGTGAGTCATATGTGTCCATGCCTCTGACTGACCTGTATGCATGTGTTCTGTGGTGGACCATAGTGCCCCTGAGGCATATCACTGTGACCTTCACCAGATACAGCCTGTTGAGCGGGACCCCAGTGCAGCACCCAAGACAGGTACCTGACACGTCTGTAGCAGGTGTGTTGTGTAGCCATACAGGCTGTGAGTGTTTGGCACAAGGGATGTGTGTGCCATGTGTGGCATGTGCTCTGTTCCGATGGAACATATGCCTGTGTGCCAGCTGCGGAGGTGTGTGATGCTCAGGCAGGATGCTATTCTGAGTCCCCACGCATGCCCCAGTGTGTTCAGCATGCTGTCAGTGCGTGTCAATGTCTGACTTGTCTTGTAGTCACTGTAATATATTTTATTTATTTATTTATTTATCCTACATTTGTTGACCGGGATAGTCCGACTGGATGCATGTCCATTTCCAGGGGAGGCCCGGGGAGAAAAGCTACAAGGGTAAGCAGATACAGCATTATATAATTCCAGCATTACATATTACAAACAGATTATTTACAGAGATTACATAAGTAAGCAAGTTAAACATGTTCCACAGGTTAATGTTAGTCCTGCGCACAAGTCAGGATTAAATTAAATTACAAAGTAAACTGGTTCACAGATTTTACACATTCGAGTTAGCCAGGCTTGATACATTGACATAGCCAGTTAAGTGACAAATGTTGTTTGAGTCTAGTGTTAAATTGACCTAAGGTGGAAAGTAAGGTAATATCAGCTGGAACTGAGTTCCAGGATCTACTTACAGAGTTTGCAAAGAGAGAATCACCGTCTGTGTTATTAAATTTGCTAGTCTGAATTAGTAGTTTGTTAGAGGATCGAAGCGGTCTAGGATTGTTATCGGGGGTGATAATATTTGAAGTGCAGGAGTATTGTCCGGATTATAGAGGATTTTATAGGCCATAATCAGTTGGTTATACTGTATTAGGCTGGGTATTGCAAGCCAACCAAGCTGATTTAGATTGATGCAATGATTTGTCCTAAAAGGCAGCCCAGTGGCAAACCTGGCAATGTGGTTGTTGCAAATTGAGTGTTTGTTAAGGACAGTCTTGCTCATATTCGAGAGTAGAGGGGATGCATACAGAAGGGTTGAAAGAAGGTGTGAGCGAGCTATGGCACCTTTAGCTGGAGGGGCTAGGAAGGCTTTTATTCTGTAAAGTGACCCTAGTTTTTTATTGATGGCTTTGATAATTTGGTTAACATGTAGGTCACATTTGAGATTATTGTCTGTGATGACACCTAATAGTTTAGTAGATGGGTCGGGGAGATTATTGTGCCATCAGTTGATGTTATGGTAAAGGTGAAAGTGGTAGACCTACGTGTTGGTGAAATAACAGCAGTTTAGTTTATTTGGGATTTAGGATCAGATGATGTTCAGAAAGCCAGTTTTCTATTGTATTAAAAGTGGTCTGGGTAGCTGACCATAACTCTACTGGAGATGTGGCTGAGCAGATCAGAGTAGAGTCTTCAGCATATTGGATACAGCTGACTTTTGGGATGACAGTATAAAGGTTGTTAATGAAGATGGAGAACAGCAAGGGCCCTAGTATAGAGCCTTGTGGTATTCTGAGGGTGTTAGGTAGAAGGTTAGAGACTTTGTAGTGCCAGAGGCCAGCCTGCTGTTGACCATGCAGGTAGGATTGAAACCATTGGAAGGCTCCAGTATCTAGACAGAATGTTTGCAGGGTGTGGATTACAAGTTGGTGATCAACCATATCATATGCCTTGGAAAGATCCAAGAAGAGGGCTGAGGATATATAATTAGTGTTGCAAGTATGGTTTATGGTGTTAGTAAAGGCTAGGAGGCCTGAAGTAGTGCTGTGATGAGGACGGAAGCCATGCTGAGTGTCTGCCATAAGGCGATTTTGGATTAGGTGGTGCATGAATTGTCTATGAATAAAGTTTCCATAATCTTTGCAAGTGGAGAGAGTATAGCTACTGGCCTATAATTGGAGAATTCAGTAGAGCTGCCTCCTTTGTGAAGTGGGATTACATATATTTTCCAGATGGTGGGAAATTTAGATTCTACCATGGTTCGTTTGATTACTTTTGAGACGGGGTAAGCAATAGCATCATCTGATTTTGATAGGTACTCGGCAGGGAGTTGATCAGCAGAAAGTGTAGTGGGTTTCACTGTTTCAATCAAGGTACGGAGAAGTGAAGTGGCGACTGGTTGGCAGCTGAATGCAAGTAGGTTTCTAGGGGTGCTACTTTCAGGACCAGGGGAGCTAGAAGGTAGATGGCTAGCTAGGGCCTGAAATGTCTCAGTAAAGAATTGGTCAAAACTATCAGAAACATCTTCAGGGGTTTTATCAATAGTAGCAGCAGGGACTTGGGTTGAAGTTTGTCCAGGATGTAGTATATGTGACATGCCACCTGACAGGGTATGGCATTACTGGGTTCAGAGAGCCCAGTCCCCAGATTGGCTGTGTGGTGGCATCCCACACATGTGTTGTACGTTCCTGGCCAAGGGTGATGGCTGACTGCATACATGTGGCAGCTGTGACATTGCCACATGACTCACATAAACCACAACTGGACCATAGAGGTGATTCACAGGTTACCTTTTCACATGCTACCCTAGTAGTGTGATTGCCATGGTGAGTACCAACACATAGGGCCAATGGGGAACAACATACTGAAGGTGTGTATGTGTGGGTGTACCGCTACTGTTTCATAGCACTGGCATATATGACTGCACACGTGGGTAAATGCCAGGTAAGACATGTGCAATGTGTCACAGGCAACGTACATGCGTATAGGCCAGACAGTGACATTCTGTCATGTGTAAAGTTGACATACGTATCGTACGCTATGCAGATGTCACTAGGAGTCTACAGAACCACTGTAACTCTGCATTGCAGGTGTAAGCAGTGTTCCAGGGAACCCCAAGCGAACATGCATGCAAACAAAGCTACAGTAAACAGGGCTGGAAGTAGTGCATTGTACAACAAAGAAGGGGTAACAATAACAGTAAGCAACAATGCAAATATGTATGCACTATCAACATGTACCCAGGAATACACAGCGCAGATGCCCATGGTAGAACTGATATTATGTCATAGTTATTTGTGATTTGGATTACATTGGTACTGCACACATATCTACATGCGTGAACATCCATATTGCATAGTCGTTGTGGGCAACTTGACACCATTACTGTACATGTCCACCATTGCATATCACTACTTGCGTTAGCATTCCCCCTGTGCTACCCATGTATGCGGCTATCTGTTGACAGCCTTACCACCGGCATGCAATTATGTGCAGCTGTTACACTTTGGTATGTACTATGGGTGCAGATAACAATTCAGGACATTCATACAGTTACTGCAGCAGGCATGCTGGGATATACACACAGTCATAGCAGCACACTGTACTGTTACCAACATGATACTACTACTACACTTCTATGTAGTCACCCTGTGCATCAGCAACGTGTTTACCTGTTCCCGCAATGATGTTGGAGATTGCAGGAGGTGGCACAGTGTCATCATATGCACAGGGTGTGGATTAGGTATGCCTGAGTCAGCCACTGATACCACCAATTGACATGTGTGTGTATGTGTGTTGGTGAGGGGCAGCAGTACAGGGTGGGGCAGTGTTGGTGCAGTGTGTGCGTGTATGTGGTCACCCTAGGTGTTAACATTTCGCATGTGTGTATGCACGCACACAGTTCCACCTCATGGCTGCCATATACAGGGGTTTGTGGACAGCCACAGACTGCACCTGGCAGGTCATACAGATCAGTGTCTGTGGGCACGGACACAGTACCTGTGCCTGGCAGGGGTGCTATGGACCATACCCAGTACTAAGCCAGACTGGGTACTGTCATCAGAAGTGGGAGTGTGTTGACTGGACACAGGTCCCTGTTGGGACTGTCCAGAGCCACGTGCGCATGGTCTCCTGGGGCGTTCCGATGACAGCACAGACCCAGCATTGCTGGGGCTGCTGCTGGCAGTATGGGGGCATGTGCGGGCCTGTTGTCATCCGTGCCGACTGCCAGCTGCTGCTGTTGCCGGCATACGGCCACGTCGACGCCGCAAATGCCCACCATTGCCCTGGCTCATGGACATCTGGTTGTGGAACTTCTGTAATATGTCCCCACAATGTCTGTCTATGACATCGGTGAAATTACGGATAGCATCTGCAATGTCACGCATACTGTCTGTCATGGCTGTGCAACATGATCTCAGCTCCCTCAGACCCTGTCTGGTGTACCTTTCCATACACGACTGTGCCTGCATGACAGTCCGAAACATAGCTGAGGTTGACAGACCTCTTTGGGCATGTCGGCCAGAGGCAGTACGCCCACAGATGCTCCCACGAGAACCCATGGGCAACTGTCTGTGTGGTACCATTGGAGGACCCTGCCCATGGCTGCTGTGTGGGGCATGTGCCACAGGTACCACATTACCCTGGTCTATGCCCACTGTATCCTGTCCATCACCTAGGGACAATGGTGACAAAGGATGTACTGGCAGGATGACTGTGCACAATGATGGGGTTGACAGCTGTGTACTGTCAATTGTCTGACCAATGGCGGACCCTGACACACCTTCCTGTACCATTACACAAATATCATCATTACCAGTACCCGTGGCACAAGATTCAGGTTCCCTGCTGCAGGTCACCAGAGCAGCACCAGAACCTGTGGGAGGAAGACAGGAAACACAGTTTACAGTCTCCAGACATTGTTACCAGTGATGCACTTCTACACACATGCACACATGCACACATGGACACATGCACACATGCACACATGGACACAGGCACACATGCACACAGGCACACATGCGCACATGCACACATGCACACAGGCACACATGCACACATGCACACATGCAGACATACACATGTGGACACATGCACACATGGACACATTCACACATGCACACATGCACACGTGGACACACGCACACATGGACACATGCACACATGCACACATGCACACGTGGTCACATGCACACATGGACACATGCACACGTGGTCACATGTACACATGCACACATGCACACGTGGACACAGGCACACATGCACACATGCACACATGCACACGTGGACACAGGCACACATGCACACATGCACACGTGGACACAGGCACACCTGCACACATGCACACATGCACACATGGGCACAGGCACACCTGCACACATGCACACCCCGCAGTATACACACAGAGCACTACTGAGTTACACTACTGTTACTAGCATTATCAGGACTATTATAGGTTATGTTAAACACACTCACCAGCATGGATGGCCTGCCTTGCTGTAACCCCGGAGAGACCTGCAGAAATGATGAGATTAATGTCAGTGGGCACAACTGTGCCATTGATATTGCATATGATACAGTGTACAGAACAGTCAAGTGTACATATGGCATATTACCTGCACGCTCCATGTCGTGCTGCTGTGTGGAACCAGCCACCATCATAATGTAGGTGTACTGCTGTTGCTGTTCCAGGGCTGGAGCCACAACACTTAGGAGTAGCCCCTCCAGTCTGGTGAGGGGGGGATGTGTGGCCACCCCACCTCCTGTGGCAACCTGTTGCCTGTGGATATCTGATGCACGCTGATGGACACTTCGGATTAAATCACTGCAGTGATGTCGTACCTGCTCATATGTCCTGTTATGCGTGCCAATATCATTTACCCTACGGACAAGGTCTTGCCACAGTGCAGCCCTCTCCTGCTGATTCTGACTGGTGCGGGAAAACAGGATGTCATACTCCTCACCAGGCTCTGGTGGATCTCCTCGTCTTCCGCTACAGAGTAGGTGGGATTACGCTGACGCGCCATCTCCCTGGAAGAGAACACAAACAGGATATCAGCAGACTATGTCAGCAACATATGGCACACATACTATACATGATACTCATGTGTAGTGATATACTACTACTCCCATATGTTGCATGTGTGTGTGTCATGGTGGATACACAGGTACATGGCCAGATATCAGTGCTCAGCCAACACCTGTGCAACAATACCTGCCACATTCCACACAACATAGTAGCATGCCCCATCGGTCAGCACACACTGACAGGTCCAATGCACAACCTCACTCTGGGGGTTCATCCCAAGGTACTGTATGTGGGGCGCCATCCACTACTGTGATGTGGACAGAAGTTACCCGGCCTGGATATACATATCCCACCACCACCACCAGCACAGTAGACTACTTTGATATGTATGTGATTAGACAGTTATTCACTTGCTGGAACTGAGATGGTCTGCATGCAGCACACTGGGCCAGTGGAAGCCACAACCCACACTGCTGACCCCTTTGCAAATGCTTACCATGGACATGCCACAGATTGCATGGAACTTTCACACACATTTCTAACCCAGACCCTATGCACAAAGGTTAGGCATCCTGTCCGGTGGACCCCAGACAGAGGCAGATTGTATAACAATAGCAGGAGGCTACTGCAGGACAGAGCACATTCACATTAAGGGAAGGCATCTGTGGTCAGCACTGGTACTACGCTACGGTCCGTCATAACAATGGCCATGGCCTACTCTGGGAGGGAAATGGCCACAAACACTATGGATGACCACAAGGCCTTCTTCAGTTATGTTACACATATGGACCACATGCCTCAGATATGCTCTGTGTTAATACACACCTACTTAACATTCACCAAACACACGGATATTGGCAACAGTCTTGCAGACATGTTCAGTGCACGTATCCCCCCTCCTACTCCCCCACCAGTTTAAATATTTATCACAGCTGTATGTAACCTCCCTATCATCTCACATGTCCAGGTGAGGGCCGCCCTCAGCAGAGCAGAACACACAGCATCACTGTGACCTCATGTTATCCCTGGATGTGTGCTACCTGCACTCCGAGAGGACATACAACTGCATATAACACTGATCATTTATCTTGGCCATACTACAGGATATGTACCTGGACAGTGGCATACAGTGACAGTGGTCCCACACCACTAAGGAGGCACCTCGACTGACCCTGGGAACTACCACATCATATGCATAACTGGCCTGGTCTGCTAAGCTATGGAATTATGCAGTATGTGATGCATATGCAGTGATATCGGGTACCTGCAGACACTTGTTCCCAGCCAGTGTGCCTTTGTGATGGGCTGATCCTGCCTTTTGAACCTGGCTGACCTTTCAAAGAGTCACTACAGCCATTGCTGGGGGCAACGCACAGACAACTGCTGCCAGGATCATGGCCTAAGACTGATTGACATGTAATGTATGGTCATCCCCTTTTGGTGGAACTATGTACACACAACATATCACATGGACATACCTATAGATACAGACCTATGACACATTTGGAGGGTTCACAGTATGCACACTATTAACCTGCTACTTTGCATTACCTGTGTTTGTCACAGCTGGTTGCGTTACCACTGCTTCTGCTTGCTGCTGCTACTGTCACTGCTGACAGCTTCGGGTGACAGAGTCACAGTGTATATATATTTTTTTTGTTCTCTCTCTCTCTCTCTCACTTTTCTCTCTCCCTCTGTCTGCTTCCAGACAGTGCAATGAATGTATTGCATGTGTGGAGTGTTAGTACTGGATGCTTTTGTAGGTATCTGCATAGGTCCATGTGATGGCCTCTGCACCAATTGTAAGCCAGCATTTGCTAATTGCATACAGCCAGTTGTGTATTGATTGCAGTTCTCACTGTGATTTCAGGTCAGTGCTATAAAAGGGTATGTGGGATAGGCGTTGCCCTTTCAGATTGTAAGGGCGGGGACCATGCTGGTATGCTGTGGACAGTGTTCTGTGAGTGTAAAGGTTAGTATCTCTCTCATGATTCAGGCTGTGTTGTAGATTCACATTTCTCCATTCCTCTCATGTTCCCTGTAGTAAGTGTGTATGCACAATGACTCCTACAACTATATATATATATATATATATATATATATATATATATATATATATATATATATATATATATATATATATGTACATATACATACATTTATATATGTACTTTAACTGACATTATTACCTACAAGCTACCAACTAGCATGGCTGTTTGTGTTCACACAGTACTATTGTGGGAATCCAGTAGTTTTGACAGTAATTCTACATGACATGCTTTGGGTACTACACATCCTATATTCCCTTTACATTCATCCCTACTATTACATGTTATAGATTCATAGATTCATAGATTAGTACTAGGCTAACTGCCCTTGCGAGCCATTTTAAACCTAGACAATTATCCCCTGTGGGATTCAAACCCTGTACCTTGTGTCTGTAAGGCAAACACCTTAACCATTAGGCCATCCCCCCAACCCCATATTTATATTTATTTTAGCACAATGCTGTTGTATAAGAGTTATGGATTAGTGGTAGGTCATACAGAGTAGTGTTTCCAAGGTCCTGGGTTCGGGACTGACAGTGGGATTTTATTTTGCTTTTGAACTGAGTACAGGACCTGTCAATCAAAGTGACTAAGGCACTTTTAAGCAGTTGTAACCGGGTTAGCACTGGTTTGCGTGGAGCTCACGCATGCACACTGGCGGTTAGCTCCACGCACACAAGCGCATACCCGCTTACAACCACTTAACAGTGCTTATTCTGGTGCACACCCGCACTATTTTCTTTGAAAGAAAAGAAAATGGGGAGACAGGAAAGTGGTGAAAAAGGGGTCACAAAGAGGGTAAGACAGTAGGGAAACAAGCTTGGGATTTGCAGGAGGGATGTAGGTAAGGCCCATAGCTGCCCATTTCTTCATCAGCAACAGCTGTGCATATGTATGTAATTTGGTGTGACATTTGAAACCTTCCACCCCTGAGAGAGGTGTGAGGACAACATTAATACTTGTTGTACAGCCAATTGTAATTGTTAGATTCCATGTCCAGCAGACATGTGTGCGGAATGGGCAGCTATGTATGGGGCGTAATTTTTTTTTTTCAGGTGAGAGTGGTATGTCAGGTGAAGGAAGTCGGTACAGCTGGGGAGGTAGGTTGGGTAGGTAAACAGACAAGACAAACAAGACGCATACAGGGGCAGTGTATGACACATGTGGGGGGGTTACACAATTGACAGGGATGGAGGTTTGGATATCCAGAGCCCATGAGCCCACAGATGGCAACAGTGGAACTGATATCCCCACTCATAGGCAGTTGCCACTGTTCCTTCACTGCCCAGGATGGGGCTGTGCTGGGGGCTGTGTAGGCCGGGCAACAGACATGCCCGTTAGTTGTGCCATCCGTGCCTCAAGCTGACGTAGGGGCTCGAGAACAGAGTCCCGAATCTCCCTACGCACCACAGTCCGGACGCTACGGAGGGTGAGTGGTGGTTCTCCTCCAGCCACACTTGCAGAGGGGGGGCGAGCCCCATCTCCTGCAGCGCTTCCACCCGCAGGTGGCACAGGGCCACCGGAGGAGGGTCCAGACTCGGCACTAGTGCCAGGTGCACTCGCCAGCTGAGGTGGGAGAGGTGGGTCCGCTGGAACCCGCCTTCCCTGTCGTCCTATGTTTTGCATTATGTCATGACAGTTTGGGTTAGTGACATATAATGCCATTCACAATTAGTTGTAACAGCATGCATTAGTATTCCCATTAACCAAACACCCAGATATTCACACCATTGAACAGCGTGCATAACACATGCATAATTTGAACAGCAATACACAGTCCAACAACATGCAGGGTTGATTGATGGCAACAGGCCATCAGGTTTGGATGTATGAACAGGGCAGATGCATCAACGGGCATGCAAATATATATGACCCAACAGGACAAACGTCCAGGGGTGTTAATTGTGATTGCACATACCATTTTCACATGGAATGGGTTATATGTGGTTATAGGGTGGGGTGAAGAAAATAATATTAACACCTTCAAATACCAATACATATGCTGTACATTTCTAATAGCTACAGATATATACACACTACTGTTCTAACTACAGTTTCCTATATGATAACTATTTCAACTTGGTGATAGGACTGTTACTGCAACATCAATATACATTTTATTGTTCTTCATACACATTCATATCTAGCTTTGTTCAGCTACATCATCCTGCTACATTTGCTTTATATAGCTGTAGACAAGTGTGGATGTTTGGTATATCAGACAATCATCCTATCTGCATATTGCAGACTGAGAGCAACATATCCAGATTTTGGGATACACATTCCAGATGCAGCAACACTTTGAACAGATTTCGCTGTTTGGTTTTGATTCTCACATGCATTTCATTCTGTCTTGACTGCAGTATACTTTATTCAGGGGTTATTACTACTGTATTGCTGGATTCATGACACTTTCTCACACTCTCTCACTTGCTTTCATTTTACTATTCAGGATGGTACTTACTTCTAGGCTTTATTGACATGTTTTACCTGTAGTTATTACAATCCTTTCCAGCAGTCTCACTTCTGTCATGTTTCAGTATTTCAACAGGGATATATTTCACACATGTGATTTCATCATCTTCTGCAGCTATACTTTTCAGCCTGCTGCAGGTTGTGTACTATTTTCTTACAGGTGGGGCATTTTTTTCAGAATTTATGTCAGACATTTTCATTTTTCGGTTTAACTTACAGGCTGAAACACACTTTTGTAATCAAGCAATACTTGCAGACACTTTCACACTGCTACTTGCACATTTTATTCCTTAGTGACTACACTGCACTCTTTTGCTGACTGTCATACTTTTATATTTCTTTACAGTTACTGGTAGTGGATTACTGACCTGCCTGGTGGTGCAACCACACCAGCCTATCGCCATAGGCTCTGTGGTTCGCAGAACGGACACGTGCAGCTGTAATATAAATGAAGTAATATTGGAATACACATCTCCATAATATCAGCTAGTTTAATTTCTTACATACATAATTAAATGTAACTTACTCAGTAGTGGGACGTTGGGCGTTTGTCGGGCCTCCTGGATCCAAAGGTTCAGTTGGTCCTGCTTGCGTCTCTTCAGGTCCGCATGGTGGTGACGGACCTGCTCACCAGTCCTTGGAATCCCTGTGGCACTGGTGAGATCATGAGCCAACCGGTCCCACGCCTCAGCCCTGTATGCTCCCCAGAGGACCTGGCCCTGCATGAGTTGGGCCTCATGATTGTGGACTAGGAGCCAGACCATGTACCTGGTTCTTCAACGCCCCACCTCTGTGCTCGAAAGCAACTACCCTCTCCTACCCCTGTCATTCTGCCTGCAGTTCATTTCTACAATCGTTTATGCTGTGTATTCCCGCCTATGGGGCTTATATAGTCCGTTTTTCCTGCACATATCTGTGATTGGCCATTTTGGAATTGTATCAACTTCAGTAAACCTGCATTGTCATGCTCCACTTTGTATTAATTCCTATATATTAGCTATTATTGCATTTCTAGGTACTGCTGTCATGGCTTAGTGGCTTGGTACCTTGACTATGGTGTATAGTATCCTGGGTTCGAACCTGGCCACTGCTTTTTATTTTTCATGATTGTCTAGACATGCTGAGGGGTGTGTCTGTGTAAAGGCAGTTTTGATATGGCTTGCTCAAAGTTGCCCGTTGGTTAGCTTGTTTGCGCGGTGCGCAGCTCTGCGCAGATGGGGTACGCTGGTTTAAGCTTCATTTGGCTATCAGCACGCATATTACACTCAGCTCAGTTAGGGGCACATAGATTTAGCATGTTAAACCACTGCTCAGCTACGGGCACTCATTTTGCACCAGTTAAACCACTGCTCATGTACGGGCAGATGCACTCACCCTGTTAAACTGTAGCTCAGCTATGGGCACATCTGGCATTTTTTATTCTTTTGTTACCTCACATTTCTTCAATATAAATGGGCTATTTCATTACATTTTACATAAAATGTGGTTTTATGTGTACATATTTGTCAGGGACTTGTTTCGTGCTTATTTTGCTAAAAATAAAAATTGGTGTTGTGGGGGCTCGAACCATGAATGCCTGCTTTTCAGCCAGCATCTCTACCGCTACGCTATTGCTTCCTGGCTTACTTTGCATATTTAGTTCTTATATGCTTTCCCACTGACTGCTAACTGTAGCTGCGCTACGGGCACGCCCGCGCAAACGAGCGCACTCATGGTTAAACATTTTTACAATTTAAAAAAAATATATAACATGTTTATTTATATGTTTTCTGTTCATAGTCTGTGGGGGCATGTGTTGTGTTCTGTTTATTTACATTTCCGTGGACTCTGTCATGGGTGTTTACTTTGGGTACTTTTCCTCTTCTGGGGGTGTGTCAGCTTACAGGGCTTGGCCTACAGACACGCCCCCTACTGTCTTACATGGACTGTGTTAGCCTTAGGTGTGATTCAGCATGCTCTCATGAATATGCAAAGCATGCTGACATCACTCTGTTTAACTGCAGCCTCCGTGTATGAGTTATAACTCTTACACGGAGGCTTCGTGAATCCTGCCCGATGTGTAATCTGAAGCTTGAACTCTCTTTGAAACTTTTTAAAAACACTGTACGTAGAAGTCAGCAGGAAAATGTCTCTAAAAGAGAAAACTAATTGCACAAATAACTTGCGGATGCATTCTACAAGTCATAATTTGACTGGAAAACTGTTTTTACATATTCAGTTTAGTAAAGAAAGCAAAAATGACTAATGTCACTAAACAACATTAAGATAATAGTTTAAACATATTATAACCAAAAACTAAAAACGTAAGGACCTTGCTAATAGCTAAATATTAAAGACACCAAAAAAACAGAAATTTAAACAATGGAAGGAACTAATAAAACATACAACTATATAAGACTGCATTTTCACACCCAGCCCGATGCCATTATTTAAACTAATAAAATCTTATATTATCATGTTTCTGTAATTATTTATGTTATGTTAAGTTATGAAAATGAGGATGTTATCTATGAAGCAGTCTAACTCATTTCCCTATTAGTTTGTAGTGTTTAAGAAAAAACTGTGTATCAGAATAAAGCTAAAACCAGCAAAGTTGTTTAACGTTGTAGTAGTTTGGAGGCTAATATATGTTAACATTTTAATTCAAGAAATAAAAAAGTTACCTTTAGATGATTTCCTTTAAGAAATGTTGCAACAACATAACAAGTTGTAAGTATAAGAATTATTTATTTTTCTCTAGGAAAGAATTTAACTATAATGGATCTATGGTGTGCATTTGTCTTATTTGTAGGAGCTGATACCAGAGATCTGTGAGGTCTTTTAATTCCATACGACAGAGCTTCCTTGAGATTTCGTATTTTTGGGATATAGAATGTAAAAAGTTTATCAAATTGTCACCTTCCATTTGTTTGGATACTACATGTATTCTGATATTATTCCTTCTTGACCTGTTCTCCAAGTCATCAATTTTCTCTGTGAGTTTATTGTTTTGTTATAAATAAAATTAATATTGTGCTGTCCTTCTGATAGCCTGTAACAGAGTATTCCAGAGTTGCAATTTGCGTTTTTTGTTGGTTAAGAAAATCATTGATTAGTTCCATTTGTTTAGTACAGTCTTTCTTTATTTTGTCTATTTCAGAGTCCAGTTTGTCAGTTTTCAAGGATAAGTCCTGGATATTTGAAAGGATTGACTGCATCTCTTTCTTCACTGAGTTATCTTGTATGGCAGCTTTTGAATGGTTCATCTTCCTTCTTTAAGATTTTCCTTTGGGTATTTTCACAGGAAAATATATGAAATGGTTGTAGATTTTTTCACCAAAATGATCCTTTATCTTCCATTACAATAATTCTGTACTTTTAATGAGATTCTGATGAAATGATAAAATATTCCTGTTATTAAAAGAATGAATGAAGCATAGCAAAGAAAGTGTGCTGCTCTCAGTTTGACATCTTGGTCATGTCCCCACCAAACATTTTCTTCATAGCACTCACAATGTATCAAGAACTGACTCTTTCAGGAATTCATAAGAAGTAACATATATTGGTAGCATATTTAAATACCACTGTAAATTCTTTTTATTAGGCCTGTTACTCCTACTACTATTCTAAATGTTTTGGTGTCTTTCTTCCACATTGCTCTCTTTTCTGCCTGGAAATCCTGGTATTTAATGACTTTGTGTCTCTCTGTATGTAAGACACTATAATCACTTGGTGTAGCAATTTCAATGATCAATACTGCTTTTGTCCTTTTTCCTTGACTACTATACATGGTTTTCTCACATCTATGTTTTGAACTGTTAGAAACAGGTGATCCCATGTGACACAAATATCATCATTCTTTAGATTGCTTTGTGGTTTACATTTCCAGTACTTCTCAACTACTTGAATATTGCTGAGTTTACACAATTCCCAGTGCAACAGTCTTGCCACACAATGCCTTTAAGTATACATGCCCTTTGCCATGAGTGTATCACACCCAGTAACAAAATGTGCAATTTTTCAGTTCTTTTTTATAGAATTCCCTTTGTCTGTTTCTCCCACATGCTCAATGGACTTTGTAAACCAACATGTACATAGTCCACTCTTTTGGGTTGCCATTAAGGGCCTCCTCAGCACTGACTACATGTATAGATCTGCACTCATGGGATTGCATACATATATGTTGACCTTACCAAATCTAAACATGGTGAATGTTTTAAAACATGAGAAGAAGAAGTCTATGATTACTTCTCTGCTTAGTTTAGCAGATGCATTTTGGAATCAAGTGAGAATGGAAATCAAACCAGAAGCAGACAAAAATCAGACAGCAACTGAATGTGCCTAAAAACAAAAGAACGAAATAATATGAGGAGAAGGATCTGATGAATAGGATAGAAATGTGGACAGGCATAAATACTGTGGAAAGTACAGATCTCCTGGAACAACCTTGTGTCAATCAGAATATAACACAAGAATGGTTAAGGAGAGGTGAATTGAAACCAAAAGATGATAGGATAATAATGGCAACCCAAAAGAGTGGACTATGTACATGTTGGTTTACAAAGTCCATTGAGCATGTGGGAGAAACAGACAAAATATATAATCTTTGTATGCATTGATTTTTATATATCATTTGATAAGCATAAATCATTTTTCTTGCTTTCCTCTGCAACTGATCCAATACCTTTTGGGGACAATCAGTCATCCCAAAACTATACATTAGAACAGGAAAAGCAAATTGGTTTATAGCCTGGACTTTATTCTTAGATGTCAAGGCAGTTTTCAGTATTAGTTTTAGACTTCTGAATTATTCCTTATTCAGTTTTATTGTAAATCCTTTAATTCCCAGATATTTATATACTCCCTCCTGCAGAAGTTCATTTATATCACATTCCTGTCCTGATTCATATTTTCTTGGTGCTACAGCTTTCCTGCTTTAAACATTACTTTTTGCGCACATATCAAGACTGAATTTTTAAGGAAAAACATGACATTCTTACATTATCTGACAAAGTTTTATCCACTTGCAGTTGGTTCTTTCAACTCCTCATCTGACAAACTATACAGTTTTAAATCATCCACAAAAAGTAGATGAGAAGTCTTTAAACAAGGTTGTTTTCCTGTAAACAAATTGTAACCATAACCTGTTAAGTAAACAGCTTAATGGGTTAAGAGCATGACAAAACAACACCAGTGACAGATAATCACCATGGAATAAATCCCCCTTTGAATTTGTATCCCTAAAACTATCATTATTTTATTTGATATACTCAGAAAACTTAAAGGTTCTACTTTCATTGCTATTACAGACTCCACATGCACTGTACTACCTTACACAACTAGGAACAGATATCTTGATGTCACCTTAGGCAACATTTAAACTTTATTATCAATAGTTCAAATGAACAAAGGAATTACCCAATTGCATATTTATTACAAAATATCTAATTTTCTTTTCCATCTACCAAGATTAGAATATCTACTCCCCATTATTTGATACATTTCCTCATAAATAATAAAGTAAACAAAAAAACAGGATATTTAGGTTTATTCATTATCTATTTCCAAGGAGCAACACTGGACTACCATAAAAAAGAGGCAAATAGTTGCTAGTAGCTGCAAGAGGAACATATTTATTGAGCAGCCTTACCTTTAAGCTACAACATGAAGGACAGCGGCCTTCCAATAAGAATGATGCTACTGGTCAGGGAAGAAACTCACTCACTTAGAAGGAACAGTTCCTTCCAATTTGTTAGACATCCATTCAAATTAAATATTAACAAGAAACCTTTGAAAAATGGTTGCAGAATGCTGGAATATGCTGCCAGACATTTTCAACCTGATTGCCAAACTATAAGATTTTATGGAAAAACATGAAAAAATTCCTTCCTGAAAAAAATTTGTGCAGATGTTTCAGAGACCTTGGTTAACATTAAAGGTACTGTATATCTTAACATTAGTTTAGTGTTGTCTGATTGCTACCTGCAGTTTCAAGATAAGAATTGCTTATTAATAGCATTACATAATATTCTTTGTTGTGCATTCTGTAAATATTGTACTCTTTATTTTTTAAAATGTTATACATGCATTTTAGTATAGGTTTACTTGACAAGTACTGCACTGAACCTGTTACTTGCATCATCAAGAATGTCTTTGACTACCAAATGTAATTTTCTCAAAGTTATTTGATGCTGTTATTGTATGCCATTAGATGTTGTTATTGTATTTGTTTTGCCTATGTGGCCTGGGTCATGGCAGAAAAGGGTCCTTGCACCAGTTCACTTACCCAATGAATAAATATAAGTAAATAACTAAATAAATAAATGAATAAATCTCCCTGGGATCCATTAAACTCCATGCAGGAATAGTGCTAATCCTGCACGGAGTGGATCATGCCAGTGCAGCACAGCAGCGCGCCTTGCATATTCATGAAGGCACGTTGCTGTAAAACCTGCATGGGCACGATCTGTGAACGAGTGCAGAGGGTGTGTCCAAGCATTGCTCATGAAGTAAACATGCCCCCTGCACTTAGGAAGTGCCGTACAGCACTTTGAAAAAAAATTGTGTCCATGGACACTGTCAGCATACCCCTAAATGAAGAGATATCTGCAGAATGTCCAGATTTGTATCCTGGCAAACAGCTGAGGCTTGAAGTCATTAAATAATGACAAACATATGAGTGCAAGACCCCACATCATCCTAGTACATCATGCTAATGAAAAACCTATTAGTCATCAACTTCCCAATTTGTAAGAGCAATATTTAAAATCTGCTGTCAAAAAAGTATGCTGTCAGAGGTGGAGAGTTATGACTGTTTAGCTATGTGCACATCCCTAAACTAATAAAAATTAAACAAATAATTTTCCCCATCCCCACTAAAGTTTAAGCGTAGCTCAGCAGGTGTGTGCATTGTGCAGCTGTGTATAGCATAGCTTAAGCATCCAAAGGAGCTAAATAGAAATATATAGCCAAGCTAGTCAAAGTGAAATAGCATAGTGGTTATAGCTTTTGCTTAGCATATAGTCATTCACGGTTCAAGCCCAATTTAGTCAATTCATTTTTGTATATGAAAACAGCACTAAAAGTATTTTTTTTCATAAATAGGTAGTGAATAATATATATTTGTTAACCAGGGTAGTGTAGCAGGTCCACATGTGAGGTGTTAGTGTAGTACAGATGGGAAACCCCCATATAAAGACATGTGTCCCATACAGTATAGCCACAAAAGAATATAATGTGATGAATGCACATAGGAGGATGTTATGGAAGGGAAACATACATCTCATAAGATGATATTAACAAGGAACCAACCCCACAATCCTGATAGTACACAAAATGAAAGCTGAACAATGCTAAATTGTGCTCAGCTATGCTTAGTTGGAGTAAGCATTGCTTAAATGTATATGCTTAGCAATAATAAGTGTAGTTAGATGGATTTGCACACTGGTAAGCAGTGCTTAGCATCTACCCCTTTAAGCAATGCTTATCTGTGATAAGCACAGTTTGCCTGTCACTTAGTTTAGCTCAGTATATTCAAACTTGGCCAATCAGGGCAAAGAGTGGGAATCCAGCCCTATTTAAACCCTGCAGGTGAGAATACAACCATAACCACTTGTAGCTGATCATTGCAGTCACTATGGCTGGTGTTGGTGAAGGTGTGCACTTTTGGGCACAGTGTTGGGGCATTCAGGAGTCCAGGGTCATGGTTGGACTCCTTGTAAAACACCATGAAGGGAGACTGCTGCAGGACCAGTACTAGGGCTTCTTATACAAAGTGGAGGGGTGGGACCATCTCACACATGACCTCACCAGTGCTACTGGTATCCCTCAGCCTGGTGAGCCAGTCTGGCACCATTATGCTGACCTAAAACATAGGAAGATGGACCTCTTGCACCAGTGGATCCAAGATGCTCAAGCACAGAATGTCCCAGCAATGTGTAAGTATCAGTATCAATTATTGTGTACAAAAGTCCAGCCAAAGTATGAGATGAATAGGTATGCAAAAAATATTTCTCTATCTCCTGTACAGCTGCAGATGAGAGGGCTGTGAATGTGGATGCCCATGCCAGCAGGCTGCTAAGGCTGTGTCGCGAGGCTGGTGAGTTCAAATCTAGCTTGCAGTAGTCAGGGAAAATAAATAGAAAGGCTGCCAGTAGTTAGAAATGCGTATTGTTTGTACTGAATAAATGAGATATTAGCAGAGTAATACTGACGTATAGGATATATATATCAATAAAAGTGTCAGTACCTGTTAATAAAAATCTAAACCCCAGACTGTTATGTTTACTTTGGTATGTAGTAGTATGAACCTGAATGTGTGCTGGTTCTGCGCAGAAACTATGGCTCTAACAGCATTAATTAATCGAGGCTCATCTGACAAAGATTGTGGAGTTGTAAAACAGATTATCTACAAGAAATATTCCATGCACCAAGATCTGATCCCTGAATAGTAATATGTTAACCACTGTTTTCCATACTATAACATGTGAAGGCATTAATACACAGTATAAGAACTATCTATCATGCATGAATGTCAGAATTACAAAGCAGATTGTCCAAACAAGAGAGTATTATGCGTAAAACAGTCAAACTAAAAACAACAGTCCCTTAACAGCTCATTGTGATGAAACACACCCTTTTTGCACAGACAGGCATAGTTCGAATCTCAGGACTGGTGTTAAGCTGCATGCATAATCTCACCCAAGAATATGTAAATATGTGTGGAAACAGTCAGGTATTGTTAACAGAAATTTCTTCCACAGGTCCATCAGGTAAGAAAAGGTATAAATGAGCTCTAAGAAGGCTGTAATTATACACTGTGTACAACACCCACTGTCTAACCCCAAGGATGCAAATGACATCAAGATAAGTACATACACCAAGTACTGTCCTCCAAGAAATGTCCCTCAAGTATCACGCTGTCACAGCTAGTGGTCACTGCTGCCAACACCCAGGGTGACCAATAGAAATCAAAGTGGAGTATGGCAGTAGCACACACACACAGACACACACACACACACACACACACACACACACACACACACACACACACACACACACACACACACACACACACACACACACACACACACACACATGGTATGAATGCACATATGTAACCTTGACTATGTGAATGTGGGTCAGGTAGCATTAACAGTAATTTCCTCTACAGGTCTGCCAGGTAAGAAAAGGTATAAATGAGCTGTAAGAAAGCTGTAATTAAACACTGTGTACAAACATAACATTGCCCAACCCAAGGCCATAGGTCAATGTAAAGTGAGGTAATACCTGGAGAGTAATGATTACAGCAATGATCATTAAAGTTGTGAGCAACTGAAGCTTATACAGTTGTTAATTGACATATATCTCCCTCTCCCACCCTATCAGCATCAATAATCTAAACACATAAATCAATGGGTATGTTTTTTACTAAACCTACTGTTGTGACATGTGTCCTATTGTTCTAAAATATTTAAACATTTGATTATTATTCTTCACTGTTCAAATACTATCATTGGAGGCCTGTTGCTATCAATGTAACTTGCATGATGTTATAATGTCCACTGTGGTTCCATATGTGCATGTGTTCTGTTTGCTATGCAACTGTTTCAAATCTGTTGTTTTGGGTTAATGGGAACACCCATGCATGCTGTTATAAATAATCCTGGAATGTGTTGCTCATGACTAACCAACATATGTTGTAAAACCTCAACACCATAACACATCTGGGAAGGCTGATCCCAGTGTATCCACCTGTCCCACCTCAACTGACAGTGGCACCAGGCCCCAGCACATCTGGGACCCAAACTGGGACCTCCTCATCCTCTGGTCCTGCACCGCCTTTGGGTGGAACCACCTAAGGGGATGGGGCCCATTCCCCTGGGACCAGGCTCAGACTGGACACTTTCACCCATTGTCAGGTCTGAGGATTGGTGCATAGCAAGCTTCGAAAGGAGTTCAGAGATCAGCTACACCAGCTAAAGGGCCATATGATACATCTTGAGGGTCAGCCTGCCCCTCCTGCTCATCCCACAGCACAGCCACCTTTGGGGCCATGAAGGTGCAGTGGTGACTGCCAATGAGTGGTATCCCCAGTCCCACTGTACACATTTGAGGGCTCATGGGCATCCGAATCCCAACCACCCTTCCCATCCAAGATGTTTACCCCCACATGTGTGATATACCACCCTTGTCTGCTGTCTTGTCTGTCTTCCTACCCAACCTACCTCCCCAAATATATCTACTATCCTTCCCCAACATCACATTCTTACCTTATTAAAAAAAAAAAAAAAAGGGCAATCTGTTCCTACAAAGAAATGTCAACCCATACATAGCTGTCCATTTCACACGTGTCCACTTGACACATGTAATCTGGTCTAATTGGCTTAACAACAGATTACTGTTGTCCTCACCCCTCTAGTAGGGGTTTGAGTGTCCAAATTCACCTCCAAATTCTGTACAAATGCACCGCTGTTGCTATATCAGAAATCGACAGCTATGGGCCTTCCCTACACCCATCCTGCACATCCCTAGCTATCTTTCATATTGTTTTTCCCTCTGTGTTCCCCCTTTTTTACCACTTTCCTATCACCCCTTTTTTCTTTTAAAGAAATTAGCAGGGGTAAGCAGGAGTAAGCTGCAATAAGCAGCAGTAAGTGACAGTAAGTGAGTTTGCACAATGCTAAGCGATGGCTACACAGATTAAGCAGTTTCCCATTTAACCATGTGTTGGCAGTGCTTGCCATCACTCGCACCCACACAAATATGCTTACAACTGCTTAAAACTGCTTAATCACCCTGTCTCCATCAGCCACTGTTCTGCCCAGCAACAAAATATGCAGCACTGCCAAGTCTTGAACCCAATATCATATACACCATAGTCAGAGCAATCTACCACTACACCATCTGAGATGTACCAATAAATGCTGTTTTTTTCAAATATATCATTCAGTACAGGTATTGAATAGAAGGGAACAAATACTGTGGAATCAGTCATGTTTAATGTATATAAATATACTCATAAAGATGTGCATGGTGATACATAAATATTAAAAAGTATATATATCAGATATATTGAGCTATACATATAAGACAAATACGTATAGAATATATACACATATATATTGTTATATAAACATGTACATGTACAGGGATATAAATATATATATATATATATATATATATATATATATATACACACACATATGTGTGTGTGTGTATGTGTGTGTGAGTGCGCGCATGTGTGTGTGTGTGTGTGCGTGTGTGTGTGTGTGTGTGTGTATATATATGTGTATATATCAGTATAGATATATGTAAAAGGAAAACAAATTAAAAAAATATATATATATAATATATATATATCTATATCTATAGATATATATATATATATATATATATATATATATATATATATATATATATATATATATGCCCATAACATGTAGTGGAGTCATACCCAGCACCATACCTCTACACCTCTTAGCACAATAATTCTGGGCAAAGGCTGTCAAAATGGGGGACAATGGTCCAAGAGCAGGGACATAATGTATGTACTGCAGTTATAAATGTAGAATGTTGCTGTTGTGTCAGCATACATGTTCAGGATAGAAGTTCTGGAACTGAAATGTATGTCATCATTTACAGACAGAAATCCTCACATCATCACAGTGATTTACCTCAGAAATGAAAATAATGATTCTGTGGAACAGAACATACATATGAGCAATAATCCTGGACAGTCTGAGACAATCGGTCCAGTTGAGAGGTATGCTCAGAAAGCCTTAGTGCAACAAATCTGGACCAAGCCTGACCAAGGAAGGATGAAAAGCCATGAAACTGGGAACATAACCCAAATACTGTTGTAGATAAGGTGACAAAGCTGATGCAATAACACCCTCCTGTCTGTTGCACCATATATTAACTGGAATAGCCCAAGTCCAAAACCAAATTACTCCCCACTACTCACTGACATAAATCTTCACATCATCCCACTGATGTGTCAAACATACACAGCACATATGGAGGCCAGGCAATAGTACATCTTATAAATATCGGGACATAACATCACAGCAGGAAAACTACACTGAGCTGCTAGGCATGTCACCAAGTACTGTCTAAACTACAGGCTGACACAACACAAACCCAATTTTGCTATGGGGGAATACACATGCAATTGCAAATATATCAGGCACTGCAGGGATGTAACAGCACTGATCAAGAGACACCAGTGTGAAAGTGCATACCCAGAACCAATCTCACCACAAAGTGGCATACTGGTAAGCTACAGGAACAGAAGAGTATATGGACTGTGTGAACAAAATCTTTAGCATGTATGCCACTCACACACTACCCCTATATATACTGGCCCAATGAACAGTGTAGTCTGATGCCTGACTGTGGTATGGGACATGTCTCAGTCTGCCCCTACAAACATATATAGCTAATAGAGCCCCAGAAGCTGGAGCAGCATGCAAAGTTAGATAGAAGAGGACCCTCAACACTTACATATACCCCCTCCCTACACAGGCCAAATAACACATTCACAATACACTGCTACATAATCCTGACAGTCTGTCAACAATTGCCAGAAATACACAGTCCTCTCAACTGCATAGAATCCCACAGAACATCCAGGCTTCATCCTCATATATAAGGCCTTCTACACGTAACATGTCTGGCAGTCTGATACATCACTGGATTGATATCTGGAATGAAGTCACTATATAATGACATACTATACTTATACACCTCTTACTGCATGACATCTGGACAAAAGCCTGACATACTTGGGAGCAGAGGCCCAAACATAGGGGCATTATTGACATATTGCTGTCATAAACTGAGAAAGTTGCTGGTGTATTAGGGTTGTTGAAACATATCTGTTCTGAGGGATATGAAGTCAGTAAAAACACACATGGATGTTACCATTTACTGACTGCAATCCTCAGAGTATGCTACTGAATTTCCAAGGCCAAAAAATGTATGAATAACATACCATATATAAGTCCAAACTATGGCCAATCTGTGGATAGCCCTATAGTTGAGAGCTATGTCAGCCACATAACACTATCAAACTTAAATTCGTGCAGAGCAGCCATTTCACACAAACACTGTCAAACTAGCATTACTTCAACTGTATAACAGAAATACTTACATTCTGTCCCTATGTCTGGAACATTCTCCCCCAGTTTGTTGGGCTGTCTCCACAGTATTTGTTATAAGAGGTATTCCCAACCTATTTTGTGATGCTGTTCGTCACACACCTCCATGAAGTACGCCTCCCAGGCAAGAAAGAGGGGTAATGCCCACATGAAGTACTCAGTTATAGGAGTGTGTTTCCATGCTATTGGGTATGGGGATGATACCACAGCTGTTCCACATGCAAATAGCAGGTGGGAGACACCAATTGGTGCACAGGCCATCAGCTGCTCATAAACATTACCTACTAAAGGTAAGATGCTGCCTATACAAAGCAGATGTATATCCTACATCTGTCTCAGAGAGACAGACAGAGCGAGAGAGAGAGGGGGTACACACACACAGACACACATACACACACACACACACACACACACACACACACACACACACACACACACACACACACACACACACACACACACATAAACAAACAGACAGACACACACACACACACACACACACAAACATACACATACACACACACACACACACACACACACACACACACACACACACACACTGAGACTGATGGAGTATACCAACTGAAATGAAAACAAAAAAACACAGCTATGTCAAACAATTAAGCCTGCAATGGAATGTAGTAGTGGGCATGTAAATGTGGAAAATAGGAAGCTGAGCAGAACCTATGACCTTAGAGAGTGTGTCTGTCTGCAGTGACATAAAACACAGCTCAGGTCCCTGAGTCACCCCAGGAAAGGATGGCTCACATATGACCACTACTGGAGTGTGTTTTGCGCAATACTGACTGTGACACTGCTAGGCCACACCAAGTGCAAATCATACCATCAGTAACTCTGCTGTATCCAGCTCTGACTTGTGCTTCTTTTTTCAATGGCAATGTCTCCAACCCATATAACATAGCTGGTCTCACTACACTCTTGCAGACCTTCCCTGTCACTCTTAATGTTACTTGTTTGTCACAAATCACACATGACACTCTTCCCCACCACCCACATCCTGCCTGTACTCACGTCTTCACCTCCACCCATCACTTACCATTAATCTGAACTGTTGTTCCCAAGTATTTACACCTATCCACCTTTGAAAACTGTACTCCCTGCATCCTCACCATTCCTCCATTCTCCCTCCCATTCACACACATATAATCATTCTTAGTCCTGCTGACCATCATTCCTCCCCTCTCTAGACCATACCTCCACCTGTCCAGAGTCTCCTCAACCTGTTCCCTACTCTCACTACAGACCACAATGTCATCTGCAAACAGCACAGTCTAGGGGGACTCCTGTCTGATCATGTTTGTCAACCTGTCCATCAACTGCAATTAAGAAAGGGCTCATAGCTGATCCCTGATGAACTCCCACCTCCACCTTACACACACCTGTCACTCCCAATGCAGAACTCACTACTGTCACACTAGCCTTGTACATATCCTGTAGCATTCTTACTGATTCCTCTGCCACTCCTGACCACCTCATACAATACCACAACTCCTCTCTAGGCATTCTGTCATATGCTGTCTCTAATTCCACAAAGACACAATGCAGCTACATCTGACCTTCCATGTATGTCCCCATGAACACTCTCAGAGCAAACATTGCATCTGTACTGCTCTTTCCTGGCATGAAATCATGCTGCTGATAAGTAATCCTCACCTCCCTTCTTAGCCTAGCTTCAACCACCCTTTACCATTACCTCATGCTGTGACTGGTGTGTTATCCCTCTGTAGTTACTACAGCTCTGCATACCACCCTTATTCTCATAATAAGTACCCAAACACATTTTATCCACTCCTCACACATCCTCTCACTTTCCTAGATTACAGTAAACAATTTGGTTAAAAAGACCACTGCCTTTTATCCTAAACACATCCATGCTTGCACAGGTATGTCATCTGGACCCAATAGCCTTTCCATTCTTAAACCTCTTCATAGCTATCCTTACTTCCCCCTTGATAATCTGTTGCACATCCTGATTCACCATACCCACATTATCCAACCTTCTCACTCTTTCATTCTCTTCATTCAACAGCCCATCAAAGTACTGTTTCCACTTGCTCAACACACTCTCCCCGCTAGTGAGTTCACTTCCACCATTATCCTTTCTCAGCCTTGTCTGCTGCACATCCTTCCTAGCTACATGCCTCTGTCAAGCCAATTTGTGCAGGTCCTATTCTCCATCCTTGCTGTCCAAACTTACATACAACCCTTCAATGTCCCATCCTCAGCCTTTGCCACCACTCTCTTTGCCATTGCACCCCATTTCTCTATACACCTGTATACTTTCATCTGTCTGACAATCTCACTTCTCCTTGGCCAACCTCATTCTCTGTATACTCCCCTTTACTTCCTCATGCCACCACCTGGAATCCTTGCCTCCTTCCTCTGTGCAGTTGTCACACCAAGCCCCGTTATACTCATCTCCCTTACTAGGTTGGATGTAGTTAACCAGATATTTGCTAACTCTTCACTGCCACCCGCTGCCTGTCTTAACTCTTCCCTGAACTCAGCCTCACAATCACCCTTTCTCAGTATCCACCATTTGATCCATGGTGCTGCCCTCTCACTCCTCCCCCTCTTCTTGATCACCAACGTCATTCCACAGACCAACCTTCCATGCTGCCTAACTACACTTTCCCTTGTCACCACACTACAGTTACCAATCCCCTTCAAACAGGCCCACCTACATAGGAGATAATCCACCTGTGTGCATCTTCCTCCACTCTTGTATGTCACCCTATGCCCCTCAGTCTTGTAAAACTATGTATTCACCCACCCATGTCCAACCTCTGTTGCAAATTCCACCACCATCTCACCTTCTACATTCCTTTGCTTAACACCATACCTACACATCACTTCTGCATCCCCTCTGTCCTTTTCACCAACATGCCCATTGGAATCTGCTCCAATCACCACTCACTCACCCTTGGGTACACACATCACCACTTCATCCAACTACTCCAAAGTATGTCTGTCTCTTCCATCACACACTCAATTAGCAGAGCATATGCACTAATAACTGTCAACATTACCCCATCAATTCCCAGCCTCCTGAACATCACTCTGCCCGACACTCTTATCACCTCCACAAACACTCTTGGCATAATGATCCTGTAGGTTAACCCCCTACACCATTTCACTTCCCATACACACCATGATAGAACTATTTGTACCCGACTCCGATACACACAGCTGCACACCCCATTTGATCTGGTCACTGGCACACACAATATATCCACCTTTCGTCTGTCCAGCATATCAGCTAGCTCTGTCCCCATACCAGTCATACTCACAACATTAACAGTTCCTACCCTCACTACCACAAACCTAGCCTTTCACCTCTCTGCCTGCCATATGAGCATCAGACATCCTCTAGGGTATGTCTGTGATTGCAAAGGCTACTGCACTATCAAATGACATATATGTGTGTTACAGCAATATGAAGAAAGTGTCACTGGTTGTGGCCCATAGCCCACCATGTATGTGCGTTATCCTACAAATGTCCTGCCCTAACAGGTTGACATGACTGACTGAGCAGCAAGACTGTCATTACAGTGTGCCATACTGACATAGAACAGAAATGTATAGCAGGTATTACCTGTGTGTATGTATGTATGGGTAGGTGTACCTGGCTGCCTCATAACAACTGACATGGGATGCAAAAAGTCAGGTGAATAAGCTGTACATGTTGTACACATGTGTAACCTTAGTTTCTGTACATCCAACAGAGTTACACCTCTACAGCTACTGGTTGTTGCATTGCCCTGACACAGACATGGGTAGTATAATAAGCATGAGTATCATGTTGGAATTGTAGAGGTGGACAACTGTGTTCTGACCCTGTGTCCATGCCTACTACAGATATATGACCACCCACATAGCTGTATGGCCTCAGCAATACCTTACTTATAAAACCTGTCTCCATCAAAGTAGAGAAAACCCATTTGCTGGAGAGCAGCAATGCACAAAACACATAATGTGATGCTATATTGGTTATACAGGGCAAAATAGGAGCAGGCACCAACTAGGCAGCATGTAAATCTTTGTCTGAATGAGCATATTAGATCACAGGTGGATTACTCTAAGGCTAACTATGAGTACAAATTGGACACATCCACTAAGGGCAATCACAAGGCCATTTTCACATATGTCTGCATTCCCAGAGGCACCAATCCAACCCACCCTGTAATGGTGGTAAATCACAGCACATACACACACCATAGTTACAGCCAACCTGCTGCAGACAGGTTTAGGGCAAACATCACCATCCTGGATTACCATCAGTATAGGTGGATATCCACAGCACACTCAATCCTCCCCTCTTAATCATGGATCAGGTCCAAACAGCTTAATCAAAGTTAACCAAAGCAAGTCATCTTGGTGCCTGATAACATTCCTGTCTGCATCCTACATGAACCCAGGCTTATGCTTCTAGCTCCATTACACGCTGTATGCAAGCAAAGCCTGAGCACCGTTGACATACCATCTGCAAGGAACATGGCCACTGTCATCCCTCTACACAAATGTGAATGATGAATGGTGGTTTATGCAATGTACTGGGCCTCACTGGGGGGAACATGACACATCAGGACCAGGAGTACAATGTATGCTCATATGGTGCTGCCAGGTACAGGGGTATGATGTGTTTGTAAGTGGTGGCTAATGATATTCCATATGCATGTGCTGGATCTGTAAAGAACTCTGGGCAATATCTGAGGTCCTGTGATGTGGTTCCCTGTGTATGTCTTACAGGTGTCATGCAGCGGCAAGCACCTTACACCGATGCAGAGACAGCAGCCATCACAGAAGCTGTAATCTTAAACTATGTCATCCCTTCTGGCCATAGCTGGAAAAATCTGCAGGAGCGGACTGCCCAGTTGGATGAGATCATCCACAGAGTGAACATGTTGGGCCAACTTGGATGCACATACGATCAGGTCAGGCATAGAGCAACTGACCTGATACATCATGCCTGGCAAAGGGCTGCCGCTGTAGCATGAGATTGTACTGCTACCATTGGGGGGCCAGCCATACAGGCCCCACTTACAGTGACAGAGGAGCTCCTTGCCAGCCTTAGGGTAGCCCCCGCACAAACTCAAATACAGAAAAATGGCAGTTGTGTAGGTGGGTGGCACTTAGGCAACAGCTAAGGAGCATCCAGGTAATGCCAAAGTGCACATCAATGTAACGAGGTAGCATTTAAACTGTCTTCTATAGAGTCTCTAGATGCATATGTCAGTGCAAAATGGATTAGTGAGTGGGGTGTGGTAATGCACACAAGTGCACATCTATGGTGAAGGACAGCAAATTGTGTAATATCATAGTGTGTACTGTACCTGTGCAGAAATGTAGTGTTCATCTTGTACTCATGCCTAATGTGAATCTGCTGACAATACCTCTCCCTCACAACTAAATAGGTGCCCTCTGATCTTCACGTGGGACAGCAGCCTGAACCCAGTAAGTATGGGGTTTCCCTGTTTTGGCTTACCAGTACCTCAGGCATGCTAATGTTAATCATGTGATCATGCACACAACTGTTACACTCAGCCATTTGGCAATATCTGTTTGCTCACCTGTGGTGGTGTTTACTGCATTCCATCACAGTGGTCATGACAGGGGCCTATTTGCAGGAAATGTCACATATCTGTAGCATACCTCATAGCCTGTCATTGCAGGACACCTGGACAAAGATCGACAAAATGGAGGACAAAGGCCCAAAACAAGGGTCATATTGTACAAAGTAGTTGTATACAGTGCATATAAATGGTGTACACACTTGTTAGAATGCCAGGTATGTGTGATATACAAAAATGAGAGCACGATAGACAAATTCAAAATACTGCCAACCTTTCATGTGACCTATCACCTGTACAATTCAATTGTAAAGCAAACAAATCTGTTAGGGGAACAATAATGATACATACATAGTACAACAACCTAGATGCATATGTTGTTTTTCCCTCACAGGTGGACATGGTGGCTGCAGTCCCTCCGGCTCTGATACTGATGTAAGTATCTCTGCAGAATCTGACCATGATACTCATATTGAGGCACAGGTGAGGTTGTCAGGGGCTGATACTGTACCATCGGTTGGCATCCCACTATTGTCAACCACATCCCCACACAGTCACAATACCCACACATACTCCATCACCAGTGGCCACAGATAATGGATAGATGGTGGGTGGTGGCATGGAATAGGGTACTGTGGTGACTATGGCAAGTGAGGCTGCAGGCAGTAGCCATTGCCAGAGTGCAGATGAGGTCCCACACAGGCAGATGGGGAAGGGTGCTCAGAGGAGGATTACAGCCCATCATGACCCTGTTACAAGTACCATGGCATCAGTCATCAGATGCATGTTTCAGGCTGTCATGGGGGCACAGGCATGAAATTAAGGTAATACCAGATGTATACGCAGGGTCATGGATGAGCACGTCCCTGGTGTCTGTGGCAAAATGAACTCATTGCAGCCATCTGTGAGCATACTGGAGTCATAGATAGATGGCGGGGGGAGACCGTGGCACTCCTTGATTGTGGAATATTTGTGCTTGAGCATTTGATGCCAGCAGCCATGTGGCTGTAGGGCAGCACCACGATCAGCTGAGGGTTTAAGTGGCCATGCACTATCACATTCACATGCTGTCAGTATCACCAGCACCATTGTAGGGGGTGTGCTGTCCATGCCATGATGCAGCAGGCCATGGGCATGTGATCCTGGCCAGTCCCAACAGGGATGTGGATTTAGCAGGCAGCAGTCACCAGTGGGCAGTAGTACTGCATCTGGACTCAGCCCTGGTAGTGCCAATGATAACCTCAGCAGGCCCAGTTCCCATGTCCATGGCCAGAGACAGTGAACTGTACACCCTACCATGAACGTCCCACAGCTGTCCAAAATACCCCTGTGTTGGGCACCCACATGGCGTGAATGTGTGCATACAAACACACACACATCACCATCAGAAAAGTCACCTACACAGACACACACACACACACACACACACACACACACACACACACACACACACACACACACACACACACACACACACACACACACACACACACACAGACACACACACACACACACACACACACACACACACACACACACACACCACCCCTGCACTGTCCATTTAATGAATACCCCCCAATACACACACATGATGTTAACCATGTGGCCCAGCCTAGGCTTCTGGCAAACCCACACAACACCCTGTGCATATGATGATACCTGTCGCACATCCATGCCATCCATACCATCAATGCAGGGACATGCTTATATGGGTCTGATGCACAGGGTGACTTTAGTAGAATGCAGCTATTTAATGCTGTGTAAGGTGCTGTCATCTGGCATTTGTAATAGACACACATCAGAGTGTGTGTGTGTGTACCTTTTCAGCCATGATGCATTATTGGTGTTAGTAACACTAAGCGAATGTGTTCTCACATGCTCTATTCTGTTTGTGTTCCAGGTGTCTGTGTGTCAGCAGGATGTGGTCCTGCAGACATCACCAACAAGGGGTATGGCAGTGTAGTAACACATTGACCACGTCATTGTTGGGTTACAGCTGTATCTGCACACATTTCCCACATCTGGTTAAGAGTTCTTGCATGTGTCTCACAGCCTACAGGGCTGAGGGGTTGTATATCAGTCTATGGTGGTTGACATCAGCTCTAGTATAGTGGACAATGGTAAGTGTGGTGGGTGGAACACACCTCAGATTGCTAACGTCCTCGACTCCAGAAGATATTGTGTCGACCAAACACACAGAGAATAGTGTTCACACACACACACACACACACACACACACACACACACACACACACACACACACACACACACATACACTCATGCACAGGATCACAGTTGCCAGTGTTGTGTTTGGAACCCGTACCCATCAAGTTGTGGTACCACACTATTATACGGTTATTGCAGGTGACACAGGACTACTAGTGTGATGAATATAACAGGGTGCTTGTAAGGTTAATAACATCACGTGGTCTTGTGGAGCTTTGGGAATGGTGGCAGTACTGGGTGTGAGAGTACTCATAATAGTGTCGCATACAAGTTTACACACTCACAACCACTGCTATACACACCAATGCATATACACACACACACACACACACACACACACACACACACACACACACACACACACACACACACACACACACACTTACTTGCCAGTACTGACATTAGCAGACCAACCTATCGTGTTAGTCGTACCATACTATTTCATACTGCTGCACAGGGCTTATAGGGTTGAACAGTGTCTACAGATACCACTATGGTCTATGTGAACAGCGGACCTCATACAATAGACTTAGGAATGTGTTCCAGGCCCAGCCAATGGATGTCGTTTGCACATAAACACACAGACACACAAGACACTCTTCTCTCACACAAATTTGCCAGGACTCAGATTAGTACCCCTACCTATCTATTTATTGTTACTACATTGTTGCACATTTATCACATGTGCCATGGAGGTTATGGGGTGACACTTGTCCAAAGGTACTTCTAAGGTGAGGGACATCACCAGGCCTTGCAAATTATGACAATGGGTGATGTACTGGGTGAGAGAGGCCACAAAATACTGTAACCTACACATATACACACTTACACACAATAATACACACACACACACACACACACACACACACACACACACACACACACACACACACACACACACACACACACACACACACACACACACACACACACACACACATTTGTCAGGCCTCATATTAAAACCCCTAACTATGTGGTTATTGGTATTATAGTGTTATCCAATTAATGCACACACCAAGAGCTTATAGGCTGTAGAGTGCCCCAAGGTACCTATATAGTGAATAACACCTACAGCACTTGTAAGATATGGCAATGGTAGTGGTACTGGGTGAGATGGGCCACTAACTACTTTCACCGACATGTTTACACACTCACAAACACTTTCAGACACACTAATGCACACACACATTTGACAGTACTGAGAGCCATAGGTTCAAAGAGTCATAGGTGTCTACATGGCAAATGTCCATAGAGGCTTTACAAGGCTAGCCCATGGGAATACAATGGAATCATGCCACCTGATGATACTCCCCAGTGTGTCTACTGAGTATAGTCACTGGAGTGATCCCAAGGGTGGGTATTCATTCCTCATCCACTCCTCCTGATTTCTCTTGAAGAGGGCTAGTGATGTGCTTGGCTTGACATGTATGTGGCGTCTATTCCATAGCATGGTCAGTCTCTGGGTTGTGAACCTGTCCCTCCAGCATGTCCTGTTGAGGATGGGGTTGAATTGTCTGGTGTATGTTATGTGTAGAGATTGGTTTCCTTGGATGTAGCATTCCTGACAGGGTTGGGTCAGACATAGTTGTGTATGTCAGGCAGAGATCACACCTAAGTAGCCAATATGAGTCAGAGATTCATTGCAGTTGTTGGAGTCTGTCTGTAAGGGGCATGTGTGTAGTACTTAAGATCCTCTTTGTGCGGTACATTTGCAGCCCCTCATGTTGTTGCTGGTGTCCAGTGGGGTACATGGCAAATGGGCCATAGTACACATTGACTAGCCTACTGAGGGGAGTGTACAGGGAAACACTGTCCTTTTTCTTCCCGGATTCAGCACCTTGAGTCAGGAGAAGTGACACATGGAAGGACTTTCTGAAGACAGTGGCACTGTAGTAGTCACCATAGAGCTCACTGTCAACCTGTGTTGCCAGTTCTGTTATACCAACATCAGTGTTCAGTGGACTACTATCAATGTATTACTTTATGGGAACCATGTCGTATCCAAAGGGGATGGCAGCACATTATCTGGCATTGAGCTTATGTCCAGGGTACTCACAACAGTCATAAGTCTCAGAGGGGCTTTTGTGAAGGATGTCAACCTCAAGTGGTGGGGGTAATAATAACACCCACCTTGTAGTAAACTTCAAACATTGTCAGCAAGGGTGCCTTTGTATTGAGCTGGTCCTCAGAGGTGTGGATCCCAAACATGAGGGAACCCGGGTCCACAACCAGTGGGACTCCACTCATAACTGTTCTGCAGTCTGACATAGAGTCTGCTGCTTTCACACTGTTTGCTCTGACTGTGAGCTGGTTTGCAGGCCAACTACTGATGTAGGGGTGGCTGCTTACCTGAGTGTGTTAGTGTATGATTCCTGAGTGGGGTGTGATATCCAAGGATTAGATGGGCAGCCTATATTTTTATCTCTTCCATACTGTCACATAGTTATTGCACATGGCACAATGCTTATAGGGCTGCAGAGTGTCTACAGGTCCCTCTACAGTGGATGACAACAGTGTGCCTGGTAATGTGGACACTGGGACATGTACTGGGTGTGCAACAGCAAATAATAGCAAAACCCACCCCCCAATGGATATGGTTCTCACACAAACACAACAACCCCCCCACAGACAGGATACTGTTCACACACACACACACACACACACACACACACACACACACACACACACACACACACACACACACACACACACTTGCCCCAATTGAGATTAGAACCCCCTACCTATATTTTAATTGCTACTACAGTGTTACACATTTATTGCACAAGCTACAGAGCTTACAGGGTGAAGGCTGCCCAAAGGTACTTCTAAGGTGAGGAACATTACCAGCCCTTGTAAAGTATGGCAATGGGTGATGTACTGGGTGAGAGTGGCCACAAAATACCTTAAACTACACATATACACACTTACACATATTTGCCAGATCTAGGATTAGAACTCCTACCTAACTAGTTATTTGTACTATAGTGTTATGCAGTTATCACACATGCCACAGAGCTTATAGGGCTGAGGCCTGATGAAAGGGACTTCTAAGGTGACTGATATATGCAGGAATGCTAAAGTAGGGAAAGGGGAAGTGTACTGGGTTTGAATGGACCCAAAAGCTTTAACTTCTAAACACACATACTTTTATATTTGCCAGAACTGAAATTAGAACTCCTACCTAAGTACTTATTTGTACCATAGTGTTATGTAGTTATTGCACACAACACAGAGCTTATGGGATGGAGGTTTGATGAAAGAGACTTCTAAGACACACACACATACACACACATTTTTTACATTTGACAGGATTGACATTAGCACTCCTACCTAACTAGTTATTTGTACTAGAGTGTTACACAGTTATCACATGCACCACAGAGCTTATAGGGCTCAGCTCTGATGAAAGGGACTTCTATGGTGACAGACATCTTCAGGACTGCTAAAGTAGGGCAATGGGAAGTGCACTGGGTGGGGAAGGCCTGTTCATTCCTAGATCCTACTGACATTTCTCTAAGTGCATGAGCATGCCCAGTTGACCTTCTATAGTCCATGTGGGACTCCATTCCAGGGATTGTTGTACTCCTGTCCAGTTTGTTTTGTGCTACAGCCATACTTTTCAACCTGTTGGTGCAGGATATCTGGAGATATGGGGAGACAATGGGCCATACAGTGATTGTGACTATTTCTCTCAGTAATGTATGAGTTGCTAGGGTTACAGGGCTTGTTTTAGCAGACATCTGACATATATGCCATTTGACACTGTCATTTATTGTTTCAGTACCTCGTGACATACCTCCTCAGGCAATCATAGTGATTTACCAGAGGAATACAGGATGGATGATGCACACACACCAAACGTATGGGCCAAATGTTATGAGTTCTTGCACAATCCAGCCTTTTGAGAGGTGTGCCTATGAGAAATTGACTGCTGGAGCTGTGGAAACAGTCCAGCACCTTGGTGATATATTACAATGTAGGAATCTCTGTGCATTTCTGTTCTGGCCTGGTCTGATTTCCACTCTGCAGTTGGGTAGTATAAGTCAGACAGGATTAGGGTGACAGACAGAATCCAAAAAGATTTGTAGGGGATAAGATATGTGGGGGGGGTGTTCTGGGTCAGACACATTTGCCTATAGCTACCAGTGCTTTGCATAGGGGTTTTCTCAAAGGTTGACTGCACTTGGAGGGTCTTGTGTGCATCAGACTGTTTGACCAGCCTGGAGGTGTGTGTGTGTCTCACATATATGTATGACCCACCTCATTTTGCTTGGATGGCCACATTTTCGGGTCAGAATGTTGCGTAGGATGAGTAATCAGGAAAGGGTGTGTTACTCCCCATGGCTGTGAGCCAGGGTTCAGTGGGTGCAGACATGTCACCATCTTCCAGAGTTCGGACTGAATGCAATGAGTGCATTCCCATGTTTAGACTCCTAGCCCTGCCTGTCAACATCACAGAATAGCCACATTCATGACTCATATATCTTATTGGTTACCCAAACATGTGTGGTTTTCAAGGAAAAGTGTTTTGCAAGTCACTCAGGGTTGAAGTCAGATATTACTGACAGCCGACATTGCAGTTTCAGACTTCATACCCATCAGCCATTCCATGCTACTACAATCATTCCATCAACTTTATACCATTATTAGAGCAGTATTTCAAAGGGTGTCCTTCTCTTTGGACCTTTTTCACCTTATTATTCATGGCTTTGTCCAGATGTCTGGCTCTCTGACACTGGCACGTTTTCTCCTAGCAGTTAGCAGCATGGTCTTTCTTTGCATTTTGTAGACTGTATTATGTTGGTGTTATGGACCCCATGGCACTCCCTAACAGGGCACTGTGGGTGAGGCATGGGCATTTGCCACAGACCTGTAGCCCAGGTGTGACAGATGCAGGCCATCTGTAGCAAGGCAGTGCATTCTGATGATCATATGTTCCCAGGCTGCTCACAGTGGACAGCCCTGAGATGGCACCAGTAAGTTGACTGTTGGTGTTACTGACAATTGTTTTCTGTTTGTATTGAGCCATCACTCTAGTTGACAGCTGGATGCTGCTTAAAGCTAGTGACATGTTACTGCATTTCTATGGGGATATGGGGGGGGTGACACATCTGTACACAATACACATTTGCAAAAACTGTGCTGATATTTGCTTAATATTATGGTCCTATTTTAGCATAGTGGTGTGCCCTATCTTGGAGACTACAGGCATAACAGTATTGACTATAGATCAGATTGTTCTGGCATAAACATTTGTAGTTTCAGACTTCTTACTTTTCAAAGCCATACTGACACTGCCAGACCTGCTGTGATATCACTGTGTAAAAGTCTGTAGGTGGAGATTTCATGGATGTTTCCATGTGGGGGCCTTTGCCAGACATTTCTGTATAGTTTTCTACAGCTGATCTGCTGGGTTTAAGCTGGGAGTGGGTAAGGGACCCCCACTTTGACACCTATGAATGTGACCTATGACCCCCCAGTTATTTGGCTCACCACATATACTGCAGTGGTATTTGTCAACTAGGGTGGTACTGCATAGTGTGGGTAGACCAGTACTGGGAATACACTTCCTGCTGTCCCACAGAGCTGTCAGTTGTCTGTTTCTATCCCAGTAAGCCACCCCATTCCCTTGCATGCTTGAATCAATACCATAGATATGCTATTAGAACATTCCACCGCATTAATTTATTTTGCTTAGGAGACAGACTTACCTTGTGCTTTAGGCTGTTGTGAGGACAGTGCTTGAGGACTGACTATGTCGGATGCACGCAGTACACTGCCTATACATGGTAAGGTATAGGTGGTGTGATGTTTGGCATCCATTTGTGTGTGTGAGTCACAGATGATGATCAGTTCCTTGGGCCCTACAGTGTCAGTGTATGTGCTATGCATTGCCTCTTTGCCAAGTACAGGGCATATTGGGCACTCCTCCATCTGCCTACAGGGCAAGCTAAGGATGTTCATCCTCCGAGTCCCTCTGTGCCTGTGGAGACCTTGGCAATGGTGGGGGGGGCTGTATGGCCCTTCCCTGTTTTTTCCTGCTGCAGCTGTTTCCGCAGGATCATATTGTGCAGCATAGCACATACTATGAACATGTGTGCACATGTGGCTGTAGAGTACTGCCAGGTTCCACCATATATGTCAAAGCAGTGGAACCGTGACTTGAGCATCCCAAACACATGCTCTATAATGATCCTGGTTTGTCCATGTGCCTCATTATGGCATTCTTGTGTGCGTGTGTGTGCATTTCTGATGGGTGTCATCAGTGACAGCTCCAGTGCATAACCAGCATCCCCCACCAGATGGTCAAATGGGATGTCCTCACTGGTAAACGCCTGGTACAGCTGTGACAAATGCCAGATGTGGGAGTCATAATAACTTCCAGGGCTGCCAGCACACACACTCATGATAATGCCCTGGGCATTGCACATGACCTGGCATTTGATGGAGTGAAACCCCTTGCAGTTTAGGTAGACCCTACCCTGGTCACCAGGTTGTACTTTGATGTGTATGTGCATGCAGTCTCTGGCATACAGTACCTCCAGATATTCTGCTACACGGTGGAAGAGACACATATTGCTGGTCCTCTCCTCATGGGTGCTGAGGAAGTAAATGAGCTCAGTGGTATGTAGTCACATGGCATCCAGGAACTGGTGGAATATCCTGGGCGCAGATGCCTGTGAGACCCCCATGATATCCCCAGTTGGTCTTTGGTAAGTACCTGTAGCTTGTATTCTTAAGGCTACACATAACTTAGTAGCCACTGGGATGGGTTCCCCTCTGTTGGTTCTAGGTTTGAGGCAAGGGCAGCACAGTTCAACAAGTTGCTGAAGTATGTCCCTGTCCACTCTGTAGTGCTCTACTATCTCCAGATCATGTAGCCCCAGGTAGGTTACCTTGGGTCTGAACACTCTTCTCCTCCTCCTCGGTCTGAGTTGGTTGTCAGCATTATCTTCATCACCACCCACAGTTTCTAGCAAATACTGTTAGATCAAAGCAACAGCAGCCCCTAACATGTTTTGTTAGTTTTGCCAGTTTAAAATTCCCCCACATGTGTACACCAGTGGTGTAGAATTTGTGGGAAAAACCAGACTGAAAGGTGTTTTCATAGTTTATAGTAGTGTGCTGGGATGCTGCCTGTGTAATTGGCTGATTCTGATACATTCCACCTGCCAGCTATGTTAGTTATCCTTGATTGCCTTCCTTCTGCTGTTTCCTCTTCCCATTTTCTCCCTGTTTAAGCCCTGATGCACGCCGTGCATACCCGTTGCTCAATTGTAAACAGTTCTACTAGTTCCTGAGTTTTTTTTGTTTGTTTGTTTGGCACACCCGTTTAGCTAAAGTAAACACTTTTAAGCAGAACTGGCCCTCCCCTGGATGTGAACATGCTCTGCATTTCATGGAATAAGACAATACAGCTTCAGACACACCCCCTTCCTTAGCTGTGCTTAGCTAAGGGCAAACATGGGCCACTGAGCTCCACTGTCCTTACATCAAGCATGACACACCCCCTTTTCATGTCAGCTGCTCCTCCTGTCTGCACGGTGGTGTTAAAACACCTACACGGATAAGCGCAGTCTGACACTTAGAAGAAATTTGTGATTCAGTATAAATGCTCTCATTTGCATACACCACTGCCTTACGCCATAGTTGCCACACTTACCCTGGGCCTTTCTTGTTTTGGCCGGCGTGCACACCTGCAAGGCCCCCCCTTGGCAACCACTGTTCCCTGGTATTGTTTCCATTCTACATGCCGTTACTATATTGGCAAAATGCAGATTGTTAGTGACTGTTAGGTATAATAAGCAGTAGTTTGTAAGGTTTGAGGTGTGGATTTCAAGCAAAATAAGTGTTTTTTGGGGGTGGCAATATCCTTATCCCCTTCACCTACTCTAAGTTAAGTATACCAATTCTGATGTTGCACAATACCACAGAAAAGTAAAAATTTCCCTATCTCTGGTATTAAACACCAGACTTTAACTAAATCTTATTGAACTGTGTTGTATTGCTTTACTTTAATTTGATTCAATTGCATTCACACAGAGTGCCCTTCAGCCAACCATGGGTGATTCCCCCAACACATAGACACATACACACACACACACACACACACACACACACACACACACACACACACACACACACACACAATGTATTGTAGAATAGTGTATAGTTTTCACTAAGCAAAAGAGTACAAGTGACCTAAATGTGTGTAAACAAGGATGTAATTAATATTTATAGTAGTGCTATAAAGAATCTGTTATAAACACAGATGTGTTTTTTAAAAGGAAGCAAATGTTTCTGTTAAGTTGTACCTTTTACTTTAAAAATGGAAGCTACAACTTACCAAAAACGGAGTGAATAATGATGTATATAATGTTATATATCCTCCTAAAAAAGGAAGCCAATCAGGTGGTCCCCTGCTATAAACAAACTCTACAAGAGAAGGAAGAAATTGTTGCAAAAGAGAGTAAAATCCCATGAGTGGAGGAGTTCCCTGGTCAGCCTCAGTAAGAAGCTGAGATCCCTTATAAGATCCTCCAAAGCTAGCTATGAAAACAAAATCGCCACTGATTCTAGGGACAACCACAAAGCACTCTATAGCTATTTCAAGAATCTCAATGGCAACACCCAGATCTGCTCTGAGTTACAGCACAATGGCATGAAAATTACAGAACCAACTGATATTGCCAACGTCTTGGCAGATAAGTTCAGTGCTAACTTTACCCCTCTCTCACCCCCTAAAGAATGCATGGACCATGCAATCCCAAACAAATCCAAGTCCCTCTCCACCAAATGTAAGCGTCCTGTCTGGTGGACCTCAGCCATAAACAAACTGTATAACAAAAGAAGGAAGCTACTGCACGTCAGAGCGAAATCCCATGAAGGGAAGACATCTCTGATCAACATTAGCAGAAAACTACGTTCTCTCATAAAAACATCCAAGGCAAACTTTGAGAGAAAAATCGCTAAGGACACTAAAGATAACCACAAAGCCTTCTTCAGCTATGTTAGAAACCTGGGCGGAAACCCTCAGATATGCTCAGAGTTGGTTCACAACAACAAAAATACACTGAACCCACAGATATTGCTAACATTCTGGCTGACAGGTTCAGTGCAAATTTCTCCCTCCTTCACCCCAAAGAAGAAATACTTATCCCAGCTGAATGTAATCTCCCTGTCATCTCAGATGTCCAAGTGAGAACCGCCTAAACAAAGCAAAAACACAGCATCAATGGGACCTGACAGTATCCCGGGTGCGTGTTACGTGAACTCAAGAGGAGCTAAACCCACACATAAAAATGCTATTTAACCTTAGCCTTACTTGGGATATGTACCTGAACACTGGCGTGCAGCAACAGTGGTCCCACTCCACAAGGGGTGCCTCTACAGACCCTGGAAACTACCGCCCCATAAGCTTAACTAGCCTGGTCTGCAAAGCTATGGAAAGAATCATTATGGAACTCATAAACAGAGACATAGGGGACCTACAGACACTTGACCCCACCCAGTTCGGCTTTGTAAAGGGCAGATCCTGCCTTTTAAATCTGGTTGACTTTTTCGAAACAGTCACTAGAGCCATTGATGAGGGCAAAGCAGTCCATACAGTATACCTGGACTTGGCTAAGGCCTTCGACACAATACCCCACTCAGGCATCATAGATAAGCTAAACAGCTTAAAAGTAAACCCTTATGTCACTAGATGGGTTGCAAACTGGCTAAAGGACAGAACCCATAAAGTTAAAATCGCTGGAGCAATGTCAGACTCAAAGCCAGTCACAAGTGGTGTCCCACAGGGATCTGTCCTGGGACCCCTCTTGTTCGGCATTTATTTCTCAGATGTTAAAGCAAACATGGGAGGCTGTGGCTGACAAAGTTTGCAGATGACTGCAAACTAGGCCATAGTCGATACACCAGCAGACACACACATCCTACAAAAGGCCTCACTGAAATGGACAACTGGTGCCATAGTCACGGCCTTAAACTAAATGCCAAAAAATGTATAGTCATCCCTTTTGGAAAAAACAAAGTACCCACAAATTATCACATAGACAGCAACCCACTGAGTACGGAAAAAGTAATCAGAGACCTAAGGACCCAAGTAGACAGCGACCCCTCATTTGACACCCACGTTGCCAAAGTGGTTAGAAAAACATTCTACCTTGCACACCTCATCATGAAGGGATTCACATCCAGATCCAAGGATGTCACTGTACCCCTATATTCCTCCCTCATCAGACCCATGATTGAGTAAAATGCCCCATTTGGTATGTACCTCACCTGGCATTTGCAACAGCTGGAGAGACCACAAAAGTACCTCACCAAAAGGATCAAGCATCTCCAACATATGTCTTATTCTGCCAGACTAAAGAAACTTCAGCTCTATTCAGTAGCATACCACCAGCTCAGAGGTGATCTCTGCCTGACGTACAAGGCCATGTCCAATCAGGATCTGATGGACATGCTCCACCTCAAAAAATCCAAATCCATCAGGACCACGAGAGCTAAAGACTTAAACCTCGGCACAAGTATGAATAGGACATGCTGGAGGGATAGATTCATAACCCAGAGGCTTCCCATGCTTTGGAACAGGATCCCAGTTTTTATTAGGCAGAACCCCTCACTGACTCTCTTCAAGAGAAATCTTGATGAGTGGATGGGAGATCGTAAGTTTACCCCAGGGGTCACATCTGTGTCACTGCTAGACAGGGGCACAGTAAACTAATTCTATTATATAAGGGGACCTTCATTGTGTCACTACTAGACAGAGGCACAGTATTCTAGATTTATTCTGTACATTTTTGTACCATTTCATGGGGTGGCAAAAGCCACATCACTATGGCTAGGCTTACAAATGCCCCAGGGCAGATAGCCTAGTACTATACTATGAAACTATAAAGGGCCCATATCTATACAGGAAGAATGCAAAGGCCCTGTAATCACAACTATGCAGGTAAAAGCTGCACTCTCTAAAGCCAAAAACACAGCATCCATGGGACCGGACAACATCCCAGGCTGCGTTTTACACGAACTTCAGAACAAACTGGCTCTCCACTTAAGCACCATGTTCAGTCATAGTCTCACATCAGGCTTTGTGACCACTGAATGGTGCACAGCAACAGTTATCCCATTCCAAAAAGGGGGAGTCACCACTGATCCCAGGAACTATCACCCTATTAGCCTGACGAGTCTGGTCTGCAAGGCCATGGAACATATCATCATGGAACTCATAAACAAAGACATTGGTAACCTCCAAACTCTGGACCCTACCCAGTTTGGGTTTATGAAAAGCAGCGCATGCCTCCTGAACCTGATCGACTTCTTTGAGGCAGCCACCAAAGTGGTAGACAAGGGTAAGGTGGTTCACACAGCCTCTCTTGACCTCACCAAGGCTTTCAACACCATCCCCCATTCTGGAATTATAGCTAAACTCATTAAACTAGGTATAAATCCCTATGTCACAAGATGGGTTGCCAATTGGCTTACAGACAGAACCCACACTGTAAAAGTTGCAGACTCCAAATCTGAAACTTCAAACAAGTGACAAGTGGAGTACCACAGAGTTCAGTCCTGGGACCTCTCCTGTTTCGTATCTACTTCTCTGAAGTACAGGCTAACACAGAAGGCCTTTGGCTAAGGAAGTTCGCAGATGACTGCAAACTAGGAGCCATAGCTGAGTCCCCAAATGATGTGGATATCCTACTGAAGGGCCTCACTGAGACAGATGCCTGGTGTCAGAGCCATGGCCTCAAGCTCAATGCCAAAAAGTGCATTGATATCTCCTTTGGTAAAAACTCTGTACCCATGAACTACCACATAGGTGGCAGTCTACTTAATGCCAAATGTGTGATAAGAGACCTGAGGAACCAGGTGGACAGTAGTCTCCCCTTTAATAATCACATCACCACAGTAGTCAGGAAATCCTTCTATGTAACACACCTCATCACAAAAGGGTTCTCATCCAGGAAAAAAGAGGTCATTGTTCCCCTCCACTCAACACTCATTAGACCCATTATAGAGTACAATGCTCCTTTTGGCATGTACCTCACAAGACATCTGCAGCAGCCGGAAAAGCCACACAAAGAGGATTATTGGCCTCAAACAGATGCCCTACACTAACCGTCTCAAAAAAACTCCAGCTTTACTCCATAGCATATCACCTACTCCGAGGTGAACTCTACCTAACATATAAAGCTATGTCAAACTCAGAGCTGTTGGACATGCTACACCTAAAGAAATTCCAATCCCTCCAAGCTACACACTCTGGGGATCTAAACCTTGCCACCACAATAAACAGGACATGCTGGGGGGATAGATTCCTGTCCCAGAGACTTCCCATATTCAGGTACAAGCTTACCATCTATGTCAGGCAAAGTTCCTCATTAGCACTCCTCAAGAAAAATCTTGATGATTGGATGGGAAGTAGGAAATACACCCCAGGGATCACTTCGGTGGCTCTGCTTGACAGGGGCAAAGGAAAATAACATTCTTAGGTGGCGTAAGCCAGGGAACCTTGTTGTCTACGCTTACTTAATCCCTTGGGCCGATAGCCTAGTACCTACTTATGAACCTATAACAGTGCCAGAAGTAACCCACTGTAAACAGAGTGATGTAACATTATGTTTTGTTAACTTGTAACCATTGCTTTAAAATGGAAGATCATTAGCTATATTAATAAGAGCAGTCTTGCTGAATGAGCTATCAAATGTAATAAAAAAGGGCTTGGAGAGCTTTTGCGTTTGTTAAAAGTGAACTTAGTGTTTAGAGTAGCAGCCATGGGAGAAGGGAATCAAACAAACTGAAAGAAAACTTGAGGAAGCAGCTAGAACTTGTCGCAGCCAGAGGAATCAAGAGAGAGCACTACAAGGAGACGACACTTCCCAACAGTATAAAACTGAGTTAAAGTATTTGCTGTGAATTTATTTGAACCACAGTACTTTTTTATGTGGAAGAATCTGACTTATTTCCATTAGTTACAATAAACACTATTGTTTTTATAAGGATGCATTGATTTATTATGTTAGGCAGTTTAGTACTAGTTAGTAATGCCAAAGTCCTTGGACTGCACTTATAGGTGCTGGCATGAATGTAATTCCATTAAAAACTGAAGGAGAGACAATTTTGTGGAGTGCTGGAAATTTCCTCATGTGTGTGTGTATGTGTGTGTGTGTGTGTGTGTGTGTGTGTGTGTGTGTGTGTGTGTGTGTGTGTGTGTGTGTGTGTGTGTGTGTGTGTGTGTGTGTGTCCATTTGCCTAGATGACCACAGTGCAGCAGTCACTAAAGTTCATTGCAGCTTCAGGTGAAGAGATGCCCATGGTAGCTAAGTCATGGGTTACAAAAAGAATAGTTCCACTGGATGTTAAAAAGAAATTAGTTAAAATGAAAGATTTTGAGGCATAACAGACTACCTTCAAGCAGTATGCCCACCAGGAAGGATCAGACTGATATGACCTACCTAGGATTTTTTCATACCATGTAATGTGAAAACTACTGAGAACATTTGTGCACATTGAATAGACAGACCCCAGGATTCAGTAAACCCTACATGGAGTGTAGGAATATTGCAGCAGCTGCTGCACGGACTATGGCCGCCAAGCGATTCAGTAAAGGGTTGCCAGGACGTGCACAAGCACTTCTGCACTATTCCAACATGTACACCACTGCCTAATGTTAATGACCTCATTTGCTGGTGAAAACTATGCAACTTAGGTGAATTAGTGATTCAGCAAGCAGGCAGGTGCCCATGCAGGAATACTGTAAGAAGCAGAAATGTGTTCAGTTACTAGCTGAACACATTTCTGCAAATTAGAAAACTGAGCTATGACAGCTCAAAATAAAGCATGTATTATATTTATTAGGCATGCCAATGGCCAAATATGTGGCTATTGGCATGATAAATAGTTTTCATTTTTTAAAATAAAACTTTTTTTTGGCCGATCTCGGCAGTTTAAGCATAGGGCAGCAGAGCACAAATGGGATTTTGCCGAAAATAAAAAAAAAGGGGGGGGGATCAATTTTTACAGAAATCTGCATTTTGCCAATATAGTAATAGCATGTAGAATGGAAACAATACCAGGGAACAGTGGTTGCCAAGGGGTGGGGGGGGGGGGGGCTTGCAGGTGTGCACGCCGGCCAAAGCAATGTTTAAAAAATAACTAGTAAAAGTAACAAATGTGCTGTAATAGGCAATATAAATAACTAGTCACAATGTTTAAAACATAACTGTTAAGGACCACATCTGCTAATAACAAGAAAGGTAAATATCCAGTCACCTATGCAGACTTGTCTGGTAGGTATCCTTATTAGAAAGTGTTATTATTGGCTTGCAATAACTGTAGGGAGAAACTGGACCATAGTAGTGGTTTTATCTGGCAATGTTGCAGTTGCTGGGTGGGGGGGTGGGGGAGAACCTGAGCTTAGGGCATTTATAAGCCTAGCCACAGTGTGTTTGGCTTTCGCCACCCATTTTAAATTAATTTTGCTATGCCCTTTTTCGAGGTTAGTATACTGTGCCTCTGACTAACAGTGGCACAGAAGTGATACCCGAGGTAAACCTACGATCTCCCATCCACTCATCAAGATTCCTCTTGAATAGAGTCAATGAGGGACTCTGCCTAACCTGGCCTGGGATTTTATTCCAGAGTGAAGGGAGCCTCTGGGTTATGAATCTGTCCCTCCAGCATGTCCTATTTATTTCAGTGCTGAGGATCAAGTCTCTCGAGCGCGTAGCTTGATGGGATTTGGATTTTCTGAGATGCAGCATGTCCATTAATTCTGGGTTAGAAATGGCTTTATACATCAGGCACAGATCGCCTCTGAGCAGGCGGTATGCCACTGAGTAGAGCTGGAGTTCCTTTAACCGGGCAGCATATGGCATCTGTTTGAGCCCTTTGATCCTCTTGGTGAGGTACTTTTGGGGTCTTTCCAGTTGCTGCAGGTGTCTGGTAAGGTACATCCCAAAAGGGGCATTGTACTCGATTATGGGCCTGATGAGGGATGAGTAAAGAGGCACGATGACCTCCCCTGATCTAGATGTGAATCCCTTCATGATTAGGTGGGCTATATAAAATGTTTTTCTAACCACTTTGGCCACGTGGTTGCCAAATGATAGATTGCTATCAACTTGGGACCCCAGGTCCCTAATTACTTCTTCTGTACTTAATGGATTACCATCTATGTGGTAATTTGTGGGCACTTTGTTTTTGCCAAAGGGGATGACTATACACTTTTTGGCATTTAGCTTGAGGCCATGGCTCTGGCACCAGTTGTCTGTTTCTATGAGACCCTTTTGGAGGATGCTTGTGTCGGCTGGAGAGTCGATTATGGTGCCCAGTTTGCAGTCATCTGCGAGCTTGGTCAGCCACAGTCCTTCCGTGTTGGCCTGTACCTCCGAGAAATATATACCGAACAAGAGAGGTCCCAGGACTGAGCCTTGTGGGACACCACTTGTAACTGGTTTGGAGTCTGACATGGCTCCAGCAATTCTAACCATGTGGGTTCTGTCCTTGAGCCAGTTTGCAACCCATCTAGTGACATAGGGGTTTATATTTAAGCTGGTGAGCTTATCTATAATGCCTGAGTGGGGTATTGTATCAAAGGCTTTTGCGAGGTCCAGGTAGGCTGTGTGGACCACCTTCCCCTCGTCAATGGCCTTGGTGACTGTTTCAAAGAAATCGACCAGCTTTAAGAGGCAAGATCTGCCCTTATCAAAGCCAAACTGGGTAGGATCCAGTGTCTGTAGGTCCCCAATATCTTTATTTATGAGGTCCATGATGATCCTTTCCATAGCTTTGCAGACCAAGCTAGTCAGGCTTATGGGGCGATAGTTTCCAGGATCTGTTGAGGCACCACCTTTGTGGAGAGGGACCACTGTTGCTGTACGCCACTCTTTGGGTACATATCCTGTAGTAAGGCTGAGATTGAACAGTAGTTTTATGTTTGGGTTTAGCTCTTCTTGGAGTTCATGTAGGACGCAGCCCGGGACACCGTCTGGTCCCATTGATGCTGTGTTTTTTGCTTTGGAGAGGGCGGCTCTTATCTGAGCATCTGAGATGTCAGGGGGGCAGCACACTGCTGGGATAGATATTTGCCCTTTTGGTGTGGAGTGGGGGGAGATGTTTGTGCTGAACCTGTCAGCTAGGATTTTGGCAATATATGTGGGTTCGGTGTATTTTTTGTCATTTTGGACTAATTGTGAGCATATCTGGGAATTCCCATCCAGGTTCTTGACATAACTAAAGAAAGCCTTGTGATTATCCTTATTCTCCTGTGCAATTTTTCTCTCTAAGCTGGCCTTAGGCAATTTTATGAGTGCCCGTAGTTTTTTGCTAATACTGATCAGAGATGCCTTCCCTTTTTGGGATTTTGCTCTATCATGTAGTAGCTTCCTCCTTCTATTGTATAGTTTGTTTATGGCTGGGGTCCACCAGACAGGACATCTTCCTTTGGAGGACTGGGTCTTGGTTTTATTTGGGATTGCATGATCCATGCATTCCTGAAGGTGTTCATAGAATGCGTTTATAAAGGATTGTGCGGTCTGGGCCGTATTTTCCACAGGCCCGGGGGCTTTGAAGGATTCCACCTCAGTTTTGAGGAGTGTGAAATTTGCTTTAAAGAAGTTTTTCACTGTGGTTTTATGGGCAGGGGCTGGGGTCGGGATGTGAATATCCAGTGAGATTAGTTTATGGTCTGATCTTACCAGTGAGGGATACACTTCTGGTCTGGAGCATAGAGTCCCCATGTTGGTGATAATCAGGTCCAGTATGTTTTCCCCTCTTGTGGGAGTGGTAACAAGTTGTTCCATAGCATTTGAGTTTATAAATTCTAGGAACCTTTGGGCTAGGGTGTTGGAGCTAGAGTAATGCTCCCAGTCTATGTTTGGGTAGTTGAAGTCACCCAATATAATGGTGTTTGGAGAGACCTTCATATTTTCCAGTGTTCTCAGGAAGGCTGAGTGGGGTTCCTGGGTTTGGGAGGGTGGTCTGTAGCAGGCTATAAACTGGAAGGCAGTTTTCCCACTGTTAGTTGCACATGGATAGTCTCTGATGCTTCGTGCTGTGCCACCAACCTGGAGGTGTGGGTATCTTTGACGAATATTGATACTCCCCCTCTTTTTGTGGATCGGTCCAAGTTTTGGGGCCAAAAAGCATGGTATGAGGTATAACCTGGTAGCGATGGGGTGCTCTCGGGAGCCTTGAACCAGGTTTGTGTTACTGCACAGATATCGATGTTCTCCATGCTAAGGAGAGTTTCGAGTGCATGCATCTTGAGGTTTAGACTTCTGGCATTGAGTAGCATTACTCTTAGTTTCTTATCCCTTGTGATACCTATGGAGGTGGGTTTGTCTTTTGAGCCTTGCCTAAAAAAGGCACTATGGGGGTGGCAAGAGCCTTTGCCAATATCCGAAAGTCCAGGGTTGACAGGTGCAAGCCGTCCCTAGCAAAGCATCGTGGCTTGTCGAGCATGTCATCCCAGGCTGACAGGCATTGGATCCCCTTTGAATGACACCAATACTTAAGCCAATTGTTGAAATTGATCATCTTGTCTTCATATTGTGGCATCATTCTTGGTGAGGGTAAGATGCTACTCAAGGTCAGGGTCATACCGGCCTGGGCTACATGTTCAGAGAGCTCCTCTATGTCTCTTTTCATGTAGTCCAGGGAGGTACATCTCAGGTCATTCACACCAGCATGGACAATGACTGAGTCATATTTGTACTTGCCTTGGAGTGACCTGAGTGCTTGTGTTATGTGGCGGATCCTAGCACCCAACAGGCAGCTCACCGTGACCTTCTCCTTGTTCAGCCTGGTGAGCGGGACATTGGTGTGCCTGACGATAGAGTCACCTATTACAAGTGTATCAGGTGTGTTGTTTAGCCTTAAGGGCTGTGACTGTTCGGCACACTGGCTTTGTGAGCTGTGTGTTGCACGTGTTTTGTTTTGGGGTAGCGGTTGCTTGGGTGTCTGCTTTGGAGGTCTCTGCTGCTTAGGCAGATTTTTATTTAGAGCCTCCAAGTATGTTTTTGTGTGTTTATGTGTTTGGTTTGCTGTCGTGGTAGGTCTATGTGAGACTGGAATTGGAGTGAGTGTGGTTTCCTTCTCCTCCTGACTGGTTAAGCAAGTACTGAGTTGAGAGAGCTTTGCCTCCAGTTTGGCTATATGGTTGCATCTTTCACATGTGTTGGAATTTGTTGGGAGGAGGAGAGGGTTGTCTGTGTACATGAGGCAGTTGTAACATTGCCTCAAGAGTCCCAGATTCACCAGCTGGACCGGAGAGGAGATTGACAACTGGCCTTTGGACATGCTAGAATAGTATTGGGAATTCCTTAATAATTGAAAAAAAGGGCCAATGGGGTACAAGGTACTCAAGGGGAGTTTGTGAGGGTGTAGTGCTTTTAATTTTTTAGTGCTGACTTATATAATTGCTTTAGTGAGCAAGTGCCAGGCTTTAGAGTAGGAATAGTGGGTTTATTATGAGAACTAGATCAGTTCTAAGGGAAAAAGTGAACAGCAGACTTTATGGAGCCGAGAATGGTTTACACCCAATTAAGCGGCACTGCCCGATGCTACGCTATGCGCAAAATCTCACAATGCCGCGCTAAAGCGGGTTTTATACAGGGGGACTTGAAAGAGCTAGAAATTGGCCCAAAACAGCCAATAGACTACCAGATTCTTGTGCTGGGAACACTCCTCCAGGGATAGATAGGCTGCTCTAAGCTCCCCACTGCCACTGGTGAACAAAGAAGCCTCCCTTCATCCAAGAAAGGAAATGGGCAACATAGGAACTTTCCAAAAGTCCAGAATGCAGCAAAGCCTGTATTTGGACTACTCTAGGTCAGGAAAGACGGGAAACAAGGATAATTTTTTTTTTTTTTTTTTTACAACAAACAGCAGGAAAATGCAATAAATATGTAACACAGGCTAGCGCACTTGAGTGTGTAGCCTCAACAGGTAAATGCAACAAACAGGACAAACTTTAAAAGTGCAGGTGCAAAAACAACTTTAAACAGTTTAAAACAGTTCAAGAAGCAGAAATACTTGCAGTTTAGCTAGATTGGACAGTCGCCCAGGTAGTAGCAGGAAAAAAAACATTTTTATCAGGTTAGCAGTCGCTTTTTTAGCCTCTCTGCTGCTAGCACCACTCTGCAGGACCACGAGGAGCTTGGCTGAGTAGTAACAATCGCAAAAACCGCGCCAAAGCGGGCTTTATACAGGGGGACTTGAAAGAGCTAGAAATTGGCCCAAAACGGCCAATAGACTACCAGATTCTTGTGCTGAGAACACTCCTCCAGGGATAGATAGGCTGCTGTAAGCTCTCCACTGCCACTGGTGAACAAAGAAGCCTCCCTTCATCCAAGAAAGGAAATGGGCAACACAGGAACTTTCCAAAAGTCCAGAATACAGCAAAGCCTGTATTCGGACTACTCTAGGACAGGAAAGGCGGGAAACAAGGATAATTCTTTTGTTTTTTTTTTCTTTTTTTTGCAACAAACAGCAGGAAAATGCAATAAATATGTAACACAGGCTAGCGCACTTGAGTGTGTAGCCTCAACAGGTAAATGCAACAAACAGGACAAACTTTAAATTACAAGCGCAAAAGCCCGCTAAAGCTAGCTTTAAAGCAGGGGGTTAGAAAGAGATAGGAAATAGCCCAAAACAGCCAATAAGCTAAAGTCACTGGGCTGGAACCACTCCTCAAGGGACAGATAGGCTGCTCAGAGCTCCCCACTCTCACTGGTGAACAAAGAAGCTTCCTCCTATCCAAATAAGGATATGGGCAACACAGGAACTATGACACAGCCCAGAGATTAGCAATACCTGAAGACTGGACTATTCTAGTTCAGTAAAGGTGGGAAACAAGGATATATATATTTTTTTTACAAAGTAGCAGAAATTAGGTACAGAAACACAGTAAATGATTTAATTCGGCTAGTGCACTTGAGTGTGTAGCCTACCAGTTAAACTAAGCCAAAACAAACTTTAAAAGTGCAAAAAACTCAGAAATACAGGCAGGAATGCAATAAAACAACTTTGCAGAGCTTATTTAGTTAAAGAAACAGAGAAGTCTATATATACAGAAAAGCAGCTAAAACACACAAACACTTCAGATGCAGTGCAACCAAGAGCACTTGAGTTGTAGCAATATGAAGGCAATTACAGTTATAATAAATGCTCTGAAATATACTCTATATTTTTAAAATGTTTGAGAAGCACAGTCAGAACACAAGGAGATTCAGGCAAAAAAAAATAAATTTTCTTGAAAGGTAAAAAGGAGAAACAGAAGGCCTTATTAAATGTTCTCTCTGTATTAGGTAGAATGAGCTAATGACACTAGACTGGGAGGAGTGTCACAGATCAGATTTACAGTAGGGGCGGGCAACTACAAAGCCACCAAGTATAAACAGCAAGACACCAACTGGGAGGGGGGGGACCAAAAACAATAGCCTACAGACAGTAAGCACTAGAGAAAGCCACAAACAATAGCCTACAGACAGTAAGCACTAGAAAAAGCCACAAATGAAAGTTTTTAAACAGATAAAGATTTGTAAAGATACAGAATTCTTTTAACTGCAAACAAATCAGTTACTTGTAAAATAAATAAAAATAAATAAATTATGCATAAAAACTCACTAATACCCTCAAAACAAGATACATGTTTTTCAATGATAACTAGACTGTACAAACCAAAAAGAATGACTGGATAAACAAAGAACTAAAATAGTCATAAAACTCAGAAATAAAACGTGGCATGCATGGAAGACTAATCTGTAGGATGACATAAGGAAACACTCTGCTCAACTCAGAAACCTAAGCAATTTATTAAGTGAGATAAAGCCCAGCTCATGAAATCAACATAAGTTTCCCTAATTAACACCCTTAAAACATTTAGAGAGAGATTAACCAACTAACATGTGGAAACAATCCAGCGACTCCCTAAGACTTGCACATATGTTAAATCCTTCAAATTTCATCTCAGAATTCAGTTCTTTGTGTAGTGATCATACCAATGCTAAAAATTCCCCCAAGCACCCTTGGACCTCCCTTCGACATTCACCAATTTTATTTTAAACTAATTAAATCAAAGACATACAGTCAGTTCTTGAACTATTAAAAATGACAGCCTCCCCTTGGAGCAGCTGATATCCATCCTTGATTTATCAAGCATGGCAAGGACTATATCAAGCTCCCCTACAAAACATATGCAACCTTTATGCCTGAGGTATGGATAATAGCTATAGTAAGCTCGCTTCCTAAACAACTGAATCCCACAAATCGCTTGCTACCACCCAATCTCCATCAACTCCACCCTCAGCAAATTTCTATAGAAAATCATCTACACCTGGATTACTGTGGCACAGTGATGCAACAGTTAAGGTTGTCACCTCACAGCAAGAGCTTTTATGGTTCAATTCTTGACTGGGGTGCCTTCTGTGTGGAATCTGCATGTCCTCCCTACATTCGCATGGGTTTCCTCCAGGTATTCGGGTTTCTTCCCACATTCCAAATACATACATCTGGAGCATTTCTCCTCAGGCCTCTGTTAAAAATAGGCTCTGGCCTAGTCAAACTTTCCAGGTCAGCAAATGTTGAATAAATAAAATAAACTACAACCTCCTGATTAACAAGATGGTTTATGGTAACGTTGCAGGATACTTACAGTTCTGTGGACTCTTCCACATGAAATTCTTTAAGGACACGTTTATTGGTGCTATTTGTATTGAACTTAGCAAAGTATTTGATCAAGTAGATCATAACTTGTTATTACAAAACTGACATGATATAGGCATTAGCCCTAATGTTCTACCATGGCTTCAAAGTTATGTGGCAAATCATCACTTTACTTTCAAAACTCAATCTCACCCTTATCAAACCAGGTCTATATGATGTTGTTGAAAGATGTGTTCAGTGAACACGTCTTCATTGACACATAAACAGAGAACATAGTAATCATTGAATGGACACTTCAGCAAATTTTTTCCCAGAGGAAAAAACTCTTGGACATCATCAGGGATTTCCCCTTTTCCCCTCTGTAGTGCAATCTCGGAGTTGGTATATTTAGTTGGGGGGTGGGGAGGGTGAGGCCCTCCTCTTTGTTGGGTTTAAGTGTTTGTGTTGTGTTTCTTCAGCCAAGCAATTTTTTCCCCTGGGAAAAAATTTGCTAAAGTGGCCTTTCAGCAATTACTTTGTTCGCTGTTTATGTGTCGATAAAGATGTGCTCACTGAACACATATTTCAACAATATGATATAGACCCACCCAACCTTGTGCAAGGTATCCCTTAAGGATACATACTTGCCTTCCTACTATTCTCCACCTACATCAATAAACTGTCATTAGATCTTCCTCAGCTTCCATTCTTACTTTACACTGATGAGATAGTCCTATTCTGCTCAAACTCATCCCTCACAGTAACACAAAAACAACTGGAGTGTGATATCTTCTCCTTAATCCATTGGATCAATAACAAAAAAAGTGCTACTTAACTCTGGCTGATTCTCTTCCTCTGCACTACCTCAATTCCCACCCACCCAAATCATCTACTTTTATACTTAATATAACTTGACCTAGACTCCCTCCACCCTAATCACATGGCCATTACCGCATGCAGTTAAACACATTTACTCACTAAGTGATCTCATCAAGTAAAAAATCTTTAAACATTAGACTTTCTCTACTTATTTAACCAGCAAAGCTTCACTGGCTCCAGTCTCAGTCCAGTACTACTCTAATCGTTTGACTGTACTTGTGGTGTAAGCTCATAATCATGACATTCCTATGCTTTCTACTAATCACATCATTGCCAGTACTGGAAGACATCATATTCCATCACACAAACTTACACTCCTGCTTCTTAAGCTCTTTTAATAATCATAGCTCCGCCCATTACTTTCATATCCATACATTCCATATCTCATCACATTGTCATATTACCTCACATTTCTTTAGAATTAGGTATACACATAATCCACATACTAAAAAATAAAAATAAAATAAAAGTATATAAAAAGCTGCACCCTTGTGTGTAGTTTCCTTACCATAAAACCATTCGGAAACATCAATCTAAACTCCAACCTCTTACTCTTATCACAGCAGAACAACAAACTAACTTATTTATGCATCTGGCAAAACCATCTCTTAACTTTACTCTCCACCTAGATAGCATAAGCCAGAATATTAACTCATTATTTTTCTGGGCCAACAAAATATAATTTTTTCCTAAGATCTTCAGAATAGCAAATGGAAAAGGCATCTTACTTTCCAAAACAGAACACAGCTTTCCTTTACCAGCAAATTGCATAAAAAAGTTCCAATTCTTTTTTCAAACAAACACCAAATAACATCTACAGGTTCTTCACACTCTCCCCAATATAGAACTACAATATTAAAGAAGAAAGGATTAGTAATGGAGAAGTTAAAGAAATAGAAACTGAAGTCATGGATTACCTATGATGTGAAGGATTTAGTATAGAAAATCCAATTTGGGTAGCATCACAACATGATGGAAAAACATGTATCAAATTAAGGAGAAACTGGTGGAACAGAAAACATCTGATCAGTTTCCATATGAAGATACAGTAGAGAGTCGATTATCCGAAACATCAGTTATCAGAACCAGCCTTCCAATGTTTTCAGATATTAAAAATCATAAAGTCTTAATATGTAAACACTACACATATTCACTTGAGTATGTTTTTTCAGCTTGTAGCCAGCATGTGTGTGAAAAAAATATTCTTTATTGTCCACTGGAATCTCTGAATGGTTGAAAAGTGTATTCCTGCATGCAGAATTAAAACAAAATTTTAGAAGTTTTTTTATCCGGTCCAGTTATGTCTGATTATCCAAATAGTATGATTATCCAAACTACTCTAGGTCCCAATTAGTTTGGATAATCAACTCTCTACTGGGCTTTGGATTGTTCGGTAGGTAGTTGGAGTTGCCCAGGAAGGGAAGGAACAGGAAATAGTGGCAACTCTGATGCAGGCAATAGTGTGGAATGATGGGTTAAGGAGTTTCCATATGAAGGAGCAACAGATGATGCAGGATGCTGCTGAAGAGGATATGCCACAAGAAGATGTTCTGGAACTTTCTGTAGAATGCCTTCAGGAAACAGAGCAAAGAATATACCCTTACTTTAGAAGAAATTGATCTAATGGAAGAGTTGCTTGATTTAACAGAGGTGGATAGACATAGTAAGATTGATGAAAGAAATAGATTACAGAAAGTAAATAAGACCCAAAATACTGGAAGTCTGATAAAACAGATGAACATAATAATCAAGAGTATTAATAGAAATTCATGTGATATAACAGAAGTAAATAGGATATATTACTGTTTAGATAAACTAATAACAGCTAAAGTCTTACCATGAAAATACAGAACAATACCATTATGGAAGCATTAAACAGAGAAAACTATAAAGCAATTAAGAAAAGAAGTGTCACTGTTAGAAGAATATAGAAGACAGAACAGATCAATAAAAATACTTAGATGTGATAAAAGTAATGCACAGTATCAGAACAGAGCAGGATGTCTCATACACTATCACAAATAATAAACTGAAGATATCAGCACAGGCAGAAAAATTTAGAAGATATGCAGAAAAGTATAAAACAAGCAATTCATTGATGATCCAAAAATTTTATAGACAACTAGGAAACTAAGCAAAAGGTATGGAAACACCACAAAAAAAGAAGAAATACACAAATTTTAGAGAAATATTTACAAAGACCCTGGGGAACATAGCAAAGATTCTGAATGGATAGAAAAATTAAAAGAAACACTAAGGAGTTCAAATGTACAGGATATGAAACAGGATGAAGTAACGATCAGAGAAACTGAAAGAAAGTTAAGAAAAGCTCCTAACTGGAAAACCCCAGGCCCAAATGCAGTACATAATTTCTGGCTAAAAGTATTAATATCTTTGCACAAAGATTTAGTCCTGAGTAAGAACTACTTATATGTGTATCCCAAACAGACACCAGCCTGGTTAACAACAGGAAAAATAATACCCCTACTTAAGAGTGAACCTGGAAGCCATCCTAAAAACTAGAGGCCGATAAATTGCCTTCTAAAAACATGTAAAATATGTACTGGGATTGATGCAGACAGAGTTTATAGTCATTTAGAAGAAAACTCAATCATGGCGATGGAACTAAAGGGTAATAAAATAAAATCATATGGAACAAAGCATCAGTTGTTTCTCAATACAGCCATAATGGATAATTATAAAAAGGGGAAGAATCTTACTATGACATGGAGAGATTACAAAAAAAAAAACATTTGACAGCATCCCAACCCACATTCCTGGACAAAGGAGTGCTTGCAGATGTATAAGATACATCTTACATTGATCAGTTACATCACAGTGACCATGAAACAGTAGCAAAACACTTTGCAATTAAACCATGACAAAGATGGATTATAGGGTGATTCTTTGTCATTGCTGTTATTTTGTCTTGTTCTTAAACCAATAAGTTGTTTACGTAACGGATTCTGTCTTGATTACAATTTGGCTCTCAGAAAATAAACTTGCTTAAAGATTTTTCATCATTTTTTTGTGGTTGACTTAAAAGTGTATAGTTCATCAGACAAGGAGCTGAAAGCATAACTACAAGTGGTTAAAACTTTCTCAGATGACATACGAATGACATATGGTCTTGATAAATGTTCAAAAGCAATGTTTAAATGAGTAAAGTTGCAGTACCAAAAAATATCAGTCTATGACAGGAATGTGATAAAAATAACATGAGCAGGAAGGAGCTCTATGAATACTTAGGATTTGATGAGGGATAGGCAATAAAACATGAAAAAATGGGAATAAAACTTAGTAAGGCATACCTCAGAAGACTAAAACCAATACTGAAAACAGCCTTGACATCTAGGATTAAAGTCCAAGCTATAAACCAATTTGTTCTTCCTGTTTTAACTTACAGTTTTGGTGAGACTGACTGGCCCCAAAAGGTATTGGATCAGTTGGACAGAAAAATGCTTAATGCTTATCAAATGATATAGAAAAATAAGTGCATAACAAGATTATATATTCCATGCTCTAAAGGAAGTATGGGCCTCCTCAAAATTGATTACATGTAAAGATCTAAAATCGTGGGACTGCATACATATCTGCTGACCTCATCAGATCCAACCACAGTGAAAGATTTACCACATGAGAAGAGAAAGTCTAAGATGACCTCTCTGCTTAGTTTAGCAGAAGCATTCATGTTGCAAGTGGGAATGGAAATCAAACCAAAAGTAGACAAAAATCAAACAGCAACTGAATGTGTCAAAACAAATGAAAGAATATAAAGAAAAAGATCAGGTGAGAAGACAAGAAATGCAGAAAAGTCATAAATATAGTGACAAGTATAGAGATCTCCTGGAGCAACCTCATTTGGATCGAACACAGGAATGGTTAAGAAGAGGTGAATTGAAACTAAAGGATGAAAGGTTAACAATGGCAGCCTAGAACAGTGGACTATGTACATGTTGGTTTATAAGTCCATTGAACACGTTGCAGAAACAGATAAATATAGGTTTTGCACAGAAGGACTGGAAGTAGTTGTATACCTTGTTGCAGGGTGAGATACACTCATGGCAGAGGGTCTGTACACTGAAAAACACAATAATATTGTAAGATTGTTGCACTGCTGACTGTGAAAATACTACAATCCAGAAGTAGCTGAGAAGCACTAAAAATGTGAACAACAAGGCATTATCAAGAATGATGAAATATACACTGATCTGGATCACCCTTTACCAACAATTCAAAAAATAGATGTGAAGGAACCAGATGAAGTAGTCCAAAGAAAAAAAGACAAAAGTAGTTTTGATCATTGAAATTGCTACACCTTCCAGTTTCAGTGCCTCACGTACAGAGAAACAAAGTTCTAAAATATCAAAATTGGTGATCAGAAACAAGAGCAATTTGGAAGAAAGATAGCTAGACAGTTCCAATAGCAGTAGGAGCAATGGCTCTAATAAAAAAGAATCTACTTTAGTATCCAGTGTCATAATCTGAAAGTCGTGCATTTGGTCCTTACACTCTGGCATTGTTGACAAACTGAAGAGGTTAGGTACAAATCCGTATGTCACCTGGTGGATAGCCAACTGCTCACAGACAGGACACAGGAAGTTAGAATTGGGTAGTCCACCTCTACAAAGAGGCCAGTCACAAATGAAATCCCTTAGGACTGCTCCTTTTTGCCGGTTGCTTCTCTGAAGTCAAGGCCAATTTCAATGGCCTCTGGCTGACTTAATTTGCAAATGATTGCATATTAGGAGCTGTTATTGAATCCCACACTCACACAAATCCAGGAAAGGCTGACACAGACAAATAACTGATGTCATTGCCATGGACTAAAACTAAATGCTAAGAAATGCATAATAGTATCCTTCGGGAAGTCATCCAACCATGGTAACTATCATACTGTCAACACACTCCTTAGAGCTGACAAGTAGTCAGGGACTTAGGGACACGCATAGACAGTAATCTAGTCTTTGACCATCACATGTCTACAGTAGTTAGATTATTCTATGTTGCACAACTTACAAACAAAGGTATGGCATCTAGGTCTAAGGAAGTCACTGTTCCACTGTATTTGGCATTCATCAGACCTCTCACTGAGTACAATGTCCCCTTTGTTATGTACCTAACCAGGCAGATCTGACAATTGGAGTGTCCACAGTGGTTCCTCACCAAAAGAATACAGGGAGTAAGTAGCATGTCCTATGCAAACTGACTCAAGACTCTATCCCTGTATTCTGTCTCCTACAGGCTGTTAAGGGGAGATCTATGCCTGGCATACAGGGCGTTGTCAGACTCCACTCTGATGGATCCCCTGCATATCTACAAAACAAATAGCACCAGAATTAATCATTCTAAAGACTTAAATGTTGCCTGTAATATAAATAGGACCTGATGGAGAGATGGGTATGTATCCCACAGACTACCCATCTCTGGAACAGGCTCCCCCATCCAGGTGAAGCAGAGTTCCTCCCTAACCCAATTAAAGTTGGACAATTGGATGGGGAACAGGAAATTCATCCCTGGTTTGGCACCTATGTCTCTAATGGGCATAGGCAGCCTGTAAATGGTTCATCTCCCAGGTCCTTGCCTGTAAATCTTTCATCTTCCAAACCCATGCTTACACTTACCAAGGGTACCAGAACTTGAGATTTGGGATGCATGACGAAAGTTAAAAAGGCCTTTGTTTTTAGCCTAGTAAGCACCTATGGACCTATGAACCTCTTGAGATATGCTACTAATACATGTAACTTCATATGAATTGCAGAAGGAATCAATTCTGAGCACATTGTGGGTGCTACAAAGAGCAAGTTTAGCTAACATCAAAGACTGAAACAATACTAATTTAATTTCAGGAACTATAATTATACCCTGACTTAGGAATGGGGTCCATTTCCTCCATGGTATTAGAAACCCAAATGATTTGGAGAAATTATACAAGATCACCTCTTTAAAACCCTACAAGAAGTAAACTATCTCCCAGTCAAACAAAAGGCTGACCTTCTGTTGTGCTGACAACCTTTCAAATTTCTATGAAACCAAAGATTGTCTCTACTAGCAGCCAAATTTAGAGAATATTCCTAACCCTATGAACTCAAATATCTGGGACAATCAACAGCTGCATTGCAAGCTCTTAAAGATCACTGTTTGTTTGTACTAGATGCAAAATTCTAAGAATCTGTCCCATCCCATCTTAAAGAAACATCTTCCTATCCAAAATTCTGTTCATAGTTAAAAGCTCATCTCCAGGAAATTGCTAAATGTCTGCGTCATACGTTTAAATACATTACCTACCATCATAATCTGTCCCAGCCTATACAGTTCAATACTAACATCTCTCAACTACAGCCCTTGCATTACATAACTTAAATGAGGACCTACTGTAGGACCTACTGTAGGACTTTACTGTATACAATTGTCTATAAATGTTTCTGTAATATCATTTTTTTTACGTTTTCTGCAATCTCATACTTTGTTCTTATTTTTCTTTACATTTTTGATTGTTATTGTAATAGTGTAGATGTTATACCTTCTGTAATATTGTGCTAGATTCCAACAAAAGTTGCAGACAGCACAGCTGAACAACTGCAAATGTTGGAGTATTAGTGGTGGATGTGATTCTTTAACAGATGGAAAGACAAGTGCAAGTAATAATATATGCAAAGTAAGATAATTGCAGACTCTGCATATGCCTGGTAGATCCTGAGACAGCTGATGTGCCTAAAGATAATAAATTCTGACAGAATAATGTGCCAACAATTTTGTGAAAACACTTGGCTGAGGCCATTTGTACTTACTATTATGAATTACAATCCTTTAAAAATGTCTAGATTCTAAAGAATAATACTTAAAAAACTACAAGCTGCATTTAATGCATTCCAGTAGGCCATGGTGCAACAAGCCATACAAGAGGATGATCTGTAAATGCATACCAGAAAGCAGCCAGCAAGGTGCCAAGCCAGGTTATAGTAAAGCCTGCTCTCTGACAAAGAAATAATAGATAGATACAGGTTAGACAGCAAACTGCTGCAGCATGAGTGCACCCCACATGCCTGCAGGGATTCTGTGGGGTAACCCAGTCCCAGCAGACTGGGTATAATGGCTTCTGGAACATTCCAGTAGCATCTGGGAGAGGTTGTTCTAGGAATCTGCCAGCAAGATGCTAATTGCATTCTATGACACTTCCTGGCAGTAATGTGCAGAAAAGTGGATGAATGTATCCATTTCTCTGCAACAGTTATGGAGCACAGGACTGTCATGGAACAATTCTATGCCATTGCCAATGTTCCCTGAAAACAGTCTGAAAGCCCATTTGCAACATGGTAAAATTCCATACTGACTCCTACTTGGTAAGTACATGACCACAGCAATGATGTAATTTTACTCTCAACCTGTCAGCAATGAGAAAGGGGACTAAATATGAATTTTAACTTCTACAAACAGGTGACTATGGTTATCTACTGGATGTCATACAGAGCCCTATCGATGCCTGCTGAGGATGCATACAACAGAGAACACATCATGGCATTGAACTCTGTTGAGCGTATGTTTGGTGTTGTGACAGAAAGATTCAGATGTCAAGACACATCTGGGGGGGTGCACTGCAATACACACCAGAGAAGACATCATAGACGGTCGCTGTGTATGCCATGTTGCACAGCATGCTATCAGCAAAGTATGGTAGCCTAACTACTCCCGGATGGGTAATCTACCCCAAGAACTCTAGATGTCTGATTTGGAGCTATCTGAGCTGTCATAGGATGATCAAGAGGACAAAAGGGCAAGAACAACCAGGTGTGGGCAATGGAGGCTGTGGCTGTATATTATAGCTCAGGCAACACGGCAGCATCTGGCTCACAACTTCAAATCATGACAAGCCACATGTACAGAAGTACACAGATAAATAGATAAATCGGTAATGTTCACATAGTGTTGTTCCATTACAGCAATACAGCACACAACCACAGGAACAAGGCCAGTGGCTACCCAAATGTAACAAAGTGCATACCCTAAACACAATATAATCAGACAAAAATTATACACATATGAATGCTGCAGAAATGAACACATTTGGATGGCTACAAATTAACAGCAAGCAAAAGATCACTGTAGGCAAGGTACTTCACCAAAGGTGACCATAATGCCATGTGTGTGGCAGGTCTATGGTGCAACAACAGAAAGTGCTGATGGCAGTTTATGCTTTAATAATATGTAGGATTAGTGTCTGTATATAGCGGCACTCCTGTCAGTATGTCAATGTCTATAGAAATGTGTATCAGGAAAGGTACCATAAGGAACATAACCTGCATGTGTGGGCTTGTACAGTGTCACTGAGTTACAGTACACAAGTCATAGGAATGTGTAACACTGTAGAACAGCAGACCAAACAGCATACAGCAGCTGCAATACTGATATCAAGGTAAGGTGTAACTACAAAGCCACATACCTGACAAGGTACATACACATATGTAACATATCTGTCCTGTCTTGTTACACATAAGACAAGGCTATAATGAACAGGTAAAGAAAGGTAAGGTAAACAGAATGGAAAGAATCATCCAGAGGTATGAATACATGCTATACAACAAAGCATCGAGGACAAGTATGACAAAGCAGCCATGGAACATGAAGTAATGTTATGGAAGAGCCACTGTATTTATAGACAAATATCAGGTATGAATGGAAATGCACACATGGAAATTACACTTCATCAAGAGGATAGAAAAGGTTATTATTGAAACCATATGTGCACATTCTGTTGAGGGGGAGGCATATTCAGTACCAGAATAAATTGCCACAAGTATCACCGGAATGTGTAATGAAATATATCTGTACATACAGTTATGGCAGACAACAATCCCTGGAATTAATGAGTGTGTAAGCATTAACAGTGTGTTAAAGTTTGGATGGTTATTAACATTAATTAAGTAATTTGGTATATATTTAAGGTTGGGTTGGGCTTATTCTTTTGTTCTGAAGAAGTCCTGTGAGATTTGGGATGGAAGCGCTTAATAGAGGTAATTTATTATTGGAGTTGTAATAAAGGAAGATTGGACTGCAGCTTTGGTGTACTTATGGGTTGCTATGCTTATGCTCTGGATGATGTACGTCAAGCAGCAGGTCAAATGGTAGTAAGGTGAAAAGCATGTTAAGCATTTAGGGAGGGAATAGATTAAAAGAAGTATCACAAGAATAAATATGTACAAAATGACACAAACTGATAGCATTCTACTATGTAATCTACATTTGCATAAAGAGCCTGTGGCATTAGACAAATGATAAACCACTAACTGGTTATATAGCACATGGTCAACGCAGTGGTCATCATTGCCACAGGGTTAGGATAACACAACAGGACAGACATTGAATTAACTGCCAGCATGACATTAATAGAGTCCAAGGCATCCATGCTAATAGCTCACACAGTGTTTTTGGCTGCCCATAGGAGGTAATCTGGTCACGAGTGTCAGGGAATCTAACTCCATGCCCATGCCCATATTGCTGTGCTAAGGAGCTTAATGTGGTGACATTAACAAGTTTAGACATGGTGTGGGTATGATCAGTACTGTGTCCCAGCTTATTAATGTCACCACATCCATCTCCTCAGTACAACACCATGGGGTGCCATTAACAAGTTGAGACATGGTGTGGGTATGATGAGTACTGTGATGTGTATATCTGGATATGACTACTGGGTTCTGAAATAACCACAAAAACAATTCCTATTACAGACCGCCAGACAGTTTATTGAAAATAAAATAATACCAATCAAATTGAACTGACTAAATCACACTGGTTTAGCACTTTCATCTCAAAATCACAAAGGAACTTCGTCAGATCAGTACAATTAACATTAACATTAGTTTAAGTAACATTCAATTAATGAGGTCATCCAAAAATTTAAATACTTCTTAAAGTTATATTCCATTAATACATATGAAATAAATTCCTTAGTCATGTAAATTCCATATTATAAACTTTACTCAAACACACACACACACACACACGCACACACACACACACACACACACACACACACACACACACACACACACACACACACACACACACACACACAAAATAAATACAACCATTAATGCCCATTTACAATTTTAACTACCTCAATTTCAATATACTGTCAATTGATGCAGTCTCATTCAGCCTTGGAAACTTGGCTGCTGCAGTAATTAATTGCTGTCTTAACTCTAATGCTTCTAACCAAAGTTTCCAGGGTCCCCGCCCATGTCTACACAAATTCCATCTAAAACCCCAAATTTAAAATGATGTCCATCATGTACATGTTCATAATTTTGCTCTCTGGACATTCTCTCAGTGTTACCAATGTAAAAAACAAAACATATTTGGCACTTAACCACATATACCACCCTTTTAGATGTACCATTAAAATAAGTTTTTCGATTAATCCATTCTCTTCCATCTATGTTTACATTTTCACTCTCCAAATATATTTACATTGTGTGCATGTACCACATTTATACATACCCTTTTTGCTACCCCTGTGGTATCTCAAAATGGCAATTTGGCCTTCATATATATTTTTACAATTATTATACTTTTTATACACAATCCTTGGTTCTTTTCCCAGGATTTTAAATATTTCTTCATTTATCTGAAAAATATTGCAATTTTGGCATCATGTCTTTTTAATTTCCTTCCAGTCCAAATTGTATGTTGCAATGATAGCCATATGGGGATCATTTACCTTAATATTGGTATTATTGTCTTCAATTTTATGACCAAACCGATGAACATAAATTCCCTTGTTCTTTTTCATAATAACTTCACTCATTAATTCCTCAATTAACCTGCTGGGGTACCCTCTAGTAGAAAACAAAGCTTTTAACTTTGAAATTTCATCAAGAAATACCATATTTTCAGAAGCCATTCTTACCACCCCAGCCCATTTGTCCCTTTACTATTGCCTTTTTCTGATGAAAGGGATGGCAACTTGAAAAATGTAACAATGTATTAGAATAGGTGGGTTTTGCAAAAATGCCAGAAATAAAATTCTGACATTTAACCATTATACAGACCTTCCTGGTATGTTTCAATTAGATAATCAAACAGAACTATCTATGTTTATTGGTACATATCATAATTGCTGTACTCATCAGTTTGTGTAACCTTGCACTTTTTTACTGTTCTGAAACACTTGTTAGTGTATATAGGGTCATAGGTTCATAGGTAGGTACTAGGCTATCAGCCCGAAGATCCCTGGCCTACGCCACCCAAGAAAGTTATTTTCCTGGGCCCCTGTCAAGCAGAGACACAGAAGTGATCCCCGGGGTGTATTTCCTATTTCCCATCCACTCATCAAGATTTTTCTTGAAGAGTGCTAATGAAGAACTTTGCTTGACTTAGATGGGTAGCCTGTTCTAGAGTATGGGAAGAATCTGGGACAGGAATCTATCCCTCCAGCATGTCCTGTTTATTGTGGTGACAAGGTTTAGGTCGCTAGAATATGTAGCTTGGAGGGATTGGGATTTCTTTAGGTGTAGCATGTCCAACAGCTCTGGGTTTGACATAGCATTATATGTTAGGCAGAGATCACCTCAGAGTAGGCAATATGCTACGGAGTAAAGCTGGAGTTTTTTGAGATGGTCAGTGTAGGGCATCTGTTTGAGGCCAGTAATCCTCTTTGTGAGGTACTTCTGTGGCCTCTCCAGCTGCTGCAGATGTCTTGTGAGGTACATTCCAAAAGGGGTGTTGTACTCTATAATGGGTCTAATGAGTGTGGAGTAGAGGGGAACAATGACCTCTTTTTTCCTGGATGAGAACCCTTTTATGATGAGGTGTGCCACATAGAAGGACTTTCTGACTACTGTGGCGATGTGACTATCAAAGGACAGACTACTGTCCACCTGGGTCCCAAGGTCTTTTATCACACATTTGGTGTTAAGTAGACTACTGTCTATGTAATAGTTTATGGGTACAGAGTTTTTACCAAAGGGGATGACAATGCACTTTTTGGCATTGAGCTTGAGGCCATGGCTCTGACACTAGGCATCTGTCTCAGCGAGGCCCTTCTGTAGGATTTCCACATCATTTGGAGACTCGACTATGGTTCCTAGTTTGCAGTCATCTGCGAACTTTGTTAGCCAGAGGCCTTCTGTGTTAGCCTGTACTTCAGCGAAGTAGATATCAAACAGGAGAGGTCCCAGGACTGAACCCTGTGGTATTCCACTTGTCTCTGATTTGAGGTCAGATTTGGAGTGTGCAACTTTTACAGTGTGGGTTCTGTCAGTGAGCCACTTGACAACCCATCTTGTGACGTAGGGATTTATTCCTAGTTTAGTGAGTTTAGCTATAATTCCAGAATCAGAGATCGTGTTGAAAGCCTTGGCGAGGTCAAGATAGGCTGTGTGAACCACCTTAGCCTCATCTACGACTTTGGTGACTGCCTCAAAGAAGTCGATCAGGTTCAGGAGGCATGATCTGCCTTTCACAAATCTGAACTGGGTGGGTTCCAGAGTTTGGAGGTTACCAATGTCTTTGTTTATGAGTTGCATGATGATACATTCCATGGCCTTGCAGACCAGGCTCGTCAGGCTAATAAGGCGATAGTTCCCAGGGTCAGTGGTGGCTCCCCCTTTGTGGAGTGGGATAGCTGTTGCTGTATGCCATTCAGTGGGCACAAAGCCTGATGTGAGGCTATGATTGAACATGGTGCTTAGGTGAGGAGCCAGTTCGTTGTGAAGTTCGTGTAAAATGCAGCCTGGGATGTTGTCCGGTCCCATGGATGCTGTGTTTTTGGCTTTAGAGAGTGCAGCTTTTACCTGCGTAGTTGTGATTACAGGGACTCTGCATTCTTCCTGTATAGATATGGGTCCTGTAGGGGGTGGGGGGTAAAGTTAGCACTGAACCTATCTGCCAGGATGTTCAAAATATCAGTTGGTTCTGTAATTTACGTGCTGTTGTGCTGTAACTCAGAGCAGATCTGGGTGTTGCCATTGAGATTCTTGACATAGCTATAGAATGTGTTGTGGTTGTTCTTAGAATCAGTGGTGATTTTGTTTTCATAGCTAGCTTTGGAGGATCTTATAAGGGATCTCAGCTTCTTACTGAAGCTGACCAGGGAGCTCCTCCACTCATGGGATTTTACTCTCTTTTGCAACAATTTCTTCCTTCTGTTGTACAGTTTGTTTATGGCAGGGGACCACCAGATTGGCTTCCTTTTTTTGGAGGATAGCGTCTTGGCTCTGTTTGGGATAGCATGATCCATGCACTCGTGTAAGTGCTTATTGAGTGAATTTGTGTAGGATTCAGCAGTCGTAACTGTATTGTCCATCTGCATGGGTGTCATGAAGTTCACCACTTCTGTCTTAAGAAGCATGAACTTGGCTTTGGAGAAATTATTTACCATGGTTTCCTTAATGGGGGGGGGTGGAATGTGGGATATCAAGTGTGATTAGCTTATGGTCAGATCGGACTAATGAGGAGTTGACTTCAGGTATGGAACACTGGTCACTCATGTTGGTAATGACTAGGTCTAGGATATTGTTGCCCCTGGTGGGGGTGTGGATAAGTTGATCCAGGGCATTGGACTTTATGAATTCCAAAACGTGTTGCGTGAAGGAGTTGGTACATGAGTAGTTTTCCCAGTTAATGCTGGGGTAGTTGAAATCGCCCATTATTAGGGTGTTTGGTTGAACCCTAATATTTTCTAGTACATCAAGAAAAGATGAGTGGGAATCCTGGGGCATGGTGAGGGATGTGTAGCAAGCTACAATTTGGATTGCAGTTTTGCCCAGAGTTAGTTGCACTTGGATAAGTTCGGATGCATTATGCTGAGCAGCAAGCCTGGAGGTGTGGATATCCTTAATGAATAGTGAGATAAGTTGATGTTTGCAGTTAATGAATAGTGAGATAAGTTGATGTTTGCAGTCACAACCTAAATGGCAGTCATCTGTACTGTAACTGTACTTAGATGTGACTGTCTTACATATAAGGTATGAGTGTTTACTGGATTGGAACTTGCTGTTGAAAACATGCAGCACAACTCCTACTGTTTCTGCTGTCTTATCAGTATGTAGTGAACCACTTATGAACAATATTTGTGCACAACATACATCCTGGTTTGCACATCTTGCCATGTATCTGATGGGTGTGTCCCATCTCACACTGTTAGTGCAGCTAGCAGAGTTGAAACACTGTGTACTGGTTGGGTTCTGTTCTTCTTGCACATAAATAAAAGTGTGGTCATATGGGTGCAGGAGACTTAGCAAGCTTACATATGATTTTGCACATTACTGTATCAAGATCCATTTTTGATGTCTGTTATGTTAATGAAGATGTTCCATTGATGTCCAACATGAGCATATGCTGTTTCAGGATGACACCTTCATCTGCCTGTGTAATCTGCTTGTACTGAGCTTTACTTAAATACATGTAAATATGATCTGACAACAATATGTTTGTAAATGTGTTGATTGCATATATCATAGCATGGTCATGATGTATACTCTAAAGACAATCTGTAAAGATGTAACCCATACATTTCACTCACAATGTAATCAAAAGATACCATCAGGATATCTGTTACCTACCTAAGCACTGCTTAATTACTTTGCATTAACATCACAACAATCTGATTCAATGTTGACATGTGGGGTATTTGTTTAATACCACACTGTGTTACTTGGAATATATCAACATGTTTTACCCATTGTACGTTTTATAGTTTCATCTTTTCATAGTACTGCATTACTGATATCTTATTGGGTTGTTTATCATTCAAGTGTAAGTCAATCTAGATGACAATTATGGCTTCCCTGCTCTGACACTCACACCCTGTACAGATAGGTTTGTGTATAACTTATGGCATTGTTTCTTGTGTACCAGTCCTGTGTCTGTAATCCACATGCAGATGTCACATCAAATTACTTCCTGCTTTCCCACATATGCTATGTAAAATCATGTCACTATACAAGATGGTATGCTCGGTCTGGTCTCTAAATTGCCCTATAATAGAGCGATATATGACCTGTACAGATGTCAGTGTTGCACACGCCCTTGTGTCAGGCCTGTATATGACTTGACAGCCTTTCTTTTAGTTGTATTACTCACCCACAAGGTCCAGTACTGTTAGTTTTATTATTATATGACACTACTCATGTATAAAAAATCATTACTCTTGTTCAGTAAGCATCACATAGTTATTAGTATATTGATGTGTGTGTGGGTGCCATGTTCTTTTAGCTATTAAATGCTGCAGATGACATTATTCATTAATATTTGCCTAACTTGATAGATATCCTATCTGCATATTGCTATGCACTAGTTGTACTCATGACTATACTATTCCTTGACCTGTAAATTACAACCAGAGGTACAAAGGTATTGCTGTCTCTGTGCTCGTTTGCAGGCCATGTTAGATATGGTTCTGACATGCGGATTGATGTGTCATTACTCTGTTTTGTTAAATATCCACTACACATGGTATTACTAACAGGTTGCCTTATAAACCTTTGATGTTAATAGACCCTCACTTTCACACAAAGTGCATCATGTGTGTTCCTCAACAATCAGATTACGATGTTGTCTGACACACTCCTTACATTTTATAACTGCATTACTTATGACAAAGATATCTTGAAAGTGTGTTGTCCTTACCAATCTGACATAACAGCCAAATGTGTACTGTGTTAGGGTCTACCTCCTGGCTTTGTCATGGTAAGTGGTTAGGGCACTGGTCTAGTAAATACAGGGTCATGAGTTCAAATCTCAGACAGGATTCTGCTTGTTCTTCAGAGAGTTGGGGACTGGTTAGATGGTTAAAGTATTTACCTAACAATCACAAAGTACCGAGTTTGAGTAACACGTTTGAAAGGGAAATTGGCTAGGCTTAAAATAGCTCATAAGGGCAGCTAGCCTAGTAGTTACCTATGAACCTAATATATTACACATTGTGACAGTAGCACTACAGTTAAACTAATGCTCATCATACTGACATATCCCATTAACAGTTATTTTCATACTGTACAATCTTTTTGGAAAAGTTGCATTGTTGTACATGTTGGTGTTAGCTGTTACCCTGATGGCTTATTACTGAGTTATGTTTACTGTCATGTTATAGAGTCTGGGACCTGTACCAGCCCACCCATCCACAAGAGATGACAGAGACAAAGTCAACCTCTGCAAGTAGATTCCAACTTCAAGGACCAGGGAGGACGTCAAGACAAAGACAATGATGAGATCCAGGACCATCAATGCCATTATTCATATAGTGACAAAGAAGTCCACCACCCCAGCCAGACAACCTGAGGGAAAAGATATCAGACGTGGTCACAAATGTCTTCAGGACCCAGATGTAAGAACTCATGGGAACGCTCTTTCTGGACATGGCATGGTCCATGCACAGCTCCTCCTGGGAGATTGCACATGAGATCATTAATGACATTTAACCCAATCAAGGAGGGTTCTCCAGACCATAAGTACTGTCTATGTGCATCACTCTTGTCATGCTGCCACCATGGTGTATTCCTACTTATGTATTCTTTCGATTATGTGCACATTTTTCAACACACATTCCATGTTGCAGTCATGCTTACAATATGTACCTTGAGATGCACACTTAAGAATCCAGATGTTATGGGGATATATCATTTTTATTCAATGTAATACATGACCAGATATGTCACTGCCATTAACACCACTGTGTTGTGTACAGCTCCGCTGATATTGTTGCAGACTTGTAGGTAAGTTATTCATGCACTTCAACTGGGACCAGCCTATTCTATATAAACTGGCCTGTGATGTTGTCATTATGATTCTGTATAACCTTGTATGTGACAGGTAGGCATGACACAGGGTTGCAAGCTGCCAGTATCTCACAGTTATCATGTTGACAATGTTCATGTGACTACATTAAACATGATGTCATAAGACATGTGGTACATTACACCTGCTAACTTTAATTTCATTCCACAAACATCCAACTGTGATACATTATCCTGTGATGTGCACATGGTTGGTATATGTGCGTACTTTGCACATATTTTTGTTGCAATGCTAGCATTTTGTAGTTGTTTTGACATACATACCATATCATTGGATTTGCCACATTTGGGGCATTGGGGTGACAGACACTCCATGTGTACTGTGCTTCTGTGCGAAATGCTCCATTATGTGCCTTGTATTATCCAGTTCACCTCTACTCCCACCACTTATGCTTACCTTGTTCACTGTATTACTGTAGCTTTTATCCTCATTCATATGATACAACACTGCTGTTTTGTGTCTATAGCCTATTTTCTGAAATGTGTACACCTTTCCTGCCTGTTACACATTTAAATTCTTCAGCAGTGTTCATTTGGCTTAATATGCCTACATTGATTTGTAGGTTACACAGTAATCCACAAATTCACCCCTGTTATGCACTCATATAAATGTGTATTGTTCCTGCATGTGGTGTGTGCATAGAATAAATGATCCTTTGATCAGTCATAAACAGTTACATGTAGTATTCTTATTGCTGTTTGTGACTGTGCCACTTGGTGTCTTATGTTTGCTGGCAATACACACACACACACACACACACACACACACACACACACACACACACACACACACACACACACACAAGCGCACGCGAATGCACACACACACACACACACATATATACATATATATATATATATATATATATATATATATGTATATATATATATATATATATATATATATATATATATATATATATATGGGTTCCATACACTAGATTGAATTTTCACTAATTTGAAATAGTGCATGGAATGCACACTGCAGCGAAAGTGCACTTAATCGAAAGTGCACTTACGCAAAGTTCAGTACAACGAACGGTTGTTGTACTGAACTTCCATGCAGTACTCACGGACTTTAGGGTTAGGGCACAGGTCATAGTAAGGGGATAGCCCATAGGGCTATCCCCTTAGCATGAACTGTGCACTAACCCTAAGGTCCGTGATGATACAGCACAGTGAAGGACATAGCAATGTCCTCCACTATGGTGCGATAATCACGGACCTTAGGGTTAAGGCATGGGTAGGGTAAGAGGATAGCTTTACTAACTATCTCCTTACCCTAACCTGTGCCCTAACCCTAACGTCTGTGACTATCGCACCATAATGGAGGACATAGCTTGTTTTTTGTGTCCTCCATTGTGCTGCAGTGGTATATATATATATATATATATATATATATATATATATATATATATATATATATATATATATATGTATGTATGGGCCTACTTCGACACATCGAAAACTCACGTGAACGAATTCGATCTAAGTGAGTCCAGTTCAGCCAAAGTGCATTTACACAATAATGCACTTTCGCAAAAAACACATCACCGAATGAGAAAAGCAAAAGAATAAAAAGAAAAAAAAAAACAAATACAGCAAACACAATTATGTGGCGGTGCAAGCCCCCCTGCACCCGCTACACTCCGGCTACTTATATATACTAACTCTGAGGTCACACTACAGTGAGGAATAGGGAATATTCCCTTATCCTCACTGTACCACAATCTATAACAACTGATATAAACATTAAAGGTTCTCCTCTCATACACCATGAAACAAGAACGCACCTGCAGCACTGCAGGATCCTGGAACCAAGAAATACTCTTTGTCGATGTGTTTTTCACAAAAGTGCATTTTCATGTCAATGCACATTCACTGAACAGGACCCTTTTATCTGGAATTCATTCAAGTGAGTTTTTGATTAATCAAAGTAGACCTATATATAGGTATGAGATATTTACCATAGATTTTGTATGTACCTATGCTACTTGCAGTTCACCTGTTGTACATTACTGCGTTAATACTGTGTTGTTTGTGTCATCTGTACAAGAACATCTTAAAAACATCACATATGCACAGTGTACATGTGTCGGACATTGCCCACTTGCTGCTTGTACCTTGCATGTCTAGCCTGTGTTGGGAACACATGCATGTGAGATGTTTTTACTTAGACCTGTACGTCCTGTGTTTTTATGTGACTGCTTTTTCACACATGCTTTTCTTTAGCACTGTGGAAATAGTGTGTCTGTTCTCCTTCCCCTTTAGAGCATTTTGCTATTTTTTACATCTACATGGCATATGTATATTTTTATGTGCACCTTTGGGTACTGTACCACCATTGGCTTATAAGTGTACTCTACTTGTAAAAGACTCTGCCACCATGAAAGGCTGTCATACACATGCAATGCATATCCACACACTGTGGCGGTCATTGTGATGTTTCCACCTGTGTTCAGTTTTTACTGGTGTTCTGTGCATGCCGCTGACATACTTTTCATCATGTCTGAATACCTGTGAATGCAAAGAGTTGGTTTTGTTCAATTCCTGTATTCATATGATATTTTGTAAAGTATCTGCATCACCATGTACTTTCTGCATGACAAGTGCTACAGGTGTGTGTATGTGTGTGTGTGTGTGTGTGTGTGTGTCTGTGTGTGTGTGTGTGTGTGTGTGTGTGTGTGTGTGCGTGCGTGTGTGTGTGTGTGTGTGTGTGTGTGTGTGTGTGTGTGTGTGTGTGTGTGTGTGTGCTGATCATTCTGTAAGTAATGCTTGAATGATATGATTGCATGTCCCATATTTGCACATGAACACATCTGTGTTGTCTCTGGATCCCATTTATCATTTCTGTCTATGTGGTACATGTATTTATTGTTTTATTACACATTTTGCTGCAGTTCTGCTGGTTGGCTCTGTGCATAATAGCTTGATGCTTGCATGCAAGATTAGAGGTTCAAATCTGTTCTTGGCTTTATTGATCCTGCATTTCCTTTGCTAGATGTATTCAGCCTTGCTGTTGCATTGGCTACACTTGCATTATTGACCGCCTTGAAAACGGTAATGTTTCTTGTTCACTGTGGTGTACTGCAATGGCAGCAATCCCAAGTTAATGGCCTCTGTCCATTGCTTGGCATCAGTCATACACAGTTTTCAACATCTCAGCACTGCTTTGTGCATTGGTACATAATGTATTACTGAGGTGCACAATGGCTGGTATGCATCCCTACAATGTTCATTTCCTGTCTTAACCCAATGTTGTGCAGTCCATATGTTTGTTGTCTAAGTACATCAACTATCCTTTTTGCATATCACAGACTTTTGTCTATTCTGTGGTATGGTACTTGTTATATGTTTGTACCCACCCTTTATCCCATCTCCTCTTTTTGTGGCTTTTCCATACCTTCTATATCCAAAAAACAAAAAGAGGCCGATTCCTGGAAAAAAAAATACCCATGCCCTTCTGACTCTCCCTCTGACTTTCCTCTTTAATTATTCCATTTGTGTGACCATCTTCGTCACCCTCACCCCACATCTGCTTTTTATCACCCTATTTCCTTGTGTATGCATTATGTTCCCCACACATTTTCCACACCCATTGATAACTAATGTTAGTGCTGACAATGTTGCCATGAATGCCGATTCACATTTTTTTTAATTTAATGTTTGTGGATTACCATGGATTCTGTAACGATAAAGATATAGACATAGACATAGACATAGACATAGACATAGACATAGATATAGATATAGATATAGTACTATGTATCTCTCTTCTGCATTTGATGATGCAATGTGCAATATAGTGCAGATATTGGTAAATTAATGGAATTATAGCTGATACACCT
>NC_056726.1:1364954433-1365124433 GCF_019279795.1 Protopterus annectens
AATAATTCTTAGAAGCTCAGTAGAACTATGTCAGTAACTGCTTAGATATGGCTGTGCCTACCAGACGTAAGCCCAATATTAACTTAAAAAATAAAGCATGCTGGTGGAATCCAAAATTAAAAAGGTTGTACATCAAAAGAAAAAAGTCATAGCTAAAATTAGGAAGTGTAACTCCAAAAATAACAAAACTCTGCCATCAAACTGAATAGGAAATTAAGAGGACTAATTAAGTCCAACAAAGCAAAGCCAATTCTGAGATAAAGATAGCATCTCAGGTCAAGTACAACCTGAGATGCTAGAACTCTAAATCTCAAAATGCATTCACTCGAAGCACTTCTTAAAATGGAGAACATCGACATTTGTGCTATAACAGAGACCTGGTTCAAGGCAGCAGAAAGCACCCCTGCACTGCCAGGCTATAACTCATTCCACACCTTTTGACCCCAGAACTTGGACTGAAGCTCCAAAGCCAGTGGTGTTTCCATATTCATAAAGGATGCACACACCTCCAGACTGGTAGCCCAACATAATGCATCAGAGATACTTCAGGTGCAGATAACATTGGGTAAGACAGCAATTCAGGTCATAGATTCATAGGTTCATCGATTAGTACTAGGCTAACTGCCCTTGTGAGCCATTTTAAGCCTAGCCAGTTATCCCTTGTGATACTCAAACCCTGTAACTTGTGTTTATAAGGCAAATACCTTAACCATTAGGCTACCCTCCAAACCCCATAACCTGCTGTAGGTCCCCAACCATGCCCCAAGATGCCCACTCCATGTTCCTAAGCACCCTGGAGAATATTAGGGTCCAACCTGACAGTCTCTTACTAGGTGACTTCAACTACCTCTCCATTAACTGGGTAAACTACTCATGTACCAATACAGTTGCCCAACGTTTCCTGGAGTTCATTAATTCCAGTGCCCTGGACCAACTCATTCTTACCCTGACTAGAGGTAGCAATATCCTTGACCTGGTCATTACTAACATGGGCAGCTGTTGCTCTACACCAATAGTCAGATCCTTCCTAGTTAGATCCGATGACAAACTAATCACCTTGGAAATCCACATCTCTCCCACCCCCACCCCACAAAGGTAACTGCCATGAAAAACTTCCCCAAAGCTAATTTTGGGCCCCTAAAAACATAGGTGGCTAACTTCATGGCACCCATGCCAATGGAGAATAGTTGCGTGACTGCAGAATCATGATCCAATGCACTGTATGAACACGTACAAAAATGTATGGATCTCGCCATACCCAATAGAACCAAGATGCTCTCCTCCAAAAAAGGAAGCCAATCTGGTGGTCCTCTGCCATAAACAAACTCTACAACAGAAGGAGAAAACTGATGCAGAATAAGGTGAAGTCCCAAGACTGGAAAAACTCCCTTGTCAGCCTCAACAAAAAGTTGAGATACCTCATCAAATCCTCTAAAGCTAGCTATGAAAACAGAATTGCAGCAGATAGTAAAGACAACCACAAAGATAATAAAGACAACCACAAGGCCTCCTAGAGTTATGTAAAGAATCTCTACGGCAAATACCCAGATTTTCTCTGAGCTACTGCACAATGGTACCCCCTATACTGAGCCAACATATATTGGCAGTATACTGGCTAACAGATTCAGTGCCAACTTTACCCTCTCCTTCCCCAAAGGACCAATCACAATACCAGTAGATTGCCAGGAACACAGGATTACTGCTACACAGGATAAAACAGCACTGTTCAAGACCAAGAATACAGCTTATATGGGACCTAACAATATCCCTGGTTGTGTTCTACATGAACTACAGAGTGAACTGGCACCTCACCTGTGTGCCTTGTTCATTCACAGTCTCACCTCAGGCTTTGGCCCTACTGAATGGTGCACTGCTACAGTCATCCCTCTCCACAAAGGAGGAGTGATTACAGAACCTGGGAACTATAGCCCCATTAGCCTGACAAGTCTGATATGCAAAGCTATGGAACACATCATCGTGGACCTAATAAACAAGGATATAGGCAATCTCCAAACTCTGGATTCCACACAGTTTGGTTTTGTGAGGGGTAGATCATGCCTGCTCAACTTGGTTGACTTCTTTGAGTCAGTCACCAGAGCTGTGGATGAAAGCAAGGTGGTTCATACAACCTACCTTGATCTGGCCAAAGCTTTTGATACCATTCCCCACTCAGGAATCATAGAAAAACTCCCTAAGCTTGGCATCAACCCCTATATTACTAGGTGGGTTGCAAACTAGCTCACAGATAGAACCCACAGTGTGAAAGTAGCTGACTCCCAAGTCAGACTGCCAACTAGTCACAAGTGGAGTCCCACAAGGTTCGATCCTGGGTCCTCTCCTGAAGTCCAGGCCAACATGAACAGACTCTGGCTGGCAAAGTTCACATACAATTGCAAGATGGGAGCTATTATTAACATCCAAGTGAGGTTGACATCTTACAGAATGGCCTCACTGAGACTTACTGGTGTCAGAACCATGGCCTTAAGCTCATACCCTTTGAGAAAAAACCCAGTTCCCATGAATTACCACATTGATGGTATTCCATTGAACACAGGGGGTGTTATAAGAGATCTGGGAACACAGGTTGACAGCAACCTCTCTTTTGATCACCACATTACCACTGTGGTCAAAAAGTCCTTCTACGTGGCACATCTCATTACTAAGGGTTTTGCATCCAGGAAGAAAGAGGTCATTGTCTCCCTCTACTCTTCCCTCATTAGGCCACTCATCAAGGACAATGCCCCATTTGGCATGTACCTCACTAGACAGCTGAAACAACTGGAGAGGCAGCAAAAGTACCTCACAAAGAGGATCCAAGACCTTAACAAAAAACTCCAACTATTCCCTGTCTCATATCGCCTACTTAGAGGTGATCTCTGCTTGACTTGCAAAGCCATGACTAACCCAGCTCTGTTAGAAATGCTACATCTAAAGAAATCCCAATCCCTCTGCACCACACACTCCGGAGACCACAACCTCATTACCACAATTACCACAATTAGCAGAACATGATGGAGGGACAGGTTAATAACCCAGAGACTGCTCATGCTATGGAACAGACTTCCCATACATGTCAAGCAGAGCACCTCACTGACCCTCTTTGAGAGAAACTTGATGAGTGGATGGGAAACAGAGAAATCACTCCAGGGATAACTCCTGTGGCTCTACTCCACAGAGGCACTGGGAACTAAGGTCGGGTCACACTATGCCAGGGTAATCCTATGGCTAGCCTTGAAAAGGCCCCAGGGCCATTAGCCTAGTACACACCTATGAACCTATGAACAATAAGGCCTTCTTCAGCTATGTCCAAAACCTCAAAGGAGGGTGGTTGGTATAAGGAAAGAAGGTTGGCATCATGGCTAAGATGTTTGCCTCACATACACTAGGTACAGGGTTTGATTCTCATCTTTGAAAGGGAAATTTGTCCAGACTTAAAATGGCCCATGAGGGCAGCTAGCCTAGTACTTACCTATAAATCTATGAACCTATGAAGCCCACAACAGTGGTCCAAACTGTTTGTAAACAGAGCCGTTGTTAGAAAAATATGTATTAATGTATATGTTTAGTGCTTATTAAGAAATAAGAAAGATATAATGCATTTTATTCTATTAATGTTATGACAAGAAAAATGAATTCATATGAAACTGCAAGAAGCTTTTGGAAACTGCAGTGTGCCTTTTTGCAAGTTGGCCTCTGACCCCAGCAGCTGCTAGCTCAGCAAGAATTAATGTTTATGCTTCTCACAAGTGATTATCTGCTGGGTCAGGAAATTAAATGTGTGAAATAATGAGAATCTTCTGCTCTTTTCCGCCTGAGCAATCGACCTTGTATATGTTATTAGATAACGCACCGGTTGCAAGGAGGAAGTGATTATATGTAACAAGGAAAATTTATTGAGAACTGTATCTACTATTATGTTCGAATTAATTTAGAACCTTGAGTGGAAACTTTTGTAAAAGGGTATTGTAACTAACCAGGTGGCTAGCAAGGCCGCGTTGTTTACTAGAAAAGTTTTTAAGCAAAATGTAGTATCAGCATTTTAGATGACTAGAATATTGTAAGCTAAAGTGATGTAAAACCCCTTGTGACTGACTATGTCAGCCTGGTGAGTTAATACTAGTAAGAAATACTATAAAAGTTGTGTTCTTCCTGTTTCATTCAGACAAAATTCTGTACTTGTATGTTTTTTGCCTCCTGGTGTACACTAGTAAAGAACCTGAACCTGAACCTCCTGTGTATTGATCTTTTTATTACAGTATTTTTTCATTTAACAGATTGGTCCTTTGCGTACCGGAATCCCTCAGAAGCTGCGGATCAGAGCATAGCGGTGGTCGAAGTCTGCATGCAGGAGAAAATACCGAAATGGTTCTTCTTGAGTGAAAAGACCTCCGACTGAATTGTCGTTTAAAGAGGCTGGCCACTTTCTGATCTGTGGCTGAAGAGCGGATCTCCACTGCGAACTGTGACTGCTCAATACCGGAGGCTCAGGTAGGGAGACTTTTTGCCTTTTTTCTGTTTTAGATCAGGGACTAGGTTACAGTAAATATTGGTTTTTTTTGTCAGATTTGTCATACAGATCAGGGACAAGAAAAATTACTGTTTATTTGGTCATAGATCAGGGTAACAGAATAAGGTAGGCAGTTATTCTAGATAAACTGTGAAAGGAACTGAAGTTCTGGTACCACATGGTAAAAGGGTTACGTAACATTTATTAACATGGGAAATCAGTGCACTAAAACATTGCGAGACCCGCCCCTAACCGAAGACACAAAATATATGCAACTACAACGTGCAGATAATGTTAGATATTATGCAAAATGGGTTAACAAATATGAATTTGATGGGAAATTAGACAAATCTTTGCTTGTTAAACTTCTTAAACAGCTTAAAAGTGATACAAAAGGTCAGGCAAAGAAACAACGGTAATTAGGCATTTCTCAGGCACACAGGTGGATTGAGAAAGCAAACTGTTGGGAACAAAAGAGTAATAATTCAAAGGCATTGTTTTTAGACAAAGAAGATAATAATATAGTAGTAGCAATGGCTCCTCCTCCTCCCCCCCACTCCCTTTTTCAGGATATGAAGCGGGTGGACAAGCTGGTCCACCTCCACGGTATCCTGATGTCTCAGTGAAACCGAAATTGTTTGTTAGAGATCCCATTGAAACTAAGTCCCGAACACGTAAAACACAGGGGGACATAGAATCATATCAAATGGAGAGGAATATACAAGCTGAGAGTGAGGAAGAAATATGTCCACTTATAGAGGTACCAAATCCTCAGGCAGGACAGGTTGGACAGGTCCCAATCCTCTTGGTATATAGGCCGTGGACACCGGAGGATATCCGGAAGGCTACTGAGGGAATTCCCCATCCAAAAGTTAATTTTACAAAATTCCTAGAAGATTTACAAGGCATGAGGTTAAGTTACCACTTAAATGGGAAAGAAGTAGAAAAAGTAGTTAGACAAATTGTAGGTCCAGATTGGCACATGATTTGTGGCACCTGGAATCCTCGTAATGCAGAATTTAAGCCACTCCCACACAGTGACGCAGAACCTGACAATAGAGTAAAAGGCCTTACAGACCGAATCTCTTAGAAATGGAAACCTAGAGCAGACTGGACTTGTATTAATCAATGCATACAGCAAGAAAATGAAACAGTAGATGGGTACTATACCAGATTATTAGAGTGCTTTAACAATCATAGTGGCATGACAGATCCCAAAAATCAAACAAATGATTCCCCGTATGAACAACAATTGAAAAATGCATTTTTAAAAGGTTGCATTGCACCTATTAGTAGCTTCATTACGAAGCATATGATAGATCATCGAACAAGTAGGTTACAAGCCTTACTTGAATATGCTAGACATGCTGAAAGACATTTTAATAGCAAAAGAAAAAAGCAAGTCTTCACTGCTGAAGACGGAGCTGAAGTTTATGTATTACAGTCCGGTAAAAAGGGTAAGAAAAATGCACAGGGAAATAAACAGTCTGACAAGCAGTCAGAGGACTTTGAAGAAAGGAAAAAGAGAGGTGAATGCTTTAATCGGGAAGAAAGGACATCTAGCTAGGGATTGCAAACAAAATAAGAAGGTAACCACAGAGGATAAGGAGATGAGGACTGACTATATGATGGTGAAGATACACCATACGAGAGTCAGAAATCATCGGGAAAAGACAATAAAGAAAGAACAAATGTAAATGTGATAAAAGGAGTAGAGGAAGTGCAAGTAGACATGGAGGATGAAGAAAATGAGGTTTTAGATTTAGCATTATTGAGCCTAGAGCTCTACCTAGCAGACACAAAACCGGACGTTACACTTCTGGTGGAGGGGAAGGAAGTTAAATTCCTGTGTGATTCAGGAGCGTCACGGACTCTGATACATCCCTCCAAGTTATCGGAACATTCAGAATCACCTGATTATATATTACTGAAAGCTGCAAATGGACAGCTATACCGGGAACCACTTTCTCATGATATAGCAATAACTGACCCTGTTTCAGGGATGACTCAAAGGAGTAAAATTGTTGTTTCTGCAAAATGTCCAGTGAACTTATTAGGTAGGGACCTTATGCAGATATTTGGCATAGCAGTAGTTCCGACTATGCAGGGTATGGAAGCACAGCGACAAATGGATACTTTTGTGGTGCGACCGGAGGGTGAAACTTTTTACTGGTACAGCCAGGACTTAGTTACGACTGGTCCAGGGGCAGTGACCGAAGAACTGATGAATGTAGCCATCAGTAAATCCCCCTCCCTTGACACTGACAGACAGCATTTGTTGCATTGCACTCTGTATTACTGTAGCACACCAGGACCTGATAAGGAATATGAGCAAGAATTGTTCAGAAATCGTGCAAACAGATTAGTGTTACATAATCTGTACTGGGATACTGAGGGAAACAGTGTTGTTAGCTGTTCATTACCTCAAGAATTCCTTGCACTATACAAATCTAATCGATTACGTCAGTTTAACTAAGAACAAAAATGTAAAATGGGCAGACCTAGGAGAAAAGGTAATGAGATGGGAGAAACAAACTGATTTAGAATTATCAGAGCAGGGAATACAGAAACAAAAACTGAATTGGCTAACACAGGCACACCCAGCTGTACACTTGCAGTCTAGTGAGGACAGCTGATTAGCATTCTTATTAGAAGAATAGGAGAAAGCCTTATGTAACATACCAAAGATTCTTTGGTCAACAGGCAAGTCAGATGTAGGACTTATTCGAACAGCAGGACCAGTTACTATTACACCGAAGTCAGCATTCAGACCACAGAAGAGACAATATCCTTTGAGAAAGGATGCAGATATAGGAATCAAGCCTATAATAGTAGCATTACTTAGAGAAGGAGTACTGGTAGAATCTCCTGATTCACCATGTAATACGCCCCTATTTCCTGTTAAAAAGGCAAACGGGGAATGGCGTATGGTTCAGGACTTACAAGCTGTAAATAATGCAGTAATACCTAGAGCACCTATGGTGCCAGATCCACACACTTTGTTAAATGATTTGAAACCTCACCAGAAATATTTCTCTGTGGTGGATATCAGCAATGCTTTCTTTTCAATACCTATACAATACCTATACATCCTGATAGCCAATATTGGTTTGCATTTACATTTCAGGGGAAAAGGTATACCTATACTCGACTACCACAGGGATATTGTGAGAGTCCAACAATATTCGCACAAGAAATGGCTAGTAATTTGGCGGGATTCACCCCACCGGGGGGTAGTTAAATTCTACTTTATGTAGACGACATCTTGCTAGCAGCCCCCACCCAGCAGCAATGCAGGGAGGATACCATAGCACTGTTACAATTCTTAGCAACACAGGGACACAAAGTAAACAAAAGCAAACTACAGCTTTGGAGAAAACAAGTTAGATACCTAGGATATGTAATATCCAACAAAGGTAGAATACTAGATGAAGATAGAAAAACAGCGATTTTACAAGCACCCAAACCAGCGACCAAGAAGGAAATGATGTCCTTCCTGGGAACAACTAACTTCTGCCGGAGTTGGATACCAAACTATGCTTTGGAATCTGCTCCACTGACCGACCTCATATACAAAAAGCCGATGGCAGCACAGGATTTATTACAATGAACACCTGAAGCAGAAATGGCTTTCTGCAGGTTGAAGCAATTAATAGCTTCTTCATTAGTTCTAGGATTACCAAACTATCATAAACGTTTCTTTCAAACTGTAGACTGTAAGCAAGGATATATGACATCAGTGTTGACACAACAACATGGGGATAAGCAACGCCCCATAGCTTACTATTCATCACAGTTAGACCCAGTGGCACGATCCTTGCCCCACTGTGTGCAAGCAGTGGTTGCAGCTGCAATGGCAGTACAGGCTTCAGCCTCAGTGGTGCTATTCCACCCTCTCACATTGAGAGTGCCTCATGCAGTCACGATAATTTTACTGCAATCAAAGGTAGCTTATCTTTCTCCTGCTAGACACCTTTCCTGTATGACTATACTGTTGAGCCAACCTCATATGACAATTGAACGATGCATGACATTAAATCCATCAACTTTGCTCCCAACTCCTGTGGATGGCACACCACACAGTTGCCTGCAGGAAATTGAGCAGAAAACATTACCCAGACAAGATCTCATGGATATTCCCTTGGATAAGGCCGAGGTGACATATTACATGGACGGCTCATGCAGAAGGGGCCCTACAGGGAAAAATCTAGTGGGGTATGAAATAGTTACAGACACTGAAACCTTAGAAGCCCAATCCTTACCACATAACTTGTCTGCACAAGCAGCAGAATTCATTGCCTTAACACGAGCTTGTACCTTAGCAAAAGACAAATGTGTAAACATATATACTGACAGTCAGTATGCTTTTTCTACTGTACATGTTTTTGCACAGCAGTGGAAAAATAGAGGGATGATAACATCTAGTGGTAAACCAATTAATCATGCACAATTTATTTTAGAATTGTTAGAATCTATTCAGTTACCTACTAAAGTAGCTATTTGTAAATGCGTAGCTCATACGAAACAGCAGGACAGAATTTCAAAAGGTAATGCGAGAGCTGATGCAGCTGCGAAGCAAGCAACTTCAAACTCAGAAACTTTACTTTTAGACGAGGAATTACAACCCTCTGAAATTGTAGACCTAGAAATGTTAAAAACAATGCAGACGTTTACCACAAAAGCAGAAAAACAAAAATGGGAAAAACGAGGAGCAATCCTTGAAAACGGGCTGTACATCTCCAAAGAGAAAAAAACAATTTTGCCGTCTAATTTGTTTAGATATGCAGCTTTGTTGAGCCATGGGCAGTGCCATGTCTCAACAGGGGGGGTGTTTTCCTACACCGCCATATCCATTCCATACTATTTGTATGGATTTTATAGAACTGAACAAATGTGATAACAAAAGATATTGCCTTGTCATTGTAAATATGTTTTCCAAATGGGTGGAAGCCTTTCCGACTAAAAACTCGGATGCAACAACAGTGGCAAAAGCTCTCATAAAGGAGATTATTCCTAGATTTGGCATACCGGAAAGGATCTATAGTGACAATGGTACACATTTTGTGAATCAGACCATACAGCAATTGGGACACTTCTTTGGGATTTCCCTTAAGAACCATTGTGCTTATCACCCTCAGTCTGCAGGACTGGTGGAGAAGCACAATGGAGTCCTTAAGAACAAACTTAGAAAGTTAGTCAGCAAAACACAGAAGAACTGGGTGCACTGTCTGCCTCTGGCACTGCTGAGTATGTGAACAGTTCCAAATGCAAAGGGTTTAACTCCTTTTGAAATGGTGTTTGGGAGAGCATATTATGTACCTCAGTGGAAAGCTCTCATGCCTGCAGACCAGGAGGCTGATAGTTCACTAGCTAGTTATATGAGGAAACTGTTAACAAATAAATCTCCCTTGTAGTTTAACTCTTTTTCAGATAAAGAACAGTCCAGACCATTGGACGCGATTCTAGCCCCGGGGTTCTGGATCTGGGTGAAGGTAACAAAGAGGAAGAATTGGGCAATCCCGAAGTGGGAAGGACCATACCAGGTACCGCTGGCCATGCCTACTGCAGTCAAAATAGCTGAAAGGTCATCTTGGATCCATTTGACGCACTGTAAACTGGTAAAGAACTTTCAACTTGATAAAAACATTGTAACTGTTATGCAACAAGAACAAAATGGCCAAAGATAAGAATTCAGACCAACCTCAAAAATGTTGCATAATCATATTATTGAGCGTACACTTGTTGACTGTACTTTTGACAATTTTCTTTTTGTTGTGGTTTTTTCATTTCTCAACCACACAAGTAAAACTGGATAAACGTGATGAGACATCCATAGACTGGCACCCAAACTTTAACACATACCTAGCAATTAAATGTGTATATGCTGAGACTATGAACATTTCAAACTGCTGGGTTTGTACAGCTATACCAACAGCATGTGGAGGACTACTAATGTCTGCTGTTCCTTTAGGGATCAATGAGATTTGGGAGAATTTGCTTTTTGACACAGAAACTGTGAGATCACAGGATAAAATAGCATTGTATTTACCTGTTACACAAAAAGGGATTGTGTGTTTTTTCAAGAATGATACTCTCCAGGTGGGCTGGAGTAACTGTAACATAACAATATCTTAAAAATGTTATATTAAGACTAAAAGTGGGGGTACTGTTTGCAATACTAACTATGATTCATATTTGAACTCAATGAAAATGACATTGAATGAAGTACAAAGAAATCCTGTATTGATTAAACAATTGTCAATCGTAGATAAGAAAATGTTTCATGCAGGGTTGGTGCATATTAGCACTAAAGTTGAAAACTGTTATTTTGTGTGTGGGAAAAAGGCATACAAATGGCTACCTGAGAATTGGTCTGGCAGTTGTTTTTTGAGCTACCTGGTTCCGGCCATATGACACACTGCGGAATTACCTCTGGGTAAAATATAGAACGTGAGAGATGTTTCCAAGAAAACCAAAGATCCAATCGAGAAACCTGTGAATCCAGTAGGGCAAGTAGAAGCAGGTTGGAAAGACCATAATTCCATGAAGGACAAAGACAAATTGACTCATATGGACTTGAGTGACAGTGTTATATCTTGGGCAGGTATACTCCCAGTGTATGGTGCAGTCAAATCGATTTGGGAGCTGAGAAAACTATCAAAACTTCTCGAAGTAATGAGTAATGCAACTTTTTCTGCTCTTGAATTAGTGACTGATGAACTGAATGCCATGAGAACTGTTGTGTTGCAAAATCGGATGGCTCTTGACTTCACCCTAGCGGCGAGAGGTGGTAGTGTGCGCTTATCAAAGAAGAATGCTGTGCGTACATACCAGATAATAGACATGAAATTAATAACCATCTGGAGGTGATTCAGCAAGTGTCGGCCATGACCAAACCAGGCCCAAACCCTCTGACGGATTTTTTCCAGAATCTGTTTGGGGGGGTGGGGTTCCATCCTAATGAATATTCTGATTGCCATTTGTGTGGGTTTACTCCTATTAGGAGCATGTGTTTGTTGTGCAATCCCCTGCATGAAAAGATTAATTAAAGATTTTATAGATATATCTGTCTCTGAAACATTGTATCAAGACATTGAACTTGAGGAATTGGTTCCAAATGAAATTCTCCTTGAAGTCTAAACTGAATGACTCTCTTAACTGCAAATCCCAAGTGGAAGAGGTTAGGAGAAGAAATAAAAATCGTTTAAACTTCTGAGAATAGAATAAAAAGTATTAATAGGGGGTAAAATGTTAGAAAAATATGTATTAATGTATATGTTTAGTGCTTATTAAGAAATAAGAAAGATATAATGCATTTTATTCTATTAATGTTATGACAAGAAAAATGAATTCATATGAAACTGCAAGAAGCTTTTGGAAACTGCAGTGTGCCTTTTTGCAAGTTGGCCTCTGACCCCAGCAGCTGCTAGCTCAGCAAGAATTAATGTTTATGCTTCTCACAAGTGATTATCTGCTGGGTCAGGAAATTAAATGTGTGAAATAATGAGAATCTTCTGCTCTTTTCCGCCTGAGCAATCGGCCTTGTATATGTTACTAGATACTTGCATTGCAAGGAGGAAGTGATTACATGTAACAATGAAAATGTATTGAGAACTGTATCTACTATTATGTTCGAATTAATTTAGAACCTCGAGTGGAAACTTTTGTAAAAGGGTATTGTAACTAACCAGGTGGCCGTTGTTTACTAGAAAAGTTTTTAAGCAAAATGTAGTATCAGCATTTTAGATGAATAGAATATTGTAAGCTAAACTGATGTAAAACTCCTTGTGACTGACTACGTCAGCCTGATGGGTTAATACTAATAAGAAATACTATAAAAGTTGTGTTCTTCCTGTTTCATTCAGACAAAATTCTGTACTTGTACGTTTTTTTGCCTCCTGGTGTACACTAGTAAAGAACTTGAACCTGAACCTCCTGTGTATTGATCTTTTTATTACAGTATTTTTTCATTTAATAGCCATGTTCACAGAACCAATGGATAAAGCAAATCATCTGACTGACAAATTCAGCTCCACCTTTACCATCCTTCTCACCCTCAGCCAGTGAAGTCAAGGACAATGTCAAGGGCCTCTGGCTTACCATGTTTACAGATAATTGCAAACTTGGAGCAATCATAGAAACCTCCAAGATTCTAACATCCTACAGGAAGGTCTAACAAAAACAAATGACTGGTGCCAAAGCCATGGATTAAAACTCAGTGTCACGAAATGCATAATGGTACCTTTTGGGAAGTTGGACACCCCAGAATACTACCTCCTCAATAAAACACCCCAAAAAGTGTACAATGTAGTCAGGGATTTAGGGACAAATGAAGATAGCAACAATTTGGCTTTCAACTGTCAAATGTACTAATAAAATCATATTATTTCACTCAACGTATAACTAAGGGCATTGCATCTAAGTTTTGAGAAGTCATTGTGCCACTATACTCAGCCCTCATCCAACCCATTATTAAGTTTAATACTACCTTCATTATGTACCTGACCAGGCACAAGCAGTAACTGGAATGTCCACAGAGGTTCCTCACAAAAAGAATACAGAGTGTGAATACAATGCCCTATGCAGATCACCTCAAAGCCCTACACAATGCCCTATGCAGATCACCTCAAAGCTCTACACAATGACCTACTGAGATCACCTCAAAGCCCTACACAATGCTCTATTCAGATCGCCTCAAAGCCGTACACAGTGCCCTATGCAGATCACCTCAAAGCCCTACACAATGCCCTATGCAGATCGTCTCAAAGCCCTACACAATACCCTGTGCAGATCACCTCAAAGCCCTACACAATGCCCAATGCAAATTGCCTCAAAGCCCTACACAATGCCCTATGCAGATCAACTCAAACCCTACACAATGCCTTATGCAGATCACCTCAAAGCCCTATCCTTATACTCTGTTTCCCACAGACTGCTGAGAGGCAGTTTATACCTGGCTTACAAGGCATCCTTGGATCCAGCCATGATGGACCTCTTGCATATCCACAAAACAAAAAGCAGCAGAAGTTCTAGATCCAAGTATTTAAACTGTGCATATGATTTAAATAGGACATGCCAGGGGGATATATATGTGTGTCAGACAATAACCATTCTCTGGAATAGGCTTCCCATCCATGTGAAACAGAATCCTTCCTTAACTCTATTCAGGCGTAAACTGGCCAGTGGAGGGGAAATCAAAAACTCACCCCTGATCTCAGACCAATGTTTCTGATGGACAGAAGCAGCAGTTAAATCATGCTCTACCTATCATGTGCCCCTTAAAAACCTGTAAGGCAAAATAGCCTGTGGGATACATTTGGGTTGCTTGGCTAGGCTTATAAAGGCCCCATTGGTCATTAGCCATGTATATAGCTATGAACCTTAGATGCTTAGAGAAAAACAGCTCTTATATTCACTTTCTTCACTTATCTAGAGGAAAATAGTTTTTTATTCAGGCATGTCCAAGGGTCAGCTCCCAGTGTTCTCTCCTGTCTATCTGATGAACCTGGGCATCTTGAGGCAGTGTAGAAATTGCCTCATGTACACAGACAACCCTCCCCTCCTACCACCCAACACTACAACCTGTGAGAGATGCACTTATCTAGCCAAACTGGTGGTAAAGCTCTCTCCAACTAAGACTGAGCTTGACAGCCGTGAGGAGAAGGTAAACATTTGCACCACACCACACTCATCACATAGTCTCACTAAATCTACACCACCAAAATCCACACATAGTAACACAAAAACATTTGTGGAGGCTCTCAATAATAATCTGTCTAAGCAACAGAGACCTCCAAAGCAGAAACACAAACAACCTCCATCCCCCAACACAACCCAAATGACACATAGCCCACAGACTCAGTGTGCCACTCAACCACAGCCAATAAGGCAAAACAACGTACCCAACACACTAGTCATAGGTGACTCTATAGTCAAGCACACTGATGTCCCATTCACCAGGCTAAACAAGGAGAAGGTTACTGTCAGCGGCCTGTCGGGTACCAGGATCTGCCACATAACCCATGCACTCAGGTAACTCCACAACAAGTACAAATATGACTCTGTCATTGTCCATGTTGGTGTGATTGAACTGTGACATACCTCCCTGGACTACATGAAAAGAAATATGGAAGAGCTCTCTGATCTTGTAGCCCAGGCAGATATGACCCTAGTCCTGAGTAGCATTCTGCCATCGCCCAAAATGATACCGCAGTACAAGGACAAAATGATTGACTTCAACAATTGGCTAAGCTTCTGGTGTCATTCTAAGGGGGTCCAGTATCTGTCTGCTTGGGATGACATGGTCAACAGACCACGATGCTTTGCCACAGATAGCCTGCACCTCTCGCCCCTGGGATTCCAGATACTGGCTAAGGTTCTTGCTGCCCCTATAGTGCCATTTTTAGGCAAGGTTCAAATAACAAATTCACCACCGTAACAGGAACAGGCAAGCAAAAACTGAGGGTAATGCTGCTCAATGCTAGAAGTCTAAATCTCAAAATGCACTCACTCGAGGCACTCCATAAAATGGAGAACATCGATATCTGTGCGGTGACTAAGACCTGGTTCAAGGCTGCAGAAGGCACCCCTGCACTACCAGGCTATAACTCATACCACACTTTTTGGCCATGTAACCTGGACCGAAACACCAAAGGTTGAGGTGTGTCCATATTCATTAAGGATATCCACACCTCCAGGCTAGTTGCACAGCATAATGCATCCGAGGTTATCCAAGTGCAACTAACTCTGGGCAAAACTGCAATCTGAATTGTAGCTTGCTACAGATCCCCTACCATGCCCCAGGATTCCCACTGACGTACTGGAAAATATTAGGGTTCAACCAAACACCCTAATAATAGGCAACGTCAACTACCCTACCATTAACTGGGCAAACTACTCATGTACCAACTCCTTAGCTCAACGTTTTCTGGAATTCATAAATGCAAATGCCCTGGATCAATTTATCCACACCCCAACCAGGGGCAACAATATCTTAGACCTAGTCATTACCAACATGAGTGACCGGTGTTCCACAATTGAAGTCAACTCCTTGTTGGTCTGAACCGACCATAAGTTAATCACCTTTGATATCCACATCCCGCCCCCACTAAGGAAACCACAGTAAAAAAATTCTCCAAAGACAATTTCATGCATCTTAAGACAGAAGTGGTGAACCTCATGACACCCATGCAGATGGAAAATACAGTTACGACTGCTGAATCCTACACAAATGCACTCTATAAGCACTTACACGAGTGCATGGATCGTGCTATCCCAAACAGAACCAAGACGCTATCCTCCAAAAAAGGAAGCCAATCTGGTGGTCCCCTGCCATAAACAAACTGTACAACAGAAGGAAGAAACTGTTGCAGAAGAGAGTAAAATCCCATGAGTGGAGGAGCTCCCTGGTCAGCCTCAGTAAGAAGCTTAGATCCCTTATAAGATCCTCCAAAGCTAGCTACGGAAACAAAATCGCCACTAATTCTAAGGACAACCACAAAGCATTATATAGCTATGTCAAGAATCTCAATGGCAACACTCAGATCTGCTCCGAGTTACGACACAACAACACGAAAATTACAGAACCAACTGATATTGCCAACATCCTGGCTGATAGGTTCAGTGCTAACTTTAACCCCCCCCCCTCAACCCCTAAAGGGCCCATATCTATACAGGAAGAATGCAGAGTCCCTGTAATCACAACTATGCAGGTAAAAGCTGCACTCTCTAAAGCCAAAAACACAGCATTCATGGGACTGCACAACATCCCAGGCTGCATTTTGCATGAACATCAGAACAAAATAGCTCTCCACCTAAGCACCATGTTCAATAATAGCCTCACATCAGGCTTTGTGCCCACTGAATGGTACACAGCAACAGTTATCCTACTCCACAAAGGAGAGCCACCAGTGATCTCGGGAACTATCGACCTATTAGCCTGCCGAGCCTGATCTGCAAGGCCAATGAACGTATCATCATGGAACTCATAAACAAAGACATTGGTAACTTCCAAACTCTGGATCCCACCCAGTTCAGGCTTGTGAAAGGCAGATCATGCCTCCTGAACCTGATCAACTTCTTTGAGGCAGTCACCGAAGCCGTAGATGAGGGTAAGGTGGTTCACACAGCCTATCTTGACCTCACCAAGGCTTTCAACACCATTCCCCATTCTGGAATTATAGCTAAACTCACTAAACTAGGTATAAATCCCTACATCACAAAATGGGTTGCCAACTGGCTCACTGACAGAACACACACTGTAAAAGTTGCAGACTCCAAATCTAATCTCAAAGCAGTGACAAGTGGAGTACCATAGGGTTCCGTCTTGGGACCTCTCCTGTTTGGTGTCTACTTCTCTGAAGTACAGGCTAACACAGAAGGCCTCTGGCTAACAAAGTTCACAGATGACTGCAAACTAGGAGCCATAGTCAAGTCCCCAAATGATGTGGACATCCTACAGAAGGGCCTCGCTGAGACAGATGCCTGATGTCAGACCCATGGCCTCAATCTCAATGCCAAAAAGTGCAGTGTCATCCCCTTTGGTAAAAACTCTGTACTCATGAACTACCACATAGGCAGCAATCTACTTAACACCAAATGTGTGATAAGAGACCTTGGGACCCAGCTGGACAGTAGTCTCTCCTTTGATAGTTGCATCACCACAGTAGTCAGGAAGTCTTTCTACGTGGCACACCTCATCATAAAAGGGTTCTCATCCAGGAAAAAAAGAGGTCATTGTTCCCCTCTACATGACATTCATTAGACCCATTATAGAGTACAACGCCCCTTTTGAAATGTACCTCACAAGACATCTACAGCAACTGGAAAGGCCACAGAAGTACCTCACAAAGAGGATTGCTGGCCTCAAACAAATGCCCTACACTGGCAGCCTCAAAAAACTCTGGCTTTACTCCGTTGCATATCACCTATTCTGAGTTGATCTCTGCCTAACACATAAAGCTATGTCAAACCCAGAGCTGTTGGACATGCTACACCTAAAGAAATCCCAATACCTCTGAGCTACACGCTCTAGGGACCTAACCCTTGTCACCACAATAAATAGGACATGCTGGTGGGATAGATTCTTGTCCCAGAGACTTCCCATACTCTGGAACAGGCTACCAATCTATGTCAAACAAAGTTCTTCATTAGCACTCTTCAAGAAAAATCTTGATAAATGGATGGGAAATAAGAAATACACCCCGGGGATCACTTCTGTGTCTCTGCTCTACAGTGGCACAGGAAAATAACTTTCTTGGGTGGCGTAAGCCAGGGAACCTTGTTGGCTTGGCTTACGTAGGCCCTTGGGCTGATAGCCTAGTACCTACCTATGAATCTATGAACCTATGAACCAATGCCTTATACCACATGGCTGCTGAGGGGTAGACATTGGCATATGCTGGAGCCATGGAGCAAACAGGATGGTTGGATGTATATATGTTAATATGTGTGAGTGTGTGTGTGTGTGTGTGTGTGTATATGTGTGTTCATATCTATCTATCTATCTATCTATCTATCTATCTATCTATCTATCTATCTATCTATCTATCTGTATGTCTGTCTGTCTATCTATCTGTGTGTGTGTGTGTGTGTGTGTGTGTGTGTGTGTGTGTGTGTGTGTGTGTGTGTGTGTATATAGACACACACACACATGCATTTCAATGGAAATACTAATTAATGTTGATGTACCACAAAACAAGCAAAAGTTGTCAAAATATAATCAACATGGAATTGTTGACAGCAAACTGCTCATGTTCTGAGATAGTACCTTGGAGCATGCAAACCTAAAAAACATGCATCCCCATACATTCCATGCTAAACATATATATTAACTCCAAGAGCACGCAATCACCAGGGAAGTGCCATATTCACCAATCCCAACGATTGTTGATCTTGCAAACTTGTTTACCAATTGTTTTGTCGAACAAAGTATGTCAACATAACAGATATCAATGTTTGTAAGTTTTATTTTATCTGCTCCCATGCATATATTATATATTGAAGCATACATGCACAAACACTCTTCTATATACTTTACAGTTTGTTTTGCTTTAGTCTAAAATATAATGCTGTTTGTTTTTGTACTTCAGACTAAAAATTGTTTTCTCATTATAAGCCCACTAGGGCACTAAGAGTTGCACATCAGAAGCAAACAAAGCCACACTGCCATTCAGTTTTGGCACATTATGTTTCTTATCATGGATTTTATGTGCAATAGGAACATGGAAAATGTCTTACTGCTTGCTTATATTTAGTTCACCTGTATTATTATTGCTTCTCCTATGTTTAGTTGATCACCACATGACAGGAAATCAGTTTTCTGATCATAATTAGTGAACAAGACCAAATTTTGAGACAGGTGTGCACTGCTTAAAGCCTGTTAAAGGCAGTTGTCCATCAGGCAGGTTTGTTCTTCCTTGAGGAGCTTGTTTTGGTCCTATCAGGTAATCTGAGTCAATGCAGTTATACAGATGTTTGCATAAAGCCTTGGTGTAGAACTCAACATAGTTGCCAGTTCCATCTGAGGGGGGAGGTGCAGTAAAGCTATTTATACCATCACGTTAGAGGTTACAATCTGCTTTGGAGAAGTTTTTAGTTTAGTTGTTGCTGGGGGGGGGGGGGGGGTTCAGGTGTGATAGTTACTTTGAATGAGACTGATTTGTGGTCAGATCTCACTAGGGAAGACCTCACACTGGGGGTGCTACAGTGGTCCCCCATATTGGTAAGCACCAGACCGAGGATGTTGGCACCCCTTATGGGACATCTACCAGCTGGTCCAGGGTACTGGAATTAATGAAGTTGAGGAACCTTTGGACAAGTGAGTTTGAGCACGAGTAATTTACCCAGTCAATGGATGGGTAGTTAAAGTCACCCAAAACCATGGTGTTTGGATGTATCTTGATAAACTTAAGTAAATCCAAATAGACAGAGTGGGTGTCCTGATTCATGGAGGCAGTCCTGTAGCTGACAATAACTTGAATAGGTATCCTACCAACAGTTAATTGCACCCGAAGTATCTCCAGGGAATCATACTGTTTAACCAACCTGGAGGTGTATTTATCTTTAATGACCTCCATTAGTTTTCACGCCTTCAGTTTGTGGTCTGAATGTGTGGAAGGAGGTGTAACCCAGTATGGCTGGGGGTGCTCTCCACAGCCTTGAACCAGATCTCTGTGACTGCACAAATGTCTGCTTCTTCCAAGGTGAGGACTGCTTCCAGTGGGTGCAGTTTTGTGTTAAGACTCCTAGCTTTTAGCAGCATAACCTTGAGGTTGTTTTTAGATGGAGTTTTTATACTGGGAATTTTGTCCTTGAGACACTGCCTAAAAAAGCACTATGGGGGTGGCAAGAGCTTTAGCTACTAGCCAAAATCCCAGGGGTGACAGATGAAGACCATCTCTGGAAAAATATTAAGGTCTGTCGATTATGTCATCCCAGGATGATAGTTACTGGATCTCCTAAGAATGACACCAAAAACTAAGCCAAATATTGAAGTCAAGCATTTTCTGTTTGTATGATGGTATCATTCTAGGTGAAGGTAAAATGCTATTTAAGGCTAGGGACATACCTGCCTGAGACACATAGTCTGAGAGCTCAGTCATGTCTCTCTTCATATAGTCCAGAGAGGTATGTCTCAAATTGTTCACACCAACATGGACTATGACTGAGTCATAACAGCACCTATTGTTGAGAGACTTGAGTGCATGTGTGCTATGGTGTATCCTGGCACCTGACAGACAGCTGACTGTGACCTTTTCCTTATCCAGCCTGATGAAAGGACATCGGTGTGGCTCACAATGGAATCACCTATGACTAATATGTTAGGTTTCGTGTTTCACCTTAAGGGCTTGACAGGTGAAACACTAGTGCATGAGCTATTATGTGTATTGTGTTTTTCAAAGGAAGTATTGTGTGTAGCATGCTTGTGTTTGTGTTTGCGAGGTATCTGGTGTTTAGGTATATTTCTGGTGAGGACCTCCACATATATACGCATGTGTGATGTGGGTTTGGTTGGAGTGGGAGGTGAGGTGTGCATGCTGACAACCTGCTCATTGTCATACGTACTGACTGGTGTGTGAGAGAGCATGGATTCAATGGTCTTAATATAGCTGCATCTCTCACATGCTGAGTTTGTGTGGACTCGTAATAGAGGGTTGTCGGTGAACATGAGGCAGTTGTTACACTGCCTCAGGATGCCCATGTCAATCAAGCTAGCTAGAGAAACTGTGGGAAATTGCCTATCCATAGCGTTAGGTACATTTATATGGTCAGGAAAATAGGTTGCACTTAAGAATCGCTAGTGGGTGAGAGGTGCGTTGATACCTCTGAGGCTAGGCTTAGTTTTCTACCTGACAGTAGAGCAGGGCTGCAAAAGAACCCTCTGGAGGACCACAAGCAAAGTACTAAGGGAAAATTTACCAAGCAAAACGTCTGTATCTATAACTACCAACAGTAACCACCGCTCCACGGCAGTGCATGATGGTGCTCTACAAGCAAACAAGCACAAGCGTGGGTCATAAATAAAACAAGACATAAGCCTCTTAACTCAAACTAGCCAATAAGGATGCTCTCTCCAAGCTCTATTCCAATCACGCAAATACCAAGTCTCTGACTTGCAGAGTGGAGCTACTCAGTTAGATTCAGTATTACAGAGGGTTATTTAAATTGTTCATTCTTGTAAAAAGAAAATCTTGTTATTCATTTTATTTCAGCGCTTGCCAAGTATCATTTGCATTTTATCACATCCTGCAGTTTTATTGATTGCACAGTATGAACATAATTAGCCTGTCAGCTTTTGCATTTTCACATCTTATATGCTGTTGTTGCATTGTAATATATATATATATATATATATATATATATATATATATATATATATATATATATATATATATATATATATATATAAAACATATCAAATGTGCATTTAATAAGAAAATCATAATAGTTTGAATACACTTATATTTCATTTTGATGGTAAACATACAAGTTGGCATCACTTTGACTTAATTGTGGCAAAATATGTTAAGAGTAAAAAATAGCTACAAAGTATAGTGCTTGACTGACCGAAAACTCTTGTAAGCTTTCAATATATTCCTGTAACCTTGGTATAAAGATACAAGTTCTGACAAGTGAAAACACCTGAATACTTCATGGTCCTGCATGGAAAGAATATGCTTTGTATGCCTTGAATGGATCCAATATTTATAAACAAGATTACCCTTGTCTACCACATGGTAAAGGGTCCAACCCTGGTTTTATGTCATTCATCCAAGAATGAATTGACCCTTAAAAAATATGTGCAAACTGACAGTTTGCAGTAGTTATCTAATTACATCAGAGTCATAACTAAGGCAGGGCAAAGGGGGTGACTGTCGCAGACATGATCTGCTAATGGGCACAGGTGATGTCTCATCTTCTTAAATTAATGTATTTATTGTATGTTTTGCATCATATTTTCTTAATGCTGGATCACATGACTGATGGCATTGCAGAGTTGTGTACGCTTTTTTATGCTACCAACTAAATAATATCCAGAATGCATCTGATTACAGAATTTTCCATGCTAACTTACTACTTTTAACAGCTTGATGATTCCATACAGAGCAAGTAGCATACCATATAAAAGTGCAACTGATATTTCAGTTTGACTTTCAGCATGACATGACTTAATTTTGAGAAGTTTGCTGAATTAGACAAAGGTAAGCCTGTAAACACTCGATGTAGTATACCATAATTTGTGATGATATACGTATTCTCTCCTCTGCAAGTAAAACTATATAAACTTCAAATGCTGTTATGAGTAAAGTTTAGAATTTACACAAAGGAATGATAAAAATTCATATTTCCATGGATATGTGAAACTTACGAAACTTTTTATTTTCAGTTTTGTCAAAGCCAACTACTTCAGATGTGATAGGAATAAAACAATCTTTATGAGTAAAAACCTGCATTTACTTTGTGAAATACATTATCAGAAATATCCAGTGAAATAAGAAGAATAAGGTGACAAAATAAACTGATTCTCATCATCATCTACTTCTATATATTGACAGAACAAAATGACGATGTTCACTTGGCCCACACCACAAAGCCAAAAGCAGAAAACATGGGATTTGTAAAGCAACTTAACCCATAACATCAAAACAACAGCTGCACAAATCAGTAAGCACATGCGATGCCATATACACTTGTCTAAATAGAAATAGAAACATTTCTCTATAACATATTGAAAAATAATAAACTAAACAGTTTATAAACCATTCCATATAATTAGCCATAAACCACAGCTTAAATGAAAAATATAAGTATTTCAGTTCTGCAACAAACTTACAATATCAAAACATACTGTATAACTGTCTCTACCTACAAATATTAAGATTTATCTCCCCCATTCTACTTACAGTCCCAATATTACTCACAGAAACAGATGCAGTATACTTAGAGAAGTGAACTACTAATCACAATATACCAATACTATCAGAAGTATAACATTTAACTCAGTCTCCACTATTTCCTTGCACATACCACAAAATCTTAAAGTGGTCTACAGTGATAGAAACTGTAGACTCATTTAATGACCTGGGTAGATTCATCTGTGAGTTTTTCTAATCATATCAACCAATTGGTTAATAGTAGTTACAGAACTATAGGTTGCATAAAAAGATTTATTAAGTCTAGGAAATCAAAAATGAAGACGTCATTGTTTGTTAGTTACATTAGACCCAAACTTGAGTATGGAATACCAATATGGAAACCCTATAAGAAAACAAGCATGAATAAACTGGAAAGAGTACAGCAAAACTATGCCAAGGGCATCCATGGATGTGAAAATTTAAGTTAGTATGAAAGACTAAAATATCTGAACTTGTACAGTACCTCTTACAGAAAACTAAGAGGAGATCTTATTCAAGTTTATAGGGCATTTAGAGACAACTGCCTCTGGGAATGTTTGGAGTTATCGAAAAGTACTAGAGAATCATAAGATAACCTATGTAGAATATTCTATAGGAATGAGAAGTGTGCTAATTGGTTCTCTGACAGAGTAGCTGATGCATGGAACAAACTACTAAATTACATTAAAGAAGTACTAGTTTAGATATTTTTAAGAACAACCTGGACACTTAACATGGGAACAAGTGTTTTGGTATATTGGCAAGCTACAGGGGCATTAATGCCCATGCTTGAAATATTTGTATGTATGTACTACTTTACTAGTTTGCAGGCAGCACAAAATACACTAACCTATAAATTTTGTAATTTACACTAAGTTTTAAAACATAATTCTATTTAAAGTTACATATCCCAACTCCAAGATCAAAGTAAAGTGAGGGAAGGATAGCCCTCACGAGTCTAAATATATCGGGATCTGCATAGAACTCATAATTGCAGTCCAGTCTTTGCAGACACGATAGTCTGTACTTTTGTTGTTCTGGATTGTCATTATTCTCATCTCAGCCAAGTGAACATCAACATTTTGTTCTTTTTTGTTCTTTCACTATACAGAAGTAGATCCATGTATGTATATATATATATATATATATATATATATATATATATATATATATATAAACTCAGTGGTCGCACAAACTCATATAAGGGGGAATTTACCCTCACAAAGGGCATCACTGCTGACACAACTCACCAACAGTGATTTTCTATGAAGGAGCTCCAATCCTCAGTGAACTGAACTTAGGCAAAATGATGCTCAAGAGTTTAATCTGTGTCCACTAGTAGGCAATTGCTAACAGGACATCTTACAGCTTCAGGAGACACATCCATATTTTTTCAAAATCCAGTAGTTAGTGATAGATGCCACCTTAAGCTCTGATAAAATGGAAGTTAATCTGGAGTAAATAGCCACCTACTTCTGACATTGCTTTGGTTCCTGCTCAGATACTTTCTTTTTCTACTTTCCAATTTAAAAACTCCACCATAACACTAAATATAGATTTAATTCACATTCTAGACTATTTAACTAATTTACTTATGTTGTTTGACATCATAGCTGCTTCTAAAACTGTTCTCTCACCCAGAGATAACATTATGATAAGATTGCAGGATTTGCTAATGATACCATTCCAGGCTTATTACATGTTCAGAGGTTCATAGATTACTACTAGGCTAATTGCCCTGGTGGGCCATTTTAAGCCTAGCCAATTACGCCATGTGAGAATCAAACCCCGCACTCTGTGTCTGTAAGATAAACACCTTAACCATTATGCTAACCTGCCAACACCTATGCCAACCTGCCAACCCCTATGAATCCCCAGCATCCAGCACCCAGAATGCTAAGTAGTTGAGTACACATTTAACAGAATGCAGCAGTTCAACACTAAATATTTTCTGTGGAGGGTGGGAGAAAGTTCTCCTGCATTCACATGCCCCCTTACTCCAAGGAAACAAAACCTGGATTAAATGGAACAGCCAGTTAGGGTGAAAACAGTTATGGGACAAAAAGTGATCTCACCGATCCATGAAAACAATGGAAAACATGATCAGGAAGTAGTGACATCAATAAGTTGTAGTCTGTCCAATTTGTCCAGGTACTATTTACCCAACATGTTGAATAACTTTAGTTGTGAACTCCCTAGAAGTAACTAACTCTATAATTGCAAAATATGTGCCTTAAAATAAAACAGCTCAAGTCAGTATTCCTGGACTAAGTGCAACATAATCAAAAGCAAGGTACAATAGAACTTACTTTACAAATGAAGTATCATTAATTACAACAAGCAAAGCTAATTAAACAAAACATTCAGCTTATAAATACTCACAAAGTAATAGCTTTCAACTATTTGATTATGAAGGTTGTACTATTGGTAAGAATACTATGGGGCTTAGGATTCTTCAGTCCTGGTACTTCCTCTTGGGACTGTAGAAATTAGATCATAAATAATAGCAGCCACTAATGGGTAAATAACAGAAGAAGTCTACAAAACAATAAACTTTGGCCCCTGAAGAAAATCAGCTAAATACTATCATAGTCAAATAAATTCATGTCATAGGATCACAGGAGTATAGCACTATAGTAGATTACTAGGCTATAGACCGCAAGGGCCCTTACAAGCCTAGTCAAATTCGACCGTGTTTTCCAAGGGTATCTGGTTCAAGCAGACTCTAAAATCAGCACCTAATTGCCCCTGTCCAAGAGGGACACAGGTGAACCCCGGAGTGAATGTCTGGATACCCATCCAATCGTCCAAATTGCACTTGAATAGGGCCAAAGACGGTCTTTGTTTAACAAGAATAGGAAGCTTGTTTCAAAGTTGGGGCAACCTTTGTGAAACAAATCTATCTCTCCAGCAAGTTTTATTGATATCACATACCAGGTTAAGGTCCTTTGAGCAAGTGACCTGCATGCCATTTGACTTGCGAATGTGCAGCGTTTTCATTAAAGCTGGGTCAGAGATTGCTCTATATATAAGGCAAAGGTTGCCTCTAAGCATTCTGTATGACACAGATCAAAGTGGCAATGATTTCAGTCTGTTCACATAAGACAGGTCTTGAAGACCCTGAATTTAAGACAGGTCTTGAAGACCCTGAATTTTCTTTGTAAGTAACCTTTGTGGTCTTTCCAATTGCTGCAGGTGTTTGAAAAGGAACATACCAAAGGGAGCATTGTGCTCTATTATTGGCCTGATGCGGGAAGAGTACAGGGGGGGTTATAACCTATTTTTTTTGTGGAGGCAAGGCCCTTACTTATGAGATGAGCAATATAAAATGCCCTTCTTAACCACTGTGGAGACATGGTGATTGAAGTTAAGGCTGCTGTCAACCTGTGTTCCCAGATCTCTCACCACTGACTGTGTGCTTAAAGTACTGCTATTGATGTGGTAGTTTGCAGGCACATCACCTTTGCTGAAGGGGATGATAATGCATTTTTTTGCATTAAGTTTAAGACTATGACTTTGGCATCAGTCATTAGTCTGCATAAGAATTCCTTGCAGGACATCACTAGGGGTTTCAATGATCCCTGTCAGTTTGCAATTATTAGCAAACGTTGTCAGCCACAGTCCTTTAGTTTTAGCCTGTATTTTGGAAAGTAGATTCTAAACAGTCAGGGTCCCAGAACCGATCCCTGTGGAACACCACTGGTTACGGGTCCATTGGAGGAGGTGGAGTCCACTATTTTGACTGTATGACTTTTATCAGTGAGCCACTTTGCAACTCACCTGACAATATATGGGTTGATCAATAATTCCTGAGTGGGGGATTGTGTCAAAGGCCTTGGCTAAGTCTAGGTAGGCCGTATGCACAGATTTGCCCTGTCAAGGCTTTGGTGACTGTCTTGAAGAAGTCCACCAAGTTTAATAGATATTATCTCCTCTTGACAAAGCCAAACTGGGTGGTGTCTAGCATTGGAGATTTCCTATATCTTTGTTAATTAGGCTGATGATGATTCATTCCATGGCCTTGCAGATAAGGTTGGTCAGTCTAATGGGCCTGCAGTTCCTGGGGTCAGTGGATGCATCTTCTTTGTGCAAAGGGATGATGGTAGCTATTTTCCATTCTGCTAGGATGAAACCAGTGCTCATGCTGTGATTGAAAAGCATGCTCAGTGGTGATGCTAATTCCTGTTTTAACCCATGTAGAACACAGCACGGAATGTTGTCCGGTCACAGAGAGGCTGTGTTTTTGGCCTTGGAGAGGGTATTTAAGACCTGCTCTTTGGAGATACTGGGCATATAATTATATTTTTTGTGTTGCAGAGATAAAAAATTGGATTTGGCCTTGGAAGATTCAACTAAAACTCAAGCACTGCACTGCACGTAGCCTTGAGTGATGCAACTAACAACTAGTGTATAATAATGTAGTGGGCTTTAATATGGTCAGCAAAATAGTAATAAATTGCTGCAACCATAGGATCATACCAAATACATGGTAACTGAGTGACAAAACCACTTACTCTTTGCCAATACTCACACTAATGCTGCACCTCCTGATCTCAAGAAGAAGGTCACAGACTTTAGGCCAGCAATCATCTGTCTATCATAGTTAACAATAATCTAGGACCTTTCCAGTTAATTAACATGTCTACGAATATATATCCTGAAGAGGAGATTGTTCTCAATAGTCCAATTAGAGCTACAGTAAGAAGGATTATGTTATGAGGTCTTTTTTGATGTAGGTAATATGCCATTAGGTATTAGTGAAAAGGATTTTCTGACTACTGCTACTACATGGTGGTTGAAGGCAATGGAATTATCGACCCAGATCCCCAAGATTCATGATTCAGTGTCAGTTAGGAATAGGGTATCGACCATACTATATATTGAGGGAGACATTTGTTTACCAAATGTGATGACATCATACTTATTTGAATTTGATTTTAGCCCTTCTTCCATGCGCCAGTAGTTTATGAGGCATGTTCCTCTAGTAATAAACAGCTATCAAAGGGAGATTTGACAATAATGGCCAGTTTTCTGTCATCTGCAAATTTAGCTAACCAAAGGCATTGATTCATAATCTGGAGTGCTGGAGATCAGAGAAGTAGATTTCAAAACATGGGTTCTTGGTACTGAGCCTGAGAGCACATCACTACCTACCCTCATGCTTTCTAAGGAAGTGTCTGCCACCTTAACTATGTTGATTCTACTTTTCAGCCAGCTGACTACCCACCTCACCAGCTATGGATCTACTTTTAAAGTACTTAACATATTTAAGATGCCAACACGGGATATAGTGTCAAATGCTTTGGTCAAATCCAAACAAGCTCTGTGAACTGAATGATCATTGTCTACAAGCCCATGTAACCTTTTTAAAAAAGTTAACTAAGCTGAGTAGACAGGATCTCCATTTGATGTGCGTCAAGCCTGGTAATTGTTTTGACATCATAGTTTAAGAGTTCAGATATGATGTGCAAATCAGTCAGGCTAAAGGATGTGTAGTTTTCCAGGTCAGTAATCAGGGAATCCCTACTGAAGTTTGCCATGTTTTGAGAACAAATCCTGTTGCTACGCTCATGTTAAACAATTTAAGGATGAGCTCCAAGAAGGCATGTTTCTTATTTATTAGTCATCCAGGTAATTTATCAGTTCCCGTGAAAGTTCAGCTTTGATTTTAGAGAGAACCTTCATTACATGCTCCTTTGTGATATTAGGAGGTATAAGGGACTTCAAAATTTTTGGAATTAAGATAGTTGTATCATAGGTAAAGTTTGCACTAACGTTGTCTGATAGTATATTTGGTACACCTGCTGGAGCTGAGTGGATGGCACCATTTTAGATAAGTTCATAACACTGTTTACTGCTCTTTCTTAGTTTTATAATGTAGCCAAAGAAGGAATTATAATTATCATTGGCTTCAGAAACTAATGTGTATTCAAGATTTCCCTTATTAACCCAGATAGTAGTTTTTTGTTCCACACTGATATACCTGAAACAATCTTTAATAGGAGGAATTTTAGATTTGCTGTGTTATTTTAAGTACATTTTTGCTTTTTCTTGTTACAGAGTTTATTTAATCTGGTGGACCACATAGGTAGTTTCTTTATAAATTTTCCGGATATTTGGCTCTAGTAGGGACAGCCAAGTCTAGGCATGAAATTATGTGGGAATAGAATTCCTTTGTAGCTGTGTTGGTGTAAGGTCTAGTGATGTTACAAGTGAATTTGGATAATTCATCCTAGTTCATCCTAGAGTTTGAGGGGGTTTGAAATCTTTGACTTCAGATTTATTAACTGAAGATTTTTTAGAGATTTTGAAAATTAAGGTTACGAGTTTATGGTCAGACTTAATGAGGGACAGAATTAGAGGGGTAGTGCATAAAGTGGGTGTACTAGCTAAGACCAGATCAAGGATATTATGTTCTCTGCTTGGTTTATTAACTATCTTTTCCAGGTAAATTTTAATTATTAAGTCTAAGAATCTCTGAGCATACCGGACTTTGGAGTTCTAGGTACCTCAGTTTATTGAGGGGCAGTTGAAATCTCCTATTAGTTTTCCAAGTACATTTGGGTATCTTATATGGTCAACAGTGGACATGGAGGGTATTCTGTAGCAGGCTATAAATTTGTCTTGTTAAGGGTGAGTTAGAGTTCAATGAGTTCATCTTATGGGTCTCATTGAATCAGCTTACAGATGATAGGATCCTAGACAATTCTGGAAACATCACTGCTGTTTCTATCAGGTCTGAACGCATGGTAGGTGCAAACCCCAGGTATGGAGGGTATGGAGGGAGTGCTATATTTACAATGAAAGTCTCAATAACTACACAAATGTGTACATGTTCAAGTTGCAAGGCAGCCTCAAAATCGAACAATTTGTTTTTAGGACTACTTGCATTAAGAACAGTCACCTTGCTATTGTCAGATTTAGAGATGGAAATGATTACATTGATATCTGCCTTGTTTGGACATCCACTTGCTGGATTCTACCTAGAAAAGGCACTATGGGAACAGTGATGGCTTTAGCCAGTATGCAGAATCCATGGAAAGAGAGGTGCAGGCTATCCTTGGTAAACCCAGGTGGACTGTCAGTCATCTCTGTTCACACTGGCACATACATACACCCCCCCCCAGATAAACACCAGTTACTAAGCCAATTGTTGAAGCCACTTATCTTTTCTTTATATTCTGGACAAAGGAAGTATTCCACTCAGGACTAGTGTCTTGTCTGTATTGTACATATGCATAGTGAGTAACATGTCTGTGTGCATGTCACTCAGGGTTATGAACCACAAGTCACTTATATCCACATGGACTGCTACTAGGTAATAATCATATTCATTCAATGCAAAGAACTTTACAGATGCTGTGATATCATGGATCCTGGTGCCAAAAAGGCAGCTAATGGTCAACCTGTCTTTGTCCAGTCTTGTGAGTGCAGAGTTAGTCTGCCTAATAATAAAGTCATCAATTCGAAGGCATGAAAATTAAAGTTTTAGATGGTTTGTGACTTACCTCCCATGACAATTTGCTATGTGTGAGCATGTTGCTGATGTGTTGTTGGATCTCTGCTGAGACATAGTTTTCTTAAGCATATGTCCTAATCCTTAACCTTAATCTTCTGCATGTGATGTCCAAAAGCCAACTGTCTTGCAGTGTATGGTCTGGCAATATCTTCTTCTAATTTATTTTACAACCTAAAATCCAAAAACAGTCATCTAAAAGTAAGACAGCATGACCAGCACACCTCTGAAGCTTCCTCCATTACCAAGTAACCAAATGCATTTCTTAAGGCTTCAGCAGAATGTTTGACTATTGCCCTTAGATGTCTGATATTCCAAATGAAATTGAACAGCTGTAATGTGATTACCTATTTAAAATGTCGTGAGTCACTGATTGATTTGATGATTCCAGAAAGTACAGTCTATCACTGACTCAAAATTATGCATAGGCCTCTGTGATATACATTACAAGCTTGTAACATCAAAGTCAGATCTCTGTCTGAAAGGATTTGTGCTGTAGTTTGACATTTTGATTTTTTTTTAATTCTTGTACTGCAGTCTGTTGCACTGCTTTCTGTGCTCTCGAGTTAATTAACTTAAACTCTTTCTGATGAGATATGAGATCAACTGTATGAGTTTGTGTGACTATACGCAAGTCACTCATGCACAGGGCTCCTGGTCCAAGCCCAAAAATGACCCATATGACTCATTGCTCTACCCTAGTTAATAAATAAATGAAAATATAAACTAAATACATAAATAAATACATTCTGTACAAATAGTCTGCTTTACAATTTGCACATCTACGCGGATTCTTATCTCTAGTCCTGTTGTATCTTATATATCATTAATCTGCCTTGCCAGTGAAGTTCAAATAGATTTCTAAGCATTACAATAATATGGTAGTCAGTCAAGAAAAGAGAAGACCTGTTTTAAGAGGTAGAGTTACATTACACTGCACCACATTGCATTATAATACATTACATTTTATAGTCTTAATTGCAGAATAAAGGCAACTTGTCTGTCTAGAGTGCTAAAATTGTGCAATTAGTATCTTTCACTTGCCAAGTAAAGCTTATTTCACTGTTTATAATAGCTATAGAAAGTATGTACCTCAAGCCCGCAATCAGAAATGAGAGCAGAAAGCAGAAAGACCAAACTTAAGAATGTTACATACAGTTTCTTTTGGAAGCACAATGTATGTCTTGCCAAAGGAGAGCAGGAAAGAAGTACCTGATACATTATGGATGAGATTCTGAAAAGTTTTAGTCCTTACTATCCCAAGTGTTTGGTATAATTAAAAGGGTAGTGTAATGTTTTAGAGTATTTAAAGGTGGCGATGTACCAAACAGAGTTCACATGTAATATGCATCTGAATTGTAATTTTGGCAGTGCAAGGCATTTATATATGTTGACTTTGCTTACATTAGGGTCACACACATACCCAGAATCTCTTTCTCTCTCCCTCTCTGTCCATATTTATCTGTCTATCTATCTGGATTCACCTTATAATCTCGAAATACTAAAAGTTCAAATTTCAGTATATCGAGACCATAAAGTCGAATCTTCAAAATAGCGAAAGTGCATAATCAATCGCATATCAGACTAAGTTGAATTTGCGGTTATGGTTTTACATTATGTGACGTGTAGTGTATTGTGTGGATAGTGTCCAGTGTAGTGTGTGGATTTAGGTGGACTTTAAGGTAAGTGAGTGTTTTGTAAGGGTTTTGGGTAGGTGTTTGAGTGCTTGTGACTGTGTTTGTAAGTTGTATGTGTGGGTTAGGGTAGGCAGGTAAAAGTATGAGTGTTTAAGTGTTGGATGTGGTGGTGTTTGTAGATGTGTGATGTGTGCGCATGTGTGTGTGTGTGTGTGTGTGTGTGTGTGTGTGTGTGTGTGTGTGTGTGTGTATGGGACTGTAGAATGTCTGGGTTTGAGTTTACTGTCTTTTTCTGTTTGTACGATCTCGGATTTAGTATATATAAGTAGGGGGTTGTGGGGGGTGTAGCCCCCCCTTGGGAGTGCAAGAGGTCTTGCCCCCCCCGTTTATATGTAGTGTAGGTTAGTAGATGTGTGGTATTATGTTTGTTTTTTTTTGTATTGTGGGTATTGTGGTGTATGTGTGGTGTGGTGTATGGTGTATGTTCGCGATTTGAAGCTTTACGGTTTTGGTCTGTTGGTGTTTGTGAATTTGACTTTATGGTCTCGATATACTGAAATTCAACCTTTTCAGTATTTTGAAATTATAAAGTGAATCCATCTATCTAGCTGTCTATCTATCTATCTATCTATCTATCTATCTATCTATCTATATATCTTTGCAATAACAATATTGAATTTAAATATGTTGTATTTTGGAATGTCAGGCCTGATAAAGTCATGGTCAGCAATGTTGAATCACAGTAAGCAAGGAGAAAGTTTTATGAGATTCAGTGTTGAATTTCACATATATATGTTGTTGCAAGCACATGCCGTCCTTAAGTAAATTGTTATTGCATGTCATGCAAGGACATTACTGTCTTACTATTTTTTACATTTTTTTATTTTTAATATGTGATTTGGCATAGCATTAGGTCACCAGCTTTATTAAGAGCCTGTGGTTATTATTCTACAATGTAGTGTTCATTAACGCTACAGTATTAGGGCACATTTCTCGCAGTCCTGTTAGTAATAAGCACAAGCATAACAGCACAGGGTTTTGGTATGAATACAAGTAACTCCCAATCATAGGTGTAGTATAGTCCCAGCCAAATCCCCCCAAAGATTTTCTATATTGGCTAAATCCTTGTCCACCTCTATAGTGCCTTTTTAGGCAATGTCAGTCTTTTAAAACTTTCACTTAAGGAAACAGAATTCAGATAACATAAAGGTATTTCTGTTTAATGCTACGAGCCTTAACAAAAAGGTTCACTTCCTACAAGCATTCCTTAGTCTGGAAAAATGGATATACGTCTCGTCACAGGCAATTGGTTCAAGACCAATGACAGCACTCCATCAGTTCAAGATATCAAAACCTACCACATATTCAGGTCCACTGCACTAGATGAAGGCAGTAAAGGCAGTGGTCTCTCTATATTCTTAAAATCCATTTCACCTCCAGACTCGTTAGATGAGATAATGACCTGGAATGCCTCTGGGCCCAACTTACTTTTAACAAATCTCCTTACCATATCACAGCTAACTATAGCACCCCCAATGTCTCCATCAACCCGTGCTTCTAACCTAAACAGTATGGTGTCACCATGCATTAAGTCAAACACAACTCTCCTAGAATACTTCAGCTACCCCTGCATTAACTGGAACACTTATACATCCTCCAATAAGTATGCCCACAGATTTCTGGACTTCATCGATATAAACTCCATAGACCAGTTAAGCTGCACCCCTACCAAGGGAATAAAATCCTGGACTCTGTGCTTACCAATATAGGGCAACATTGCTCCCCACCAAGCAGAACTTCTTCCTTGGTAAAACTGGTCCACAGATCAGTCACATTCACCTTGAGATTAAAGCCTGAAGCATTTTTCAATACCTCAGTATTCAGAGATTATGCCAAGTCTGGTCAATTAAAGCTGAGTGATGACCTAGTTAAACTCAAAATCCCCTTCATCATGATGACTCCACTGCTTATATGGAATCCTTTACTGCCAAGTTATATGTACATATAAACAGCTGAATAGAAGCATATGTCCCCCTCAGAAGTAAATACAAAGCCAGACTTAAAAATACATCCTTATGGTAAAAAAACATAATATAAACATCATCTATAATAAAAGAAAGCACTCGGTGCACACAAAACTAAATTTAACTCTTGGGATTCCACTAATGCTCTTGATAAACTTTATAAGGAGCTTCAGACCCTATTCAAATCAACCAAAGCCAGATATGAGGTAAAAATAGCCACCCAGGTGAAGGATGACCAGAAACTTTAACTATGTCAGAAATCTCAGAAACATTGCCCATCAGTGTACAAAGCTATCTCATACTCAGAACCAGAGGACATAACCAATCTTCAAGTGGATTCACCAAGTTGAAACTGTACCCCTTCTCTAATGTATTCCCAGATCACATACCTTCATCTACACCCTCACCTCAAATCTCCCAAGAACAAGTTTACAAAGAGATGTAAAAGGCCAACAACAATACTGCTGTGAGACGAAATAACATACCATTGGAAGGACTCTGTGAAATGCTTAACTATAAATTATTCACAATTAAAAGGTAAGTGCATGGGCTTTAATTCAACTTTCTTACTTTAGATCAGGATGACTTAGTTTGAATGGCATAAACTCATTCAGAGAACACTGATCATTCATACCAGCATCTCTATAAAATAATGAAAACCAGAACACTGAAATAAAAAGAAAAATACAAAAGTCTACACTCCTCAATGTGAGTCCTGTAAAGACTATGGACACAGAAGGGTTATGGCAGTTGGTTCTACAGACGCAGAAAGGGTATGGCAGTTGGTTCTACAGATGCAGAAAGGTTATGGTAGTTGGTTCTACAGATGCAGAAATGTTATGGCAGTTGGTCCTACAGATGCAGAAAGGTTATAGCAGTTGGTTCTACATATGCAGAAAGGTTATGGCAGTTGGTTCTACAGATGCAGAAATATTATGGCAGTTGATTCCTAGTATGGAGGTGCTGAGCACTGCTTGGACAACATAGCATGACTGTTTCAAGGCAGTGAGTAGGAAGACTTTTATTTTATTTTTTCTTCTTTCAATAATAAATCTTTATTGTTTTACCATTTTCCATACAAACTTGAACAAAACAAAAATATCAGTAAATTCTAGCTAATGTTTCTACTAATAACACAATAACATATGTACAGTATTTACATGAATGCTTCCAATTGTAACAACAGATTATAGAAGAACATATGAAAAGAATTATACATAGATCAAATATTTCAACCTTTTACTTATTAATAAATTTCCCTTATAAGGTATATATGTCTCAGAGTAAAGTTTTATTATGATCCTTGAGAAGTAATTTGTGGGCTAATATATGTCTCATTGCTAGAATCTTAAAGTTATCCCATGATGTTTGAGATGGATTTAACCAGTTAGTAGCTATATATAGTTTCATTAACAAAAAATATTAATAAGTATAGTAATTTGGGATCTAGAGAACTGTTTTGGAGGGATATGTAAAATCATAAATTCCCATGAAAGTGTTGAACTTTGATATCCCATCTTTTGAAGTTGTAATCTTAGGGAATTCCAAAGTTTATAAATACATTTGCAGCTCCAGAACATATGAAGAAGGTCTGCTGATTGATCTTTACAGTATGGACAGTTTGGAGATTTTTTAGAATTAAATTTGTGCAAGCTAAGGCGTGAATAATAAGCATTATTAAATATCATAAGCTGAGTATACATCAACTTTTGAAGAGATATTGATTTTGTTGTTAAGTTAATTGCTTTTAGTATTTGATTTTCTTCTTTCAGTGGCATTTTTTCCTTCCAATAGTTTGACAAAAGAACTGTATTTTGAAATTTGAAATCTTTTATTAATTTATTTGTAGTTGCTATAAATTTAACTTCTTGTTGAAGAGTTTGCCAGAAATTTGAACATTTTGTTAAATCCTCATCTTTAATTTTGAAATCCTTAAAGTAACTTATGGAAAGTTCCTTAATCTGTTTCAATATAACTAAATATGATTTGGGCAGATTCATTTATTGTCTTATTTGATTAGTTGAATATTTTAGGTAAGGGTATATATCAGGTAAAGTTAAATTAATCATAAAAGGGAATTTTATAAGATTTATTAATTTATTATTAATTTTCAGGTTAGGATTTCTATGAAAAGGTTGGAAGACCATCATATGTTGCATGAGATTTAATGAATGAAATAAATTTTGCACTGATATTATATATAATTTAATGTGATCCATTATATCATATAATTTAAACTTTTCCTTTCCTAAGAAAGGTAATGCTTTGGGATTAATATTCAGATTCAAAATATGTTTATAATTCAAAATTACCCACGTTGGTGACCATTTATTACTAAATGTATCGTAATTAGCAATTCTTAAGATTCTGTTCGAGTTTATTATTAAGTAGTAAGTTTCAAAATTTTGTAAATCCAATCCCCCACTATATTTTGGGGTCATCAATTTATCATATGATATCCTAGTCTTTCTTGGGTCCCAAATACATTTAGCCAACTCCCTATAAACTTGTTTAAAAAACCTCTTGGAGATTATAACTTGAGCAGATCTAAAAATGTATAATAATCTGGGTAAAACATTCATTTTGATAATTGAAACTTTTTCTAATACAGGAAACTTTAAAGTATTCCTTAATGTTAGTAATATAAAAATCCTTATCATCTGTAGAAAAGATAATACCCAAGTATTTAATTTTATCTTTAGATTTTACCTGCCCCACCAATGGCAGAAGGGAAAAGGGTTTGAGAGTTTTTAAAGGAAATATGTTTGTTTCTTTAAGATTAATTTTGTAGTTAGATATTGCTGCAAAGTCTTCCACCGCTTTTAGTAACTTTTCAGTGTCTGAAATTGGTGTTGTACAGTATATATTAAGATTGTCCGCAAAAGCCGCCATAGATATTTTAGTATAGAATAGGGGCATTATGATATACATTCTGTTTAATATATAAAAATAAAGGCTCTAGGTATATATTAAATGGTAAGGGGGACAAAGGACAACCCTGACGAGTTCCATTTTTAATTTGTATTCTTTTAGTAAAGCTTTTATTAATATATAAATTTGTGTAAGGATTGTTATATATAATTTGTAACATTAAGATAAATTCCTGGGGTATATTAAAATATGGTAAAGTATCAAACAAAAAATTTATATTAACCCTATCAAAAGCCTTTTGCGCATCAATTATGACTGCATAGATATTTAAATTCTTTTGTTTAGCATAAGAAATTAATGAATGAAGTGTTAATGTAGTGTCACTCGTTTGTCTAGCAGTTATAAAGCCAGCTTGTTCATTAGATATTATTTGATTAATTATTTTTTTCAATCTATTAGCCAGAATAGAGGTCAACATTTTCATATCTACATTTAATAGTGAAATTTGTCTATAATTCTCAGGATTTTGGGCATCAGCATTTACTTAGGTATAAGAATGTTTTTTGATGCATTAAAGTGGGGGGTCATTAATTTTATTATTAATTATGTAATTAAGTACATGCGAGAGTATTTTACCAAGAGTATCACAAAACGTTTTATAGAATTCAGCAGTCAGACCATCAAGACCCGGTGTGTTATATGATTTGAAGTTTTTAAGTATATGTATTATTTCTTCATCCGATATAGGTTTAATTAGATCTTTTTGAGAATTATCATCTATTTTTGGAAAACTGATTTTTTGGAAAAATTCTTTATCAGACCTATTTAAGGATGAATCATTTTGATCAGCATAAATATCAGAGTATATTAGTTCAAAAACATTAACAATATCTTCAGTTTTAGAGTATATTGTATTGTCCAAATGTATTTTCGAGATTAAGGATGCTGTTTTCGATTGATTAATAATTCTAGCTAATGCCCTTGATGGCATTTGAATATGATTGGCATATCTCGTTAACATTTTATGTTCGTAAAACGTCAATTATTTTGAATTAAAAAAAGATTTTTTGACATTTAAAGAGTTCTGCCTCTGTTTGACTGTTATAGTTCTGAATCAGCTCTTGATCAAGTAATTTTATTTTAGCTTCCAATTTTTGTACATCTCTAATTTGCACTTTTTTGTAATATGAGGCTTTTTGCAAAAAAATCCCTCTTACTTGTGCTTTAACTGTCGCCCATTCAATATCGGGAGGATGTTGTGGTTTCTCTAGTTTAACTAATAGGTGATTAAGAACATTTATAATTTCCTGTGCTATTTCTTCTTTATTTAACAAATTTGGATTTAAAGACCAATTATAACCCCTGTGTAGCAAATTATATCTAGGATTTTTAGAAAAACTTAATGAAATTTTTGAATGGTCAGATAAATAACGAGCATGTATAAAGACTAAAGGTTCAAAATTAGTCATTGCTTCTGAAATCAAAAATAAGTCTATTCTAGAGCACATTTTGTGACACGCTGAGTAAAAAGTAAAGTTATTTGTATTAAGGTGGTTATTTAGATATTTAAAAGGGTCATATAATTGAAAATCTTCTTTTAAATCACTTAGTGCAGCCACCGCTTGCCTATTGAATGACCTGTGTGGACAAGACCTATCTAATTTCAGATTCTGATAGGAATTCCAATCCCCTCCTATAATTATATAATAGTTATTATACTGGTTTAAAAGCAGATAAAGTGATGCTATGAAAAATTGCTGATTATTACATGGTACATATACATTAAGAAGTAAAATAGGTTTATCATGGAGAGTAGAGGAAAGAATAACATAGCACCATCTTCCTTCTTTATCTATTTTAGAGTCCAAAATTTTTCCTTGGTATTGATTTTTAATAACTATAGCTACCCCTGCACTATTAGTTTTACCTTCCGAGGCTATAACCTCTCTAATCCATTTCCTTTTCTTGATATCTGCCCATTGATCATTAGTTAGATGAGGTTCCTGAAGTAATATAAAACATGCCCTAGCCTGCAAAAATAAAGAAATAACTTCCTCTTCTTTAAGTTCTGGAGCCCTTTTGCGTTCCATGAGTCTATTTCCCACATTTCAATATGTTATTTAATGTTACAAACATTTAAAAAGAAGAAATAGAATGTAATCAAAAATGTTTTAAAGATATATATAGTTTGGAAGCGTTCTTGAAATCCCGTCCCATGCCAGTGCCTATCCACTCTACCCTCAGACCGGGACATGTATAGGTCATGTACAGGGTAAGGAATTATAATGATTAATAACATAAACCTACGAATGTTCTTCAGGTTATAATAACTCAAATATATAGCATAAGCAGAACATATATGGACCATTTCTAGCTCTTTTGAAGTTCCCTGGTTAAAATCTGCCTCTGGCATTTTTTTGAAGCCATATTGCTCAGAGACACACAGCCACGTGGTCCTGTTGAGTCTTCCTGGCTACAGAGAAGTGTGCTAGCCTGTACTACTGACTTATTGCCTTTTGCTGCATTTAGACTTGTAATCTAAACAGTCTATTCTCTAAAGCAATTTCTTCTAGCATGTCAAAGGGTCAGTTTAGCATCCTCTCCTGCTCAAGCTGTGAATCTGGGAATATTGAGGCAATGTAACCCTCTCCTCTCCCCACAAAACACAAATACATGCAGCTCCACCAGGTCACTCAACAGCAAGTACAAGTCAGTCTTGTGTCCATTGTCATGAATGTGACTGAGACGTGACTTATCTATCTGACTACATGAACATAACATAAAGGAGCTCTTATGTAGCCCAGGCTGCTGCTATGGTATGACTTGACCCTGAGCAGTATCCTACACCAAGAATGATGATGCTACAAACAGAGACAAAAAATCAGTTTTTTAATAATTGGCTTAATTTCTGGTCATTAAGGGGGATCAATGTCTGTCTGCCTGGAATGACATGCTTATGGCTTCCTGTCACACCCCCTGGGTCGGATATTGGCAAAGGCTCTTGCCACCCTCATAGTGCCTTTAACACCATCATATTGGGTGACTTCAACTACCCAAACATAGACTGGGAACATTACGGTTCCTGGAGTTCATAAACTCAAATGAAACAAACTTGTCACCCCACCACAAAGAGGTGAAAATATACTAGAATATACTATCACAAACATGGGGAAAAAATGCTCCACACCGGACGGATATATCCTCATTGGTGAGATCAGACATAAACTAATCTCACTGGAGATCCACATCCGCCCCACCCCAACAAAATATCCTCAAGGCCCCTGAGCCATTGGAAACCACAACCCCCAAATAAAATCAGACCCTTTCCACCAAAGGCAAGCGCCTGATCTGGTGGACCCCAGCCATGACATCTCTAATCAGTAACTAATACTATCACTCATAATATCATCATCCAAGGCCATTGAGAGAAAAAAAAAGAGAACTCAAAAAAAGACAAAGACAGGCAGCCTTATTTAGCTATGTTAAAATCTGGGTGGAAACTCCAGATATATGCTCTCAAAATAGTCAAAATGATACAAAATCACTGAACCCACAGACATTGCAAACATACTAAATCAGCAGAGTGTAGCCTCCCAATCATCTCAAATGCCCAGGTGAGAGCTGCGGAACTAAACCCACACATAAGGGCTGTTTTTAATCTTAGCCTTACCACAGGCACCCTACCCAGAGTGGCATACAGCAACTGTGGTCCCACTCCACCAGCTTAAATGTAACCCATATGGATTGCACACTGCTCAAACTGGACTGCAGGGACAGAATCCAGGGAGAGAGTGTTGCTGGTGCCATGTCCAAGCAAGTGTCAGTCAAGTGTGGTCCACCAGGTCTCAGTCCTCCCCCCCCCCTCGCATTCGGCATCTTTTTCAGAAGTAGGCAAAAACATAGGAGGATTGTGGCTGACAAAGTTTGCAGATGACTGCTTAAGCTAAATAAAAAATGTATACCATACCCTTTGGTAAAAAACAACAACCTTTAAGTTACCACATAGGTGGCAATCCACCATTACACAGAAGAGGTTCAGGGGACCTGGGACCCAAGTTGACAGTAACCTTTCTTTGACTGATTATGAAGGATTCACATCCAGATCAAGGAGGGTCATTGTTCCCCGTACTCTTCACTTATCAGACATCTTACCCCACACCTGCAGCAATTGGAAGACCCCAAAAGTTCTGGACGCTCCACCAAAAAAAATCAAAATCCACCAGAGCCACAAGAGCAAGAGACTTAAACCTCAACACGGATATAAATAGGACATGCTGGAGGGACAGATTCATCACAGAGAGACCTATGCTGCTGTGGAACAGAATCCCCATCCATCTGAGACAGAGCACTGGCTCTGTTCAAGAGGAATCTTGACCAGTGGATAAATGCCCTAGGGCAGATAGCCTAGTATGAACCTATGAACCTATGAACCTATATAAACTAAAATTAATTCTACAAAGCCTAATCTAAACATTCCCTACTAAACACTACTGTTCATCAACATCTCTTGTATTAACTATTCTTTGAATAAATCATGTAAAAAATATGCAACAACATGTAAAGAGTTTTCAGTACTTCTGATTAACTAACTAGAAACTACTTAAAGGTATTAGCTTAAGATATCCTGATATAAATATTCACAGATGAAAGAAAGCTAAAGATTTCTGAAGTATATAAGTAATTAGCTTGCTCAGTTTCTATGTGCACCTCTAATTAAACAATACAAATCACATATGATAAAACCTATTAATCATAAGATAGGATGAGGATCCAGTATTTGGTCAGCATTGTCTTCTATTATTCAAACAACAGGTAAGAGAAAGAAAAAAACAAAAACAACATCCTGATATATTATAGCATTATAATAATATGAGCAGCTACATAAACGAAATAATTACCTTCTCTAGTATCAATATTAACTTCTTCATTATTTAAGCCTTTCAGCTAAAGACTAACCACTAGCACCATTGGGTACTGCAAGGTTTCATGTTTTAACTATTAACATCAGCAATTATCAAGAGTATAAAAACACACCTCATATATCTAGTGGTATATGATTCTTTACTATATGGTTAAATATAATGTCTAATGTAATTATTATATATGTGCAAATTATTGGTATTAAGGGACTAACTAAGTCCTTTCAGTAGTAGTTACAGAGTAGTAAAACAACAACTGTTTACCTTTAAATAGATTTCTTGTTAAGCATTGATATATTATAAAGTTAGAAGAATTTACGATTGCAGAAGATGTAAGTGTGACAACTTGTAAATATGTGTTTAAATTAATATCAGACATCTTTTAGTGTTTTTTTTACATTGCTCAGTCCAACAGAGTTCACATCAGATTTCCAAGCCTGGAAATCGGACCAAATGTTCGCGATGGGGGATTCTTGATAGAAACGGACTTTCGGAAGTGCCACAGTAAATACCACACCCTCAGAAGCACCACAGTCATTTCCTGTCTCTTCGTAGAAGAACAGACTTCGTGCAAGCTATAAAACTTCGGAAGATACTCGCTAGTATCCAGGATTAAAAAAAACGAGTTCTTATCTGATCCATAAGAGGCCTAAAACACTAAAACTTTAAAACAAAGGATTACCAAGACCTCGAGCCACAGCAGCAGATGAATCTGACCTCAGATGACATGCCAGTCACAACAGAAAGCCACATCAAGTCTCTGAAGCAGGTAAAGACTTAAAAAGTTTCAAAAAGGTAGTTTTTGCCTCATTTTTTTGATGAAACAGAATATCTAGACCCATCAACTGTAAATATTAACGTATTAGGATATTTCATTTGAAATTTTATGTGTTTTTCAATGAGAAATTTGCAATAAGGAGATAATAATTGTCTAGCTTGCCTGATTTGCAGAGGCAAGTCCTGAGCCACAGAAATTCTATTGTTATTCCACATAACATAGCCCCCATTTTTCTTAATAGTCGTAAGAATTTTGTTGACATCTTGGTAATTAAGGATTTTAACATACTCAGGTCTTGGGCTATTTGAAGCCTGAGCTTCCCTCAAAGCTCTGTGGGCTCTTTCTATGATTATTTGTTTTGTCATATCAGGGTCTTTAAGAAGAATTGTGAATATTTGTATAATAGGTGTAATTAAGTCATTATATTGTACAGACTCTGGGATTCCTCTGATAATTAGTTTGATTCTCCTGGATCTCTCCTCTAGATCAGTTATTTTAGCTTGAATAGTAAGAATATCTAGATCGTGTGTATCTGATTTTTTTGCAAGCAGAGTTAATTTATCTTCATTTTCTGATATCCGAGCTTCAGTTTTGTCCATTCTTTCAAGAATTTGAGTACATGAAATTTCAAAGATTTGTACTTGTGCAGTTAATTCTTTCAGAGCTTCTTGAATGGGTAACAAAGCAGTTTTGATATCTTCCATGCTTAGCATTTGGTCAGGTTTATTTTTGGTCCCTGGTTTTGATTCTTCCTACTGTTTTATAATTTTTTTGTCTTTTCGAAATTACATCTTTTTCCGGTGACTGCAGTTCTGAAAGTTTAGTTTTTGTAGTAGTTATATCCATATTTTTGTCTTCTTTCGACATTTTATATCAGTACTGGAACTCAGAGTATACTGAATACACAGTTTCCTTGTTTGAAATTCTCTTCAGAGCTTCCTAATCTATGATAATCCTGTTAGATACTGTACTTTTCCTCGGCTTGTTCGCTTCTTGAAGGCTAAATAAGTGAAGTTGAAGTTATTTTTACCAAGATTTGTTGTTTAAAAGTTCGTAATATCACTTCAGAGTTTGGATTTCCTCAGGTTATATGCAGAGATGTAGATCAGCAGTGTTCACAGAATGGCAGCCATCTTTGAATCCAGGAAGACTTTTATTTTTGCTTTACATGCAGTCCCTTCCATTTCCATTCAATGTTATAATCATTCATTGTTTATTTATTTACTTAGTCAGTTAGTTAGTGACATATTTACTGCATAATTTATTAGGGAATTAACTTAATTTATTAATTTATGTAGTGACATGTTTATTTATTCTATTTATTTATGTCAGAGAAGGCTGTCTTGATTGTCTTCATCCCAAGGTGAAACATAACAAATGCAGGAGTTCACTCACCCAATCACGGCTGTCTGACACTCTGTGGATAATGTTATGCTGATTTAAATAAGTTGCTTTGATCTAATGATAGGAAGCTATCATACAGCTTCATTACATTTGATGTTACAGTTTACAATATCTCACCTCTCCAGTCACACTGTCACAATACTTTGTGATACAAGATTAATGTTTACATATATATATATATATATATATATATATATATATATATATATATATAGTTATCTATATAACAATATATATATATATATATATATATATATATATATACAATATAGATATGGTTATATAGATATTTTCATATACACCAAGAGAATTACATTGTATAGTATAATATAAATGGCAGATTTTTCTCAGGACAAGGAAACACTTTTCAAATATGTAACATAAACACACTGGCCTATGTAAAAGCCACCTAGCTGGGGGGGGGGGGTATGCTCCCACACCCCCCCCCCAATGTGGGGGCTGTGCACCTCACTCATCCCAACTATATATATTCCACCTTTGGGATCACACTACAGTAGGGAAAAGGGCATATTTCCACAGGATGGGCAAGTGTTTGCTTGACCTGAGAAAAATCGGCCATTCAGGATTGAAAGTCTTTGTTATTTTTGTCTCGACATTCTGAAGTTTGGTATTGTGGGATTTGTGGTTTGGATAGGGATCCCTGGTAAATATAATGCATGACAAACATATTTGGTATAACCTGTGTATGCCACTGTTTGTGTAGTGAAATGTACTGTTATGTACTCGTATACTGTACCTGGGGATTCATTAACATCTGTGTAACCGTCATGCTAAATCCAGTGAATAGTCAAACCACTTAGCAAGCAAATATTCAGCAGCACCTGTTTGTGGCCAGAACACTTGCTAGAGGTCACAAACAGTTGCACTGAGGCTGAAGCACACCATATAAACAGGTTAAATTTAGACACGTTTCCATTAAGTGAACACATGTGGACAGTACAGCACAAGGCAAAGGCAACTTGAATGACAATTAAAAGGCAGATGAAGCTTACCAAAGATAGTGCGTTTAAATATAATTATCTAAGTGTACAAATAACAGTAATTAAATATATACATACTCTCTATAAATAATCTGTCCACTTATGGACCCTTGTACATAAATGAAAGAGAAATGCAGACAAAGATGTAAGAGGGACACAGGTAAAATGTAACAAAAGGATAAAATTAATACATGTAAAATTTATTTAAAGTGTTGAATTGAGATAACATTAAGGGAGGTAGATATATGACACAGTATTGCATATAGTGATACATCAAATGTGTGTCCAGGACGTTATCTGTGCAACCAACAGTATGATGTATCCCTACTTATCATGTAAAGCAATAAATGAACCCCAACAGTATGCTGTATTCCCACTTATCATGTAAAACAATAAATGAACCCTGCAGCTGTTGCCCTATTCACTTTAAAAAGGGACTTTTTTACTGTCATTTGTTGTCACTTGGAACCATAGAAAGGCTACTGTAAGGGTAAAATGTTATTAGCCAAGCATGTGTTGCATATTAATGTCAAAGATTCATTATTTTATAGCGTTATAAAACCTAAATGCACAGTTTCCACTATTTATTTCTTGAGGCATGCTCATAAATTGTGGTACTCACATGATTATATTGAGAATGCCTAGCTACACGAGTGCAGGTTGTATATAGAAGTACTCTGTCATTGTAATGTATACTGTGGAAATGCTCAAAGGTACTTTTAAATTACATCCACATGACTGATGTTGGAACATATATACGTGATAAAAAAATATGAGGCCTCCATTGCCTTATGTGTATGAAGGAAGCAATGCTGATGTTGTTATGGTAATGTATATACCTGTGACAATGTGGAAATATTGGGGTACACCTGTGTAAATCATTCCAATAATACTATAAACTGATGAAAAAAAGATTTCTGGATACAACCTGCATGTTTCGAATGTTAGAAAGTTTGTGACTGTTCATGCATGCTGTGTATGTGTGTAGCAAAATACAAAAGGACAAAACACATACACAGATGTGTCACATCAACTAGGATACAAATAGAATAATGGTCTGATAAACATAATTAACAGCTGGTGCAGTTGACATAAATACATGTATCAAGGTACACATGATTGTAGTATACCATGATGTTGTAAATGGTATTTAGCCCTGAAATGAGCCTTGTTAACAATATGAGTAAGACTTGTATGATAATATAAAGTAACATACCTCACACCCAGCTGAAACATTAACATGTACTCAGAACTGACCTGCTGACAATCTACATCTCACATACATGAACTGTATACTGGTCTGTCACAAATGTTATAATCCCCCATGTGTAACTCAATAGCTTCATTGTATGAACAGTGGTAAAGCCAAGCTTCCAGAGGCTAATTCGGCTTCATTTATAAAATGAACAACACATGAGAAGAATTATCTCAGAAATTTGATTAATTAACATGCTTTTTGATGAATGACCCACATCTAATACATAATTATACTGGGCATCTCACAAGGAAGTACTGCAAAGACTACAACAGCATGCACTACCAAACAGAAAACCACAAGAAAGTATCATAATGCAGTGCCACTCACACTTTGTGATGATTTTGCAGCGTGGCACATTAATGATATACAACATGTGATGTAAGCACATTTTTCCTCGCCTGTGTCATCTGTCTCTTCTTTTAGCATGCCCTCTGACTTTATCCTCCATTAGCCCAACCACTGATCCCAGTGTGGGATCTGATGTGTCTTACTATGGCAGCATGGCCTCTGGCACACAGGACATAGATTCTGTGATACAGTCTGGCCTAGATGGTGACATACATGTGGATGAGCTGTATCCTTAGATGTGAAGGAAAACTGAGGGGACATCAGATGGTGGACTGGATGAGGCCTGCGGAGTACAGCCCCATGTTGAGTCTGTTGGTGATGTTGACATGTTGACACTTACCTAAAATATGTCGATACTGCCCATCACAGTAGACAGGTATGTAGTTAATATGCAGGAGCACTTGTTAGAGTGTGTCTGCATACTCCTACAGGCAGATGAATGTTCCCAGTGATGTCACGGATTTAACATTTGTGCACTTTCCTGTGTCATGGATCGTGATGCAAACCAGATAGGTGTGCTGCATGAAGGAAAGGAAGATAGACACAATGTGCTCATTAAGTTAGTGGCTGCACAGAATGAAAGCATGTTATCTGTGGCATAATCTGTTGAATCCCTGTCTATGGCAGTACAACAGTAGTACCATGTTATGAGCAAGATTCTTTATGCCTTGAATGTGCTTAGCTGAGTGCTACATGGGAGAGGCAGGTCCCCTCTCAGCAGACCAAACCTTGCCCATTGGGTTTTGTTGTCTATGCTACAATGTGACAACACTTCTGCTGCTGGCCCATCTGATGTGGGTCAGACGGTCACAACCAGAATGTCAGCTAGCACTCATGGTCCCTCCCATAGTGTGTTTCCACATGCTGGTGTTACTTCATCAGCCTTCTTTGTTCAGCAAACTGGGCCAAGTGTTTTCACATGTGGTAGGGGCAGACTGGACCAGGGTGTGAGCCTTTAGCATGGGCGCCCTGGACTTCTTTACACTAACAGTGACAGTTGATCCACTATGTCCTATAGTGTCAGTCTCACCTCATGGTGATGAAGATTGCTGTGCAGACCACTGGCAATACCATTTGTCTGTGGTTGTTCTGAAGTCTGATGGCACAGGAGTCTGGCATTTTTATTAACCATAGGTGACTCTATTTTGTACATCACACTTTATCCATACTTTACATTGATAAACGTTGTCTGTGATATTGACAACATTTCTACGTTATGTCCTGAGTTCTTTTCCTGTTTGCATGTCTTGATAGTGGACAGATAGGAATTTGTTACACAGAGGTATGTTGCTTGTTGTCTGCCATACACACATTCTCCACTATAGGTTTGTATGCAGACCTGTGTCACTTGTGCCCTGAGTAGATGATCTGTGTTTTGATAGATTTGTATATGCTCATAGTATTATATATATGAGAATTATGTTATGTCTGAATTGACTTTGTAATTGTCATTAGATGCAATCTATGCTGCTGTGGTGGGGCAACACCTGAACATCAATGTTTAATGTGTGTACTTCTGTATGTGCAGCTTGTAATGAGTCAAAGGTATGCGGTAGATGCTGCTGTCTTGCCATGGCCTGGACTTATGGTCACACCCTCTGTTTGCCTCACCTATTTCTTCTGTCACACTGTGTCCCCCTGCTCCTCCTCTGATACCTGAGGAATGTCATTTTCAGATATCTGGAGTTCTTGGTTAGTTCACTCACACCTACAGCTGGATGACTGTCATGTGCTGTTGTCAGCATATTGTGTAGCATGATGCACATAGTTATCATCTGCACTGCCTTTTCAGGCATGTATTGCAGTGTAGCCCCTGATATGTCTAGACAGCTGAACACAGCATTCAGTACACCAAAGACACACTCAATGGTATTTCGTATCTTTGCATGTGCTCTATCATAGGCCTTCACTGCATGGTTCGATGGTTCTCTACTCATTATCCATAGCTCAAGTGGATAACCACTGTCACCTGTTGTGGGGAGTGAACACATATGTTGTCATCATGGATAATGATGACAGGGATGTCCTTAGCTTACATCCTAGCTGTGTTCCTGTACTTACCTAGTAGTAGTACCTCACATTATTTCATCTTGCAGGAATGCAGACCTCAGACCACTCTCCCTCCATATGGCAGCATCATGGACACTTTCAGGGCATGCTACCATGATGTTTGTTACTGCAACCTACTGAACATATACTTGGCAGTTCAGGGATGGCCACCCCTTTTGTTGATTTATCTGCCTGCTTCTAGATGCATAGGGATCTTAATAGGGATGTGGGTGCAGTTTATTTCACCAAGTACATGTGGGAAGTTTATGAGATTATAGAATATGAGGTTATAGAACTGGTGCATAATAGTTCTCCATATCATACAGGTAGATGACAAGTGTATGTAATCATCTACCTAGTTGCACATTGCTGCCATGTATTTTGGCAGAATATGACTGGCAGTTGTCTGTGACATTCCTATAGCATCTTCCATTTGTCTTTGGAATGTCCTAGATGCCAGTACACCTAAGCTTGGGCACACTTTTGTTTCAGGAGGGATGGAGTTGCCTCACAATGTTGACACAGATATGTGTGAGGCACACAGCCTGCAGCAGTTATCTGCCTGGGCAGTACCTGTTAATGATTTTTTGATCTGACAGCTGGCTTATTTGCAGCCTTACTCTCTGTTTAACTGTCTATCCTCTAGGATTCACAGCCAGATCATCCTCCATAGCTTGCAGTACCACAGCCTGTTGTACTTTACTAACTACAGGTAGCATTTTTTTTGGTATTGTTATAAATTTCATAAGGTTCCAAGGAAATAGCTTCTGTTAATTGCATTTTAGTATGACATTCACTGAGGATTTCAGAAACAAGTCAGCATTGCAGTTTGTAACATTTAAGTTGCATTGGGTGCACATGACGTGTTTTTAAATCTGACTGACTTGCACTGAATATGCAATTATCCTACTCTGGATAGTTAAGTACTTGGACTGCTTGTAGCTTATCTTCTGAAATTGCATGCACTGAAGTTTTCCCTTCAGTCTGAAACTATCTTTTGGAATCCAGCCCATACCATCGTAAATAAACAGTTATATGTGATGAATCATTCTAATTATAAATAAATATTTTGGTTGAGAGGTCAATTGTGCGCATTGTACCTACCCAAGTGCACTTTAAGTTGAATATCATGTTTAACTTAATTTACACATATCTGAGTTATGTAGCAATCATTGATGATAATTGTGTTGCAAAAATCAATTATCATTTGTATTTAATGTTGCATTCCTAGAAAAAATGATGAGACAATACTGACTTCAACAGTAAAATTAGTAGCAAACTGTATTCAAACCATGCATTACCTGTGCTCTGTCTTTGCAGTCACTGCGATTACATATTATGCCACAGAGATAAGGCTGACAGCAGTGCAACAGCACCAGTCTTGTTTACACTACTGAAAGCAGGCCAAACTAAATGTTTCATTTTTTACCTTCAGATGTGATATATATATGTATATATATATATATATATATATATATATATATATATATATATATATATATATATATATATATATATATATATATATATATATAAAAGATATATTTGTGTATGCATGTGTGTCTGTGTGTAAAAATTCAAGAATTAAACATTATATCTAACAATGAGCACAGCACGTATGGCATTAAGCTGACATATTTATCCTTTTAACATCTGCTTGCCATGTCATGACTTGCATTTCTGTTATACATCATCAGGCCTTCACGCCATGCCAATTGTTCAGAAAGGGGGTACACAGCAGATTATATTAGCACATTTTTGACACATCATTTATATGTAATAATGACATACTTGTGAAGGAAAAACATTACTGCCATGAATACTACTTGGAGGAAATGGATAAGTAATCCAGAATAGATTTTATATATATTTCTATATCTCCAAATTCATCATGATGCTGATTTTTCTTTTCCACACTTCAGAAACTGTCATATTTTACATCAAGCATATCAAATGTTGTTATTAATACTAAGAATAGTTGGGTTTCCAAAAATAAAACATTTGTAACAGTGTTTCACAATGACTATTGGTCACATATTTAGCATTCATCATGCAGAGTTAGGCTGTTCTTAAAAAAAAATATATGACAATACTCCATCAGTTACAGTGTCAATATTATAATTGTAAACCCAGCATTACCTCTGCTGTTTCTCCCAACTCAAGTGCATTTACATCTTGTGCCACCTGCAGGTATATTTTCTTCACTTAGTACTGTCCAGAGGGCTGAGTACAGTGCTCCAGCTTCAGGCTCATTTGCACTTCTGATGGCAGCCCAAATTAACATTTGAGTGTTTGCTTTGGGAAGTGAATCATCATTCACTGCTAGTGACTGCTGACAATCAACAATGTGTAATGTCATGCTGTGTGCAAACAATAAATACCAAAAAATGGAAAAAATGTGTCTTTGTTGTGATTTCTGTGTGGTCTTCTACCATGAAAGTGTGAACATTAAGATCCCTATTATCACACAGATATTTAATTTACATTTATTTACCAGAAAAGTCCGATTTGGAATGAAGCCAATTTTCCACAGAGGCCCAGGGAGAAATACGTATGTCTTTGAAACATGGGAGGAAACTGGAGCACCTGGAGGAAATCCACACAAATGCAGGGAGAACATGCAGACTCCACACAGAAGACTCTCCAGCTGAGAATCAAACTGGAGAATCTCTTGCTGTGAGGCAGCAATGCTACCACTGCACCACTGTGCCATCCATGATATCACCTTCTTGAGATTTGAACCTCAATACCATAGGATCATAGGAAATTACTAAGCTATTGGCCCTGAGGCCCTTATAAGCCCAGTCAAGAATTTAGCCCATGTTTCAACAAGCCAGCACACTATGCCACTGTCCAGCAGGCACACAAGTGGAATCCCAGGGATGTATATTCTGTTCCCTATCCAGTTATCCAGGTTGGACTTACAAAGGTTTAATGAGGTACTCTTTATGTGGAGAAGGAATGTATTCCACAAAAGGGGGAGTCTCTCGGACACAAATCTGTCCTGCCAACAAGTCCTATTGATGTCACAGACCAGGCTGAGGTCACGCATTACTTGAATGGAGCTTGACTTGTGGATATGCAACAGTCCCATCAGGGCAGGGTCTAAGATTGCTTTGTATGCCAGACAGAGGTTACATCTGAGGAGTCTGTAGGAGACTGAGTAGTGGGACAAGGCTGTTAGCCTATCTCCGTAGGGTAGATGTTTGAGGCCCTGGATTGTCTGGGTGAGGAACCTCTGTGATCTCTGTAGCTGCTACATGTGCTTTGTGAGGTACATGCTGAAAGGGGCATTGTACTCAATAATGCGTCTTATAAGGGAAGAATACAGGGATGTTATGACCACCTTGTCCCTGGATGAGATATCCTTTCTAATGAGGTGGACCATAGCATTAACATGAACCATCGTGAAATTAACAGTATTTATCACATTCAGGGAGGGCTTTAGGAGGCACAGAAAGTGGAGCACTGGTGGCTTGTCATGACTCAATGCTGTGTGTCAGACACTGCCATATTGCCCTGTCCTGGACTTCTGGTCACACCCTCCATTGCCCATGTCTACATCTTCCACTCCTGTGTCCTCCTGCTCTTCCTCTGATAGTTACAGAATGTCATCTTTAGACATCTAGGCTTCTTGAGGTAGATTCACGCACACCATTGTAACATTTTACTTTTCTGCAGCAATATATCAGTGTTATAAGTTGTCCTTTGCCATTTACCATTTCATATCTGCATGATTTTGATATGTACACCACTTTCCCTAAAAATTCATGTCACACTGGAGACAAATGCATAAGATGGTGTTCTTCTGTTTATTCTGTGAGCAGTAAGTGCATTTCAATACATTTGTAAAGTGCTGGCATTATTTTCTCTTCTATGTAAGTCAAGGTAATCTCATATAGGGTCAAAGGTTCATAGATTAGTACTAAGCTTGCATAGATTAGTACTAAGCTAACTGGCCTTGTGGCCCTTATTAAGCCTAGCCAATTATCCCATGTGAGAATCAACCCCTGTACCTTGTATGTGTAAAGTAAATACCTTAACTGTTATGGCAATCTAAAAACACAACCAAAACCACCCAAGCCTGTGGTCTTAACAGATAACAATACCACTCGAAAATAAAACTCTTAAGAGGCTCAAGAAACAAAACCAGAAACCTTACAATTAATTTGTTTTCATCTAATACTTTCTTCCCTTGCTGCATCCCCTGTTCCGACTGGATAACTTGCGTTGTTCCCTTTTGCGTCCATTTTTCATCGGTGCTTGCATATTAATTCTTTCTCCTGAAACCACAGTATTTGGAGATCATAGGGAGTAATTCTTTAATTTCTGGATCTAAATGCACCATAACAGAACCTGCATCTTGGGGTCTAAAAGACTGTTGCATGCTCATTGACGTCATTGTATTACTGTTCCTCCTGCCTGTTCATTCAGATTTAAAGAGATAGAGCCTTCAACAGTCTCAGCAGCAGTCACAGGTGTACCTTTGGGAATGGATCCAGCACCAAAATCTGCAACATAAGCAGTCTGTGTCCTGTATGCTGTCATGTCCCTTATTAGCTTATTTTGCTTCCAAACCAATAAAGTCTTTTCAAACCAGTCTAGACCTAAAAAAAAAAAACCTGTTCGTAGCAAGACCAGAGATCAGGTTGTATATTGAAGTAACCATTAAACTCCTCTTCTTTCTGTTTTAGAGAAGCTTGTAACTGCTCAGGAAGAACACAATTGTTCTTGATAAGCAATGTGAGCAAATTTAGCCCCACCTTGTTAAAGAAAGAAACAAGCTCCAAAAAGAAAGGCTCATCAGCATAAACTCCATTTGGCAGTTTGAACACAATTAGACTTTTAGACATGATTTCTTTCTGTATACAGTATTCAAAATACTTATTTTCAACTGCCAAGGCTCTATAATTTCTCAAACCTTTTTCTGTATCATTTAATAAAGTAGCCACATTTTCATTTATAACACCTTTGTCAGTACTTAACTGTACAGATCCAAAAGGGTCATAATTCAAGTCGAATTCACATCTACATAAATCAGGATACTAGTGGTAACTGCAGCTCTCACAGTCTCGGAATTTAAAAATGAAATATCCACTGAGTTGACAAAATCACTTCTGACCCTAGTTAGTGAAATTAAATGCTTGGAGACTGCTGCCATAGAATTCTTCATTTCTTGATAACATGAAATCATCGCATGCAAAGCCTTGTCTTGGCTTTGCAGGAGAGTCCAGGAATAGAATATGTAGACATACAGGCTCATCACTTACCTTGGTTAATGTTGATGCTATACCTTGCATTATAGCCAATTGCACACACAGGTTAGTTATGGCAGCAGCAAGTCCTAACATTTTCTTCTAAGTGTTGTGTGTCCTTGGCTGTATTTCAGAGTGTAGGCATTAAGTGCAAGAGGGAGCACACCATATACTCTCATATAGTATATGTTCCTGAATCATTCTGCCATGTTGGATTGCTTAATTAGTATGTATTTCACCTACTTATGTCTTCATTAACAAATGCTATCACTTATCCTTGTTTAGAAGGTGGCCTCAATGTGCATAGCTGTTTAATGAATACCCAGTTGTGTGCTTGCCACTCCACAACCTGCACATTCACTTAGCGCAAAGTGTAGACATTCATGAATCTGGCTCATGAATTTTTCTACAAGCAAACAAGAAGTACTCATGGATAACTGGATACAACATCAACTACAATTGTGTATGCCATTTTCCAAGTTCCCTACTTATGTAATTACAGTTTACCTGCATGACAATTTCTACCATAATAGTATGTGATAAGTGGTGATGTACTTACTGATACTGTTCAAGAGTTGTATGGGAGTATATTGTTATAGTTACACAAGATGTTATATTACTAGCATGTATATATCATTAGTGAATTGCTATTACACACAGCTTTACATAGTACACTATTCAAGTGGCAAGCACACAACTGCGTATTCATTAAACACCTATACACAACAATTCACAGATTTTGTTGTAAATTGCATCACCCACACTAAACTGGAGGCCATTGCCAAACATTTGGCTGACAGGTTCAGTTCAAATTTCTCCCACCACTACCCCCCCCCCGATAGTCCAAAAGAAATTCCACATAACACAATCCCCCCAACCATTACCAGAGAATAGGTCATTAATGCACTTTCCAAGGACAAAAACACTAAATCTATGGACCCCAATAACATGCTAGATGTTTAATAAATAGCATGAAACATGACCTCTCTAGTCCACTTGAATCACTTTTCAAATGAAGCCTCCAGTCAGGTTTTGTGCATAAGGAATGGAAAATGGCTACAGTCATTTCCCTGCACAAAGGAGGTCCAACCACTGATCCGAGTAACTATAAGCCCATAAGTCTTACCAGCCTCATATGTAAGGCCATGGAAAGAATCATCATGGACATGATAAATGAGAAAATAGGTAAACTGCAAATGCTGGACCCATCACAGTTTGACTTTGTTAAATGAAGGCCATGCCTATTAAATCTGGTGGATTTTTGTGAGAGGGTCACCAAAGCATTAGATGAGGGTAAGGCTGTGCACACAACTTACCTCGACTGGGTCAAGGCTTTTGATAACAATACTCCACTTAGGAATTATAAGCAAGCTCACTATTCAAGGTATAAATCCTTTTATCACCCCCTAGATAGCCAACTGGCTCACTGGTAGGATCCAGGATGTCAAAATAGGTGAGGCCACTCCACAAAGACACCAATCACTAGCAGAGCCCCAGAGAGCTTAGTATTGGGCCCTCTCCTTTTTGTCATCTGTTTCTCTGAAAAAAGAAACAAATGTTGAAGGTTTATGACTGACTAAGTTTGCAGATGATTGCAAGCTGAGGGTTATCATCAACACACCTGCAGACACTAGCATTCTTCAGGATGGTCTATCTCTGACTAATAAATGATGCCAAAGCCATGGTCTTAAACTCAATGCTAAGAAAAGCATAATTGTACCCTTTGGGAAATTAACCATCTCAGCTAATTACCATGTTGATAATAAACCCCTAAGAGTTGATCAAGGGGTCAGGGATCTGGGTATGCACGTAGACAGTGGCCTTATGTGGCCACTGTAGTGAGGAAATCTTTTTATGCTGCACAACTTATAAGTAAGGGCATGACATCTAGGTCCAAAGTGGTCATTATCCCACTGTACTCCACCCTTATCAGACCAGTCATAGAGTAGGGGGAGAAGGGGGAGGGGGAGGTATTGATTAACACCCTCTCTTCAAACAGTTTGATTTTAGATAGAAATGAAGTAAGCGATATCAATGTTGTTAATAAGGTTACTCATACATATAAGGACTTTTCAATTTATAATTATGGTAATTTTGAGGTTAAGGTTAACCATTTCAAATTACTTAGTAAAGGTTTTAAATTTATTCCTAGTTCAAAGGAGACACACGCCACCACAATTCTGGACACCAAGTTGTTCATGCGTAGAATAAATTTGAGTGTCCTGGCAAGTAGTAATGGTTACATTAGTGACATTAGAAGTAATAAATTGAAAAAGAAATCTACTTTTAATCCACCTTTGTTACCTCAGTTACGAAATTTTGAAAGAATTCTGGAAGAAGGTATTAGATCTGAACATAGAAATTATAATAGGAAAATTTGCGATAGTAACTTAAATAAAGATGAAAAAGAAGCATTAACAGAATTAATTAATGAGGACACGATCAGAGTAATGAAACCTGATAAGGGGGGGGGTGTCGTCATTATGGACAATATAATTTATGAGGGAAAGATGAATATGATATTAAGAGATGAAACTAAATATTCAGTAGTATCTAGAAATGAGGTAAATGTGGCATATTTTCGAATAGACAACATGCTGAATGATTTGGTGTTAGAAAAAGTGTTGAAACCTGAATTACACAGGTTTCTAACAGTTATAAAACCTAAGATGGCCACTATGTTCGGAATCCCGAAAGTCCATAAAATGTGATGGACCCACCCTTAAGACCTATAGTTACTGCAGGAGGGTCCAAAACAGAACCCCTAGCAAAATATATAGATATCACAACGAAACATATTTGGACAAGTAATAAAGTAATACTTAAAGACTCATGGGATTTTTTAAAACAATTAACACCTGAATGTTACAGTACCGACCTAATATTTATAACTATAGATATAGTGGATCTTTTCTCCTGCATACCACATATTAGTGGAATGAAGTGGTTTGAGGAATGTGTATTCTTGGACAAGACTATGACACAAGAAGATAAAATTTTATCAGTGGCACTCATGGACACTGTCCTAAAATACAATTTTTTGTTATTTGATGGAGAATATTTTCAACAGAGGACTGGGGTGTCCATGGGTGCAGCATGTGCACCAACATTTGCTAACATAGTCTTGTCCAAATGGGAAGAAGAATACATATTAAAATCAGAGTTTAGGAAGGAATGGATCCTGTACAAAAGATTCCTAGACGATATAGTTATTTTTTGGATAGGGGGGTACGAAAGATTCAATGAATTTCTAGAATATATTGGTAAAACTACCAACTTCCTTAAGTTTACATATAATATGAACCATGAGGTATTACAATATTTAGACATTGAATTGGTTAAAAATAATATGTCGAAGTCTTTTTCATCCAGGGTATATAGGAAAAAAACTTATGTCAATTCCTATTTGCATTATGAAAGTGCGCATCCCCTACACTGCAAGCGTAATATTGTTAAAGGGCAGTTTGTTAGGGGATCAAGGATGACTACCCTGGATGAAGACTTTTTGGTTGAATGTAACACTCTGCAAAAAATGTTCATAGAAAGGGATACCCAGAGAAATTTGTATATGACATTAGAAGGAAGTGGAAATTGGTAGGGCAGACAGATTCAAACCAATTATGGGTAGAATGGATTTTAAAACTATAAGAGAAGAAAGTAAGGATAGGGTGACTGAGGATAATCAGTACCATAAAAATCTCATAATTGAATATAACAGTTATAACATGGGAATAAGAAACATTTTAAGTAAAGAATGGGACAAATTTGCTGCTTTAACGGATATAGAAGGAATTAACTGTTTCAAACCAAAGATTATTTTTAGAAATTCAAGAAGTATAAAAATATGTTAGAAAACAAAAGGATATGGAGTATAGGAAGAATGATTTGGAGGAAAGAAAGTAGAACGTACAAATGTGGACGGTGTAATCAGTGTATATATATTAGTAATAAGAGTGAGATATTTATAAATAGTAGAAATATCATAATAAAGAGTAAAGGTAAATATAGTTGTGATACAAAAGGGGTGGTGTATTTGGCAATGTGTGATAAGTGTCCTTCATATTACGTGGGAAAAACAGAACGAGAATTAAAGAAAAGAATATATGAACACGTATACGATATGCAAAAAGGGAAAGAGACTAGTGCTTTATTTAAGCATAGTAAAGATTGTAGAGGATGCAAATTTTGTTTCTTTGTGTTGCAACAGGTGGAAAAGGACAGAAGAGGTGGTATTTGGGAAGAGATTTTGGAGAGTAAGGAATTGTGGTGGCAAGTGTATCTGGAGGCTGGTAAAAGAGGGATACTATTTAGTATATCATCCTTATGTATTTCACCTACTTATGTCTTCATTAACAAATGCTATCACTTATCCTTGTTTAGAAGGTGGCCTCAATGTGTATAGCTGTTTAATGAATACAGTTGTGTGCTTATGAATCTGGCTCATGAATTTTTCTACAAGCAAACAAGAAGTACTCATGGATAACTGGATACAACATCAACTACAATTGTGTATGATTTTCCAAGTTTACTTATGTAATTACAGTTTACCTGCATGACAATTTCTACCATAATAGTATGTGATAAGTGGTAATATACTTAGATACTGTTCAAGAGTTGTATGGGAGTATATTGTTATAGTTACACAAGATGTTATATTACTAGCATGTATATATCATTAGTGAATTGCTATTACACACAGCTTTACATAGTACACTATTCAAGTGGCAAGCACACAACTCGTATTCATTAAACACCTATACACAACAATTCACAGATTTTGTTGTAAATTGCATCACACTAAACTGAGGCCATTGCAAACATTTGGCTGACTGAGGTTCAGTTCAAATTTCTCCCACACCACTACCCCCCCCCCTCGATAGTAAAAAAAAATTCCACATAACACATCCCCCAACCATTACCAGAGAATAGGTCATTAATGCACTTTCCAAGGACAAAACACTAAATCTATGGACCCCAATAACATGCTAGATGTTTAATAAATAGCATGAAACATGACCTCTCTAGTCCACTTGAATCACTTTTCAAATGAAGCCTCCAGTCAGGTTTTGTGAGAGGAATGGAAAATGGCTACAGTCATTTTAGGTAAACTGCAAATGCTGGACCCATCACAGTTTGACTTTGTTAAATGAAGGCCATGCCTATTAAATCTGGTTGTGAGAGGGTCACCAAAGCATTAGATGAGGGTAAGGCTGTGCACACAACTTACCTCGAATTATAAGCAAGCTCACTATTCAAGGTATAAATCCTTTTATTAGATAGCCAACTGGGGTAGGCTCCAGGATGTCAAAATAGGTAAGGCCAGGCCACTCCACAAGACACCAATCACTCTAGCAGCCCCCAGAGACTTAGTATTGGGCCCTCTCCTTTTTGTCATCTGTTTCTCTGAAAAAGAAACAAATGTTGAAGGTTTATGACTGACTAAGTTTGCAGATGATTGCAAGCTGAGGGATGGTCTTAAACTCAATGCTAAGAAAAGCATAATTGTACCCTTTGGGAAATTAACCATCTCAGCTAATTACCATGTTGATAATAAACCCTAAGATTTGATCAAGGGGTGGATCTCGTGGTTGACAGTGGCCTTATGTGGCCACTGTAGTGAGGAAATCTTTTTATGCTGCACAACTTATAAGTAAGGGCATGACATCTAGGTCCAAAGTGGTCATTATCCCACTGTACTCCACCCTTATCAGACCAGTCATAGAGTACAATACTCTCTTTGGTATGTACCTGACCAGGCATATGCACCAACTACAGTGACCTCAGAGGTTCCTTACAAAAAGAATACAAGGCGTAACAAACCTGCCATATGCAGAGCACCTTAAAGCCCTTTCCCTCTGCTCAGTCTTCTATAGAGTGTTGAGGGGCAATCTATGCTGGGCTTACAAGGGATCTGAAAACTCCACACTTATGAACCTCATACATATTCATAAGTCAAAAAGTACCACAAATACAAAGTCTAGGGACCTGAATTCTGTCTGTGACTTAAAAAGAACATGCTGGAGAGGCAGAGTCTGCCCCTCCTATGGAACAGGCTTCCCATCCATGTGAAGCGGAGTTTCTCCATTACCCAGTTTAAGCATAACCTAGGCAAGTATATGGGAAATAGGAAATTTACACTGGACCCGGCACCCATGTCCCTTATGGACAGATATAAGTTATACATGACTGGCCCTCAATGTCCTATTTGGATGCAGGTCATCATTATTCCTTCAGGAAAACTTGGCTGGACTTAGAAAGACCCCCCCCCCAGGGTCATTAGCCTAGTAACTGTCTAAGAATCTATGAATAGTGTACTAACATGTGCTCCTACTGCTCAGACCACTGCATACTAACAGATACAGCGTGACCATACCACATGCAATTCTAAATATCTGTTATACTCTAGGCATACCTACAAAGTCCACAATTCTCTGGTGGAAAGTGCTGCATCATATGAATATTCCATGGAAAGACAGTCTTTTTTCTGCAGAACCATGGAGGTTACTTGGGTTAGGCTGACTTTTGTAAACATGTTTCTCTACTAAGATCTTGTCTTCTTCAGTGATACAGTCATTAAGCATCACTCAGGTAATTAACCTCTCTGTACTGGAGCCACTGGCTAGGTGCAGGAGGTAAGACAGCTGGAAGCCATCAATGATGATCAGAAGGATGTCTTCTAACAGTGCTAGTAAGGCATACCCCTATGTGCAGGCATCATTCAGCAGGTGATTTCGAGCTATTAGACATGTGTGTCTCTTTATGTGAGTCTCTTCCTTCTTCCATTAAAGTAACAACATCCTACATGGTGTGCACATTCACCTATTCCAGCTGCCATTCATGGGTCCAGTCTTGACCAAGATCCAGGGCACAAGCACCATCTGCCTCACCACAGCACATTGTTATTATCCCTCCCCACTAATAGAGGTGAGAAGGCATAGCCTTATAATTCTTTGCTGAACTGGGTCCTACAAGTAATGGGCTTCATTGATGAATCCAGGCCTGGGTCATTGCTAGGACTTCATCCCTCTACACTAATATACATCATATTTGTACAAGTTTAAGCACGGCCTCCACACCCCCTGTTAATTAAATATATTATTTATTTATTTATTTATTTACAGTTGGTTTACCGGGATAGTCCATTGGGCCAAGAAGAGCCTATTTTCAATGGAGTCCCGGGGAGAAATGTTCCATGACAACAGTATACAATGTAAACAGTGCATTCACAGTTTGTAATACTGGTGACAAACGAAGATATTGCATAGTATAAAAATGTACAGTTTGCAGTGGAAATTCAGTTAAAAAATAAGAAAAACATTAGTACATATTCAGTTAAAAACATGCACACACACACACACACACACACACACACACACACACACACACACACACACATATATATATATATATATATATATATATATATATATATATTTATATCAGTTAAAAAATAAGAAGCATTAGTACATATAAAAAATAAATTTGTTAACACATTGGGAGTATAACAGTGGTTTTAAAAGAGTTTCACACGTAATCTTAGAAGAGCTATAGTAGGATAGGGGATAAGAGGTGTTAAGTGTTGATGTAAGAAAAGAGGGACAGTAAGAAAAGTAGTATAAGAGTAAATAAGTGAAGAGAAAGGTGGTTAAGAGGCAGTTTATCTCAGTATGATGAATGAGAAGAGAGAGTGAAGGAGTATGAGAAACAGGGAATATATAAATCTATCAGCTTTGAGATCACACTACAGCAAAGAAAAGAGTAAATATGCCATTCCATGCTGTACAGCAATCTCAATTACAACAGTGCGGAACTCAAGTATGATACTGCACACTTTAAAAATATAAATATATTACCAAACAACTAAATGATAACACATATATCTCTCACAATATACTGATGCCTTATTTTTAACTTACTACTTCAACATCTCTTACCTAACATAACTATCGTATCTGCAACATTTTAATAACTATTATAGATGTATAAAAATCTCTACCTTTAACTTTTCCTTCCCGTTCGCACACACAATACAAAAATCTTTTCACTGACACACTCGATCATCCATGTCAATTGCCAAGAGAATGAGGTACAGGCCAAAAAATGAGCCGAACATGCATGGACATATGGACAGATATATATCTCTAAATGTAGACAGACAGCTATATGTATATATGTATATAACTCACAAATCATGCAACATCAATTGTATATAGATACATACATATGTTCATATGTATGTATACATATATATATATATATATATATATATATATATATATATATACGTATATATATATATCTATATATATATATATATATATATATACAGATGCATATATATATATATATATATATATATATATATATATATATATATATATATATATATATATATATATATATATATATATATATATATCTATAGATAGATACACACAAATATATATATATATATATATATATATATATATATATATATATATGTGTGTGTGTGTGCATACACATATACACAGACTAAAGGTATTTGTAGCCCTGCATATGTAAAAGTAGTGTGGAAGTACTGGGTGCAAACTATATCCCTCAGCCACAAGCTCTTTAACTGCCACCTGTGAAATGTGTAGTGTGGCAACCATTCCCACAAATGGGAATACTGACATTAAACATATACCGACCCACAATTCAAAGGACGTGACACGACACACAGGTATGCATACACACATAACCTTTATTTGTGTACTATATAATAATGTATGCCAGTACTTACACCACATAAGGTTTGAAATGTGTAATCAGTGATGAATGCAAGGCCCATACAAAACAGTAGATGCAAGCAATGTGGATATATACAATACTATGCTGTCCAACAATGTTTATGCTATAAAAGTAACAGAATGAATGAAAGATTCACTTTGCAGTGCAAACGCACATATGCCTGTAGGGCATGTAAGATTTGTTCAAGTATATGGTCCACTTGCATGGTCAAACATCCGCTGCATTTAACACCTACAGAATTTCATTTTTATGCTGATTGTTGCACCAAAAATATAGTGTATTTAGCTAAGTGCAACCTATGCAGTGCATTCTACATAGGTAAAACTAACCGTATGTTGAAAGAGAGGGTTATGGTTAAATGATATACACATCAATAAATCTACAAATGCACTAGCTAAGCATGTATCTGACTATGGTGCTCAGCACACCTTTAAGTTTTTAGTATTACAAAATATTAATGAAAGCCTTAGAGAAGGAGACATTTGTAATGAGACTGAATGTATAGAGCTAAGGTGGATAGTTGACTTCAAGGCTTATGCTCCACCTGGTTTGAAAAGTGCTGTTTCTTTAAAGCCTATCTTAAGGAAAAGGGGCTTGCCCCATTGATTTTTATTGCACATTTTTATTGGCTGCTTTATATATTTAAACTGTGAATGTATTTTTTAGTTTTTATTAAGGTCTGAAGAAGAGGGTAACCTCGAACTCGCTCACCTTTTATTGGAATAAAGTGTGTTTCCCTCTACAGCAAGTACACCTTTTTCTTTACAATATAAACAACGCATAATGATATCTACACATATATGCACATATGTATATATATATATATATATATATATATATATATATATATAGCTATATATATATATATAATGTATAGCTATATATATATATACATTTATACATATATATATATATATAATGTATATATATATATATATATATATATGTATGTGTGTGTGTGTGTGTGTGTGTGTGTATACATACATATATATATGTATATATGTATATATATATATATATATATATATATATATATATATATGTGTGTGTGTGTGTGTATGTCTACACACACACACACACAAACACACACATATATATATATATATATATATATATATATATAGACACAAACAGACACATACACACATATACTTAATACTGACACATATAGGTATACATATATATATATATATATATATATATGTCAATACATGCCCCCTAGTTCTCAGAAAATACTAGTAAGAGTCACAAGTTTTCAATCATAAAACACAGAAGTTCACCACAAACGCCAACTTTAATGAACGAAGCTTTCGGGTTCTCTACCCTTCATCAGCATCAATCAATTGAAGGGTAGAGAACCCGAAAGCTTCGTTCATTAAAGTTGGCGTTTGTGATGAACTCCTGTGTTTTATGATTGAATACATGTCCCCTGCCATGACATGTGTGAGAGAACATAACACATCAATACACAACATATCTACACACCAGTACATGGCTGTGAAATGGAGTGTGGAGTGTTGTGTGTAACCCATGTTGGGAACACATTGCAACTGTTTGAGAAGGTGGGATATATATGTTGGTGAAGGGTATTAGGCACATATTGGTATGTAGGTCTGGTTGGGTGACAAACAAGACAGCATACAGGGCTGGTATATGACACATGTAGTGGTTAAACACTGTGGATGGGTAGTTCCATTTGGAATGTGGAGACCATTGAGCTCCCATATGGTAACAAAGGGAACATGGTGCCCACCCATGGACAGTCACAACGGCATCTACATGGTCATAAAGGTACCTGGGCTATGGGCTGAACAGGAGTAACATGCATTTTGAACCTTGTGAATGTGTATTGCATGCCTCCAGGTGATGTAGCACATACCCCATGTCTCTGTGGAGCTCCCTATGCACAAGACCCTGGACCTAACTGGGTCTCAGACATATGTCTGTGTGTGCTGCATGCAGGAGGACACCATCTCCTGAGGTGGTCCCACATGAAGGTAGTGCTGGAACTGTAGATAATGAGGTTCCATGGTGGGTCACGGATGTGATGTGGACTGGTAACGTGCACATTAGTTGGAAGTGGTGTTCCTGCTGGCAAATAACCCCTACACGTACTGTTGTGTAACTGTCATGGAACATATGTGGGTTTTAATAGTCCACACAATCCCAGAACATGTCCAACAGCATGCATAGATATTCCCAATAACACAGAATGGCAGATGTGTAGCAATCACATAGCAAGAATACCACATGCATATGTGGAAACATAGTGGCAGTGACAATGGCATGCAGGTAAAATACTCTGTAACAGCCCAGCAACTCTAGTGTCCCCACAGGGAGCATGTCTATACACACATAGCAGAAAGGTTTGTACAATACAATATATGTCCCGATGGTAGATAAACCGGAGACATACCACTTGCATTCTGTGAACAGTAATTTGGAGTGATATGGTGGCAGGAGACTGATATGTGTATTGTATTATGGTAAAAGTGCCATATGAGTTGCTCAGACATATTTTCATCTTTATGTCTTTCAGGGAGTATGGTGCACCTGAGGAATCCCACTTACAGTACCGCTGAGGATGACATAATACTCACCAGAATCATCCAGAACTACCAGCTGCTGTTCTCAAGGACAAACCAGGACCAGCATGAGCAGATCACCATGTGGAATGATGTGGTCTGCAGGGTAAATGAGGTGGGGACACACAGCCGTACATATGAGCAGGTCCGCCATCATTGTAGTGACCTGCTCTGCCATGTACGTCATCATGCCACTGCCATTCGGGGTAACCACCTTGCAATGGGGGGGGGCATAACATCCATTCCCCCCCTCATCAGAGTAAAGGAGCTGCTCATGAGCCTGGTAGCACCTGCCCGCCCACAAGAGCTACAGACATGTACAGTCATGGAGGTGGGTGCTACCCACACACCAGACATGGAGCATGCAGGTAAGGTTCCAGGGCATATCAGTAGACCACTGTTGTGTATGCATCTGTATAGGTAGACTATGCATATGTGAGATGTGGAGTCTGTTGCTGTGTAGTACTGATAAGCAGTTAGGCATAATCTGTAGTACTGTGGACTTCAGCTGTTGTTTTACTGTAATATTGCAGCCACCCTGTAGCAATGCCACAGCTGTGGCCACTGACATCAACTCTATCTCATCTCAATGTAGGTACCTCTGGGATACCAGCAAGGCAGCAGCCAGATGCCAGTGATTATGGTTTAAGGTTATGCTTGGCAATTCACTGTGCATGTCATAGCTAAGGTGTAGGCCATGCACACACCTAACACACGTACCCATAATACATGCTGTACATGTTCACTGACAGAGCACACACCTCAGTAATGGGATTACCAGCCTCAAACACATGAAATACATAGACCATCTCAGAAAACTATGGCTACACTTCAGTGCACATTGCCCAGGCACAGCTGACATCTGCCTAACATACACAGCTATGTCATACACAGAGCAGTTGAACATGCTACACATAAAGAAATCCCACTCCCCCTGCAAACACATGCTCCAGGGTCCTAAACCTCACCATCACATTACACAGAACATACTGGAGGGATAGGGCCCTGTCCTGGGGAATTCCCACACTCTGGAACAGACTACCCATTCATGTCAGGCAATGCTACTCTTTGGCCGTCTTTACAAAAACACTTGATAACTGGATGAGAAATGGGGAATTCACACTGTGTAGTATGTCTGTGCCACAGCCTGACAGGTGCACAGGGGAATAACATTACTGGGTGGTGCATGGCTGGGAACCCATGTGGCTAGGCTTATGTAGGCCCCAGGACCAATAGACCAGTACTCACCTATGAACCTATGTGTACCATAGGCAACATCAGCCAGGGCTTAATACAGATATGACCTGCATAATGGTGGGACATTGCCAAAGCCATGTGTTGCAATGTGATTTGATGTACCAGCACTATGTTGGGGATGTCCAGAAAGTTGCAGTTATGATGCATGTGCTGCACAATCCGCACCTCGCCCCAACCCAGGGATGACATCCCCATCTGTACAATGCTGGGGCCACTGTACACCTGTCTGTTTGCCCTTCATTGCCAGAGAATATGCCAGTACACATGGTGTTCCTAGTTTGAGATACTGCAATATGACACACATGTGTAGGCCACAGATGTCAAGCATTTGCAATGTAGCAAGAGATGGTGAGGGTGTGTCATCCTGAAACACAACAGTGCACAGGAAGGGAGAGACAAACCCACTGAGAATGGCTCTATCTGCACACAGTCAAGGTCAGGAAGTCTGGCAGACATATCCCTGACTCCACAGCACTAGTGATGGTACTGTATGACCTCCAAGGGCTGTGCACGTGTTTAGGATGCAAACATGCAGGTTTGGGGTACATTTGCAGGTCTGACTGACCAACTACTGACTCATGATGATGACCCATGCTACTATACCCCTGCCAGGTATAGTGACCACAGTAGTACACATAGCAGTTATTACTACACATCATCATGATATGTGTGTGCACACATATACAACTACAAATGGTATGCATCCCAACCAGCATCTGCACAACTGACACATATGGCCTGTAATGCAATTGACTGCCTAGGTCATATGTCACATAGGTATGTGTAGTGTTGCCATATGCAGTAGTGTTGCACCATGGCATGTCATGGAAGAGAGTGCCATGTCAATAATGGTCTCTACACTCACCATAGGTACAGTGCATTGTGTCTGTGGGCAGTCTACTGGTATTCTATCACTCATACATGCACCACTGATGACGACATCTGTGAATACACATCAGGCATTCACTAAACACATGTGTCCACATATAATCCAGAAACACACAGAGGCTGTGAGCAGCAGAGGAAACATAACTGACACACAAATACACATCCTGCAATGGTGTGTACACCTGTGAGGTATGGTGCAAAGTACATGCCATGGTGCTGAACAGATGCACAGCAATGCTGTGGACATGGGTGCAGTGTGTTCCAGAGGGAGGGCCATCACCTACTAACAGAAGCCATGCATCACAGCCATGTATAATGTTGGTAATGGGGATTGACTACAGTTGCACTGCATGCTGTTGAGCACCACATGTCCTGCATGCTGACATGTGTGTAATTACAGGTTTGTGTGTGATATTGTACTGCACCATCACCTGCTATTGTGTGTGTTATGGGGTGCTGGAGCTGTCTGTAGGTGCTGTCTGGAGGAGTGTATGGGTTGTCATGTATGTCAACTGCATGTGTGTATGTTTGTGTGTGTGGCCATGTCTACACACACACGTGTGTGTGTGTGTGTGTGTGTGTGTGTGTGTGTGTGTGTGTGTGTGTGTATGTACTGTTTGGCGGTGATGTACAGGTCTTACAGTCTATTCCCTGTTTTCCCCTCACAGGTGGAGAGGTGGGGTGAGGTGGGGTTGGGTTGGGTCCCTCCCACAAGGAATCTGATGTCTCCGATACAGACAGTGACCATAAGGATAGGTGTGTTGCACAGGCAGGGTCATCAGATGCTGCCACTGGGCCACCAATTGACATTCTACAAGTATCCACCCCATCCATGCACACAGTCACGCTGCCTCTACATACCTCATCACCATTGACCTTAGCTGAGGGACAGTCTATGGTTGGCATTGGCCAGGACAGTGTGGTATCTATGGCACATGTGTCAGGACACAGCAGCCATAGCCAGATGTCCAGTGGGGTACCACATAGGCAGATGTTCAGGGGTGCTCATCAGATCACTGCTGGTCATCATGCCCCTGGCAGACGTGCCACATCTATATCAAACACACACATGTTCCAGACTGTCATGGAGGCACAGCCATGAATGGAACAGTACACCAGACAGGGTCTAAGGGCACAGAGGGCTCATCACACCTCTGTAACTGACAGCATCCATGACCTAGCAGGTGCCATTCATAATTACACCGAGATCATGGATAGTCAGTGGGGTGAGACATTGGATCTCATCCACAATGTCATGCCCATGCGTCAGGACAGTGCGGGACAGTTGGGATGGCCACATGGATATATGCCAGCAACACCAGCAGCTGGAGGTCGCCATGGACGTCCTACCAGTCACAACCGCTCCTGTAGTGGCAGTTCCAGCTCCAGCACTGTGGGGAGGTGCTGTCCACAGTCCGTCATAGCAGACCATGTGCAAGTGGCCCTGGCCAGTCCCAGGAAGGACCTGGATCCAGTGGATGTCTGTCAACCTTGGGGGACAGTACCCAATCTGGCTTTGTACCTGATACTGCCTGTAGCACCCCTGCCAGGCAGAGGTCCCATGTCCATGGCCAGAGATGGTGAACTGCAAACTCTGCCAGGTACAGTCTGCAGCTTTCTCACAAATCCCTGTATAGGGGAGCCACATGGTGGAACTGTGTGTATGCAGACACACACACACATAAACAACAAACCTAGGGCAACCTCATACCTGCACGCAAAACATCACCATTATCCCATAACAGTAGTCAGCTCACACACACACACACACACACACACACACACACACACACACACACACACACACACACACACACACACACACACACACACACACACACACACGTTGTTAATTGTGTGGCTCCACCTAGGCCTCTGGCAAACCAACTACACACCCTGTGCATATGATGATACATGTGCCACATCCTGTCATCCGTAACATTGATGCAGGGACAGGCTAACATGGTGCTGATGCACAGGGTGGCTGTACAACAGTGTAGCAATGGAATGCTGTGTAGCATTTTGTCAGCAGTAAAGTGAAATGCTAATATCTTGAAAGGGGTAGCTGTGCAGCCATGATGCATTATAGCTGTAATTAACAATGTTGTATTGTTTTTACCATTATCTATTCTGATTGTGTTGTGTTTGTCCATGTGCCACATGGCTGTTGGGTGTAGTAGTGTCAGCAGGCCTTCTACAGTGGACACCAGTAAGTGTAGTGGGTGGTACACATGACATGGCTGGGTACAACACTCAGAGCCTTTGGTTTGGATGCAGTACAGATACAAGACTGTACACATGGAGTTATGTCCACATGCAGGTAACACATCTGTTGCCCATGTAATCCCACCAAGACAGGATAGGTACAACCACACATTGCTATATATGCAGTATGCAATGTGGATGACATTGAACATGCTAACAGCAGGGTGCATGTCCCTTTCCCCACTCTACTGTGATCCTCACCTCAGTAACATGAGTGTGCCAATGCCAGTGGCATAGTCCTATCCTTAGGAGGGTGTGAGGTGCTCAACTACTGTGAATGGTGTAAACAAAAACTAACAACCTGATAACATACACTGTACAGTATTACAGATATATATGTAGGAGGATAGATGCCACAATAACTGCAATGATGGTGGATGTGTCCACAACAGCCACACCCAGTGAGTTATAGCAACCCAAGTAGTGCTGCATACCTCTACAGTGTGGAGAAGGGCATTGACACATCTATGACCTTTGAAGGACTGTATGTCCATGGGATGGCACCTGTGGAATATTGGCATTTGCCAAGCAGTCCTGGGGTAAATATTGTCTGTGAATGGAGGTAGATCCCTTAACATCTACGCACATTCCTACATGTGGAATGGTGTACAAAAGCCTGCTATGATCTACACAGGCATTGTGCACCTCCTATACCTCATCTACACTTGTCATGATTGCGTCAAGGAGGTATACCAGGTTCAGGTTGTATTCTCTGCCTTTCTCAAGTCCAACATTGGTGGGGTCCTGTGTGTTAAGATTACTAGTGACACTGGCCATGGGTTCATTGTTGATATGTTCTATGTCTCTGCAGACCAGGGTCATCAGGCTACTGGGTGGTAGTTTTCAGCTGACATAGTGGATTTGTGGTCACCCTTGCCAGCATTGGTGAATCCATTGTCAGGTGTAGGCCTGTTGGATCGTATGATGGATCCCGGCTACTTACTGTGCCTGCCCAGGGGGTTCCCCCAAGCATGACACTTCACTTGACTGTATTGCATGATATGTTAGCAATGTCAGCCTGACATCCTACAGGTGGGATGGAGTACTGTTAATATGTACAGCCCTTGTCGTGTGGGATCCTGGTTATGGGATCTACTAAGGTTGGTAGTGTATTGCTGGCCAGACATGTTTGGCTGTGGGGGGGGATACCTATCCATGCCAGATGTATGTTGTTTGGGTCTCTCAAACCCATCAATGGTGCATGTGGACATATATGTTGTGGTTATGTTCCCAATTTCATCTACAGATGTATGTCCATATATACCTATATAGATATATATGTGTTTACCTTTGAAAGGGAGACAATCATTTCTTCAGATGACCCTTTCTGTGAATGGAAATGACTAATCAGTCATTTCTAATTGCACCACAGTTCAAAACTCAGCAAATCTAACAGCAGCTTCACTGATTCTCAAACTACAAGTTGGAATACATATCATTATGCAGGGGGGCAAGCCCTCCCCTGTGCCCCCCATCTGGGGGGCTGGGCCCGCCACAACCCCCCTACTGTGATATAATAACTCCGAGTTCACACTACAGTACGGAAAGGCAAATTTTCCCCATCCCCACTATAGTGCCATCCGCACCCATATTGCCAAATCTGCAATGAGCGAATGCATAGTGACATTCGCTCATTGCACATTCGATGCATTTTGTGCAAGATTGTGCAATGTTGAAAACATACTTTCAGCCTTCCAGCTTTTGGAGACATGATTTTCTCCCTTTGAAAGGTGAAACATATATATGATTAAATATATGTATTTTTATTGCTGCATATATATCTGGATATATGGATGTATACATATATATCTATAGATGTATGCGTATCTACCTATATATGTATATATAGGCATATCTATATATATGTATATATTTCTATAGCTTTAACTACATATGTAGATATGTTATATCAATTTAAATATGACTATATATATATATATATATATATATATATATATATATATATATATATATATATATATATACATACACACACACACACACACACACACACACACACACACACACACACACACACACACACACACACACACACACACACACACATCTACATGGTGGAATACATTCCCTGCAGTTTTGAATACCTGGGCTGGATGATATGTCACTTTGTGTATGGTGTGCAGGGTCCTGGTTTCGAGCCTTGCAGGAGCTGTTTATTTTGTTGCTGGGCAGAACACAGCCCATTGGATACAGAGTGATTAAGGCACTTTAAAGCAGTTGTAAGCAGGTTTGCATGATAGTAAGCACTCCTAACTTCCGCTTAGGTTTTCATACACTCAGTTAGCTTCTAAATTGCTTAACCTGTGTAGGCAATGCTTAGCTCCATGCAAACCTGCACAAACCTACTTATCAGCAGGATTAACAAAGAAGGGCATTTCAACTGTACTATGAGTGACTAGCCTAAAATGCATTTCTCCCTACAGAAATAATGAGACACACACACAAAACATCCACAACTGACATATGTGTGTATATAGAACCCCTGACTGAAGTTTATATCACACGACAGTGTGAAGCTGTTATAGGATGCAGCACAGGGATTACTAGAAAAGTACTCCCCCAAAGGTGTATTTCACAATGAATTACATCAGCAGGATTACCAAACTAGGGCATTTCAACTGTACTGCGAGTGACTAGCCTAAAATGCATTGCTCCCTACACAGACAGTGAGACACACACAAAAATTCATAACTGACATGTGTGGGTATAGAATCCCTGACCGAGGTCTATATCAGACTACAGCCTCGAGCTGTTATAGGACGCACCACAGGGATTACTAGGGAATCCCTTCCTCAAAGGTGTATTTCAGAATGAATGACATCAGCAGGATTACCAAACAAGGACATTTCAACTGTACTGCGAGTAACTAGCCTAAAATGCATTGCTCCAAATACAGACAGTGAGACACACACAAAACATCCACAACTGGCATGTGTGGGTATAGAACCCCTGACCAAAGTCTATATCACACTACAGCATGAAGTTGTTATAGGGCACACCACAAGGATTAAGTCTTTCCCCAAAGTTGTATTTCACAATGAATGACATCAGCAGGATTGCCAAAGTACGGCATTTGAAATGTACTGCGAGTGAGTAGCCTATAATGCATTGCTCCATACACCAACATTGAAACACACACAAAACATCCAGAACTGCCATGGGTGGATATGGAACCCTACCACACTTCTAAATCACACTATAGCAGTACACAGTTACAGGACATGATACAGAGATCACTGAGTGACAGCCTTCCCAGAGGTGTATTTCTAGGCCTTGCCAAAGTTGAGTATATGAATTCTAAGGAGTACCCTAAAAAGCATTGTTTTCTAAGGAGTACCCTAAAAAGCATTGTTTTCTACTCAGTCAAAGAAACACGGATTTACACACACACACACAGTTGCCATTTCAGAGGTGGAAACATCAACCTAACTACATTATCACACTACAGCAGTACACAGTTACAGGATGTGCTACAGAGATTACTTGGCTACACCCTCCCCAGAGGTGTATTTCTAGGTGAGTGACATAAGCAGCCTTGCCAAAGTTGAGTATATGAATTGTACAGAGTGCGAATAACCTAAAAAGCATTTATCTCTACTCAGTCAGACACACACAGATTCACACAGTTTCCAGGTCTGGGGTTAGAACACCTACCTAATTATTTTATCACACTACAACAATACACAGTTACAGGACATGCTACAGAAACTAGTGGGTTATGATTTTCCCAGAGGTGTATTTCTAGGTGAGTGACATCAGCAGACTTGCCACAGTTGGGCATATGAATTGTATAGAGTATGAGTAGCCTAAAATGCATTGCGTGCTACTCAGTCAGACACACATTCACAGTTATCAAGGCTGGGGTTAGAACACCTACTTAACTATTTTATCACACTACACCAATACGCAGTTATAGGATGCGCTATGTAGATTACTGTGTTCTGATTTTCCCAGAGGTGCATTTCTAGGTGAGTGACATCAGCAGCCTTGCCAAAGTTTAGCATATGAATTGTACGAAGTGTGAGTAGCCTAAAAAGCACTTCTCTCTACACAGTCAGACAGACACACACACAAACACGCACTCACACAGTTGCCAAGTCTGGGTTAGAATTACTACCTAACTAGTTTATCACTAAAGCAGTACGCAGTGATGGGATGCGCCATGGAGATTACTGAGCTACAGCTCTCCCAAAGGTGTATTTCTCATTAAATGATCTCAGCAGGCTTGTCATAATACTGCTATGGGGAGGGTGGTGTGGGCATGGGCCAGAACCCATTCATGTAGGGGTTGATATGCTACATGCGGGCACACAATGGGTCATATGTCACAGGTACATGTATACAGCTACTAGATGACTACTTCCTTGTACAGTCATGTTGCACAGCTGACATGTGCACCAGATAGTCTGTTATGCTGACAGATACTGGTGGCTAGCATCTGCAGTGAGTGACATCTGCACCTCATGTGTTTGGGGCCCTTTGGCTGTGAGCTGGGTGGGACAGGCTCGGATGGCTCCTTGTCACGGTCACCCTCTTCCACACATCTATGTTCATCTACCTTTGGCTTATTTTAATGTGTTGTCCTTACATATATGTCTGTATTCCTATCCACTGTGTGTGCGAGGCAGGACTGGTGCATACTGACATGTGTCTGCACTTAGAACTGCGACTGCCAGATATGTCTGGTCCACTGGAGTTTGCAGACATGGCCTTCATGTGTTTGTGTGTGAGCATGCTCAGTATGACATTTCAGTATGTTGTTGACTGACATTGCCTTCATTCCTCTAAGCGTGTGAGCATGGCCAGTATGGCCATCTGTATTGCATGTGTGGATCAAGTCCAGGTAGTTTGTACTGCTGTGCTGACCTTTGTGTTGTACACAGACAGGTAGCATGCTATGTCTGCAGGGTATCCATCGGTCATTTGGCATTGACTGTTGCTACATTTCTGCATGGGGGGACACCTGACTGTTTCTACATTTATACTCATGAGTAGGGGGCCACACCTGACTGTTACTATAAGTGTACATAGGATGGGGGGCACACCTGACACTTGTACACATTTGCTAGGACTGTAATAGTATGTCAGGTACTCCATTTCAGTCTGTAGTCTAACCTATCATGCTGGCTAGAGGCATACCAGTGTACTACAGATCTTAGATTTAATTGCCTACATATTAGTTTCTGACTACCTAGCCTTCACAACTTACATCCAACTGCCTGGCCTGCTGTAGTTTGTCTGTGTAGCTTTGGGGGAGGGGTTACCCATAGGGCTCATTCAGAGGCCATGGTACAGCATTTGTTTGTGTTTGTCTACACCTGTCCTGCTGGCTGAGACTGTTGTTGGGTATGTAAACCTTCCTGACTGATATGTGTGGGTCTTATGGACACACATGTCACTCAGCCCATTTCCTGCAGTGGGTTTTGTCACCCTGTGTAGTACTGGCTACTATGGTGACTCCAGTATGTGTTACAGATGTCATGGTGCCACTATAGGTGTCTACTGTCTGCTGCCATAACATTTGGCCACCCAGTTCCCTTGCATGCTCATATCCATACCATAGCTACAGGTAACAACACATTCTACTCCATTTGGCAATTGGTAGACTTGAGGATGGTGCTGGAGGGCTGCCTATGTCGGATGCACATAGTACACTCCCTATACATGGTTGAGCACAGGTAGTGTCATGTTTGGCATCCCTTTTACTGTCTGAGCGAGTCAGAGATAATTAGCTTAGCTGGCAGGTGAAATATATCAGAATCAGCCAATTACACAGGCAGCAGACCAGCTCAGCCCAGAACACTACTATAAACTAAGAAAACACCTTCCCCTCTGGTTTTTCCCACACTCTAGTCTACACCACCGGTGTATACAATGGGGAAATTTCAACAAGCAAACCTACAAAATGAGAAGGGCTGCAGCAGGTAACATAGAACAACATGTGCAAGAGGCTGAGGGTGGTGAGGATGTGAATACTGCTGAACAACCCACAGTGAGGAGAAGGAGAAGAATGTACAGACCCAGGGTAACCTACCAGGGCTTACATGAGCTGTAAATAGTGGAGCATTATAGGGTGTACAGAGACCTCCTACAGCAAATTGTTGAGCTGTGCCGGCCACACCTGATACACCAAACTGACCGAGGGAAACCCATCCCAGTGGACACCAAGGTATGTGTAAGCTTAGGTATATTAGCCACATGTACCTCCCAAAGCACAACTGGGGATGTCATGGGGATCTCACAGGCATCAGCGTCCAGAGTATTCCACGAGTTCCTGGATGCCATGTCAGCACATGCCAGTGACCATGTATACATCCTCAACATGTGTGAGGTGTTGACCAGCAATATGCGTCTCTTCCACCAAATAGCAGAACACCCTGGGGTAGTGGGTGCTATAGACTGCACGCACATACACATCAAAGCAGCACCCAGTGAGCAGAGTAAGGCCTACATCAACCGCGGGGGCATCCCTTCCATCAACTGCCAGGTTGGTGGTGATGCCCATGGCATTATAATGAATTTGTGTGCTGGCTGCCCTGGAAGCTATGACGATTCCCACATATGGAATCTGATGTAGCTGTACCACAGATTTGCCAATGTGGACATCCCCTACAGTCACCTAGTAGGGGTTGCTGGGTACACACTGGAGCTGTGGCTGATGACACCCATTAGAAATGCACACACACCTGAACAACAATGTCATAATGAGGCACAAGCACAGGCCAGACATATAATAGAGCATATGTTTGGGATACTCAGGTCACGGTTCTGGTGTCTGGACACATCCAATGGAGCCTTGCAGTATTCACCAGCTACATGTACCCAAATTGTTATGGTATGTGCTATGCCCTGCACAGGCAGAGAGCGACCAAGAGGAGGAAAAGCCTGAGGTTGCCCCAGTAGGCAGAGGGAGGTGTGCCCAGTATGCCCTGGCCTTGGCAAAGAGGCAACGCATAGCACATGCACTAACACAGTAGGGACCCAGGGAATGACACCTCTCTCTAACTCGCACATGCAGTAAACGGTATGACAAATATGACACTAACTGTGCTCAACCATGTATAGGGAGTGTACTATGTGCATCCAACATAGGCAACCCTCCAGCACCATGCGCTAGTCTGGCACACCCTCAAGGTAAGTCAATCAACCTACCAATTGCCAAATGGAGTAGAATGTTTTGCTACCTGTAGCTATGGTATGGATGTGAGCATGCAAGGGAATTGGATGGCTGAATGTTATGCAAGGAAATGTGCTGTGTAACATGTGTGTCCATATGACCCACACATGCCAGTCAGGATGGTTCACATATCCAACAACAGTCTCAGCCAGCAGGACAGGTGTAAACAAACCCAAACAGAGCCTGTGGCATGGCCCCAGAATGATGGCTATGGTTAACCCCCCCAGGCCTACACAGACAGACCACAGCATGGCAGGCAGTGGGATGTTAGTTCTGAAGGGTAGGAAGACAGACAATAATATGTAGGGCAACCAAAGCCACGATCTGTAGTACACTGGAATGCCTCTAGTCAGCATGATAGTTAGCAATACAGAATTAAATGGAGTACCTGACATACCAGTATGGTCATAGCGAATGTGTACATGTTTCATGTGTGCCCCCACATCCTACATAGTAATGTAATAATAGTCAGGTGAGCCCCCCCAACCCTGTGCAGAAATGTAGAAATAGTCAGATGTGCCCCCATCCAACATAGTAATGTAATAACTGTCAGGTGTGCCCTCCAACTCTATGTAGAAATGTAGAAATAGGTGTGCCCCCCATCCTAGATAGTAATGTAATGACAGTCAGGTGTGCCCCCCCACTCCTGTGTAGAAATGTAGAAACAGTCAGGTGTGCTCCCACCTGCTATGCAGAAATGTAGTAACAGTCAAAGCCAAATTATTGATGGATACCCTGCAGAGACAGCATGCTACCTGTTGGTGTACAATACGAAGGTCAGCACTGCAGCACAAACTACCTGGACATGATCCACATATTCAATACAGATGGCCATATTGGGCATGCTCACACACACAGAGAAATGAAGGCAATGTCAGTCTACAACATACTGAAAGGTCATACTGGGCATGCGCACACACTGAAACACATGAAGGCCATTACTACAAACACCAGTGGACCAGACATATCTGGCAGCTGCAGTTGTTAGTGCAGACACTCATCAGTATGCACCACTCGTGCCTTGCACACACAGTGGATAGGAATACAGACATATATGTCAGGACAACACACGATAATAAGCCAAAGGTAGATGTACATAGATGTGTGTAGGAGGGTCACCCAGCACACAGCCAAAGGGTCCCAAACACATGAGGTTCAGATGTCATTCACTGCAGATACTAGCCACCAGTATCTATCAGCATTACAGACTATGTGGTGCACGTGTCAGCTGTGCAACATGACTGTACAAGGAAGTAGTCATCTAGCAGCTGTATACATGTACCTGTGATATATGACCTTGTGTGTGCCCACATGTGGCGTGTCAACCTGTACATGAATGAGTTATGGCCTATACACACACCACCCTCCCCATAGCCCTACTATGACAAGCTTGCTGAGGAAATCCAATGTGAAATACATCTTTGGGAGAACTGTGGGAGGTTAGCATAATGGTTAAGGTGTTTACCTTGCAGACACAAGGTGCAGGGTTTGATTTTCATCTGGGGCAGGCTTAAAATGCCCCACAAGGGCAATTAGCCTAGTATGAATCTATGAGTAATCTCTGTGGTGTGTTGCATAACTGGGTAGTGTGATAATCTAGTTCGGTAGGAGTTCTAACCTGAGACTTGGCATTTGTGTGCGTGTCTGTCTATCTCTGACTGTGTAGAAAGCAATGCTTTTTAGGGTACTTACACCTCACAATTCATATACTCAACGTTGGCAAGGCTGCTGATGTCACTCACCTAGAAATACACCTCTGGGAAGGCTGCTGCCCAGTAATCTCTCAAGCATGTCCTATAACTGTGTACTGCTGTAGGGTGATAAAGTAGTTAGGTAGGTGTTCTAATCCCAGACTTGGCATCTGTGTGTGTGTGTGTGTGTGTGTGTGTGTGTGTGTGTGTGTGTGTGTGTGTGTGTGTGTGTGTGTGTGTGTGCGTGTGTGCGTGTGTGTGTGTGTCTGTCTGTCTGACTGCGTAGAGAGCAATGCTTTTTAGGGTACTCACACTCCTGTAGCATGTCTGGTAACTGTGTACTGTTGGAGTGTGATTTAAAACTGTGGTAGGGTTCCATCTACACCCATGGCAGTTCTGGATGTTTTGTGTGTGTTTCAATATCTGTGTTGTAGGGAGCAATGCATTATAGGCTAGTCATTCGCAGTACATTTCCAATGCCATACTTTGGTAATCCTGCTGATGTCATTCATTGTGAAATGTACCTTTGGGGAAAGAGTGCTCCAGTAATCCCTGTGGTGTGCCCTGTAACAGCTCCATGCTGTAGTGTGATATAGACGCCTGTGAGGCGTCCTATACCCACACATGTTGGTTGTAGATGTTTTGTGTGTGTCTCACTGTGTAGGGAGCAATGCATTTTAGGCTAGTCACTCGCAGTACATTTCAAATACCCTACTTTGGTAATTCTGCTGATGTCATTCCTTGTGAAATACACCATTGGGGAAGGAGATCTCTAGTAATCCCTATGGTGCATCCTATAACAACCCCATGCTGTAGTGTGATATACACCTCTGTCAGGGGTTCTATATCTACACATGTTGGATGTAGATGTTTTTTGTGTGTCTCACTGTCTGTGTAGGGAGCAATGCATTTTAGGCTAGTCACTAGCAGTACATTTCAAATGGTCTACTTTGGCAATCCTGCTGATGTCATTCAGTGTGAAATACACCTTTGGGGAAGAAGTACTCCAGTAATGTGCGTGGTGCACACTATAACTTTATAGTGCTGTAGTGTAATACGCTAGTTAGATAGAGGTTCTATTCCCAGACATGACAGGTGTGTGGTTGTGACTTGTATGATGTGTGTGTGTGACACCTGGGCCCAATGTGTGGTGGGTTTTGCAAAATTATTATATGGTGGCCCTAGTACATATGACAATGTCCACTGTACAGGGCTAACAGCTGTGAAATAGCTGGGAGGCTGGGGTGCATATCCATACCCATACATGTGACATCAAGGCCAGGCAATCACAGTTAGCAACCCCAGTATTACCCAGAGCATACACTCAACCCATGTCTCATATACACACACATGCCTAGGCAACAGCCAATATGTGGGTAGTACACTGCATAATGCCCACTGATAGTAACTATGGAGTGATATCAGTGGGCTACAGAGGGCATGGCACCCTCCCCATCTGTCCAATATGCACATACATGCATACAGTGCACCTCCCCCATGTTCCCCAATGGATACCTGCATCACCTTTGATGCCTTCGCATGTGACCCACAACAGACATACCATGCCTGACAACATGCCCTGTATGGACAGATGCCACTGACACCAGGGAATGCTGTTAGCATGCTATCAATACCGGTACAGGGTAAACCTGCTGCCCGTTACCAGTCCCTGCCACAGGTGGGCAAGACCGGCACATCTGATGATAATCTGTGTTCACAACATGGGCCAGACACCCCAGGTACTGTTCCACATGTCACTGTTCATGCATGTGGGAGGTGTGCACATCCTAGACACCACCCATGTCATGGACTAAGGAACACATACATGGCAAGTGATGCACATTGGCCACACACAATATTCACCCAGGTGACTGGATGGGGGATACAATATCCACCTGTGTGGTCAAATGCAGAAACTGTAGCCCTGAGCCACAATGCAGGCCATTGTCATGTGGCCTGATGCCAAGGTATACCCATCGCCTACCCTTGTATAGCCTGCTGGCACAGACGACCACCACACACCTGTGCAAATATGCACCCATGCATGTCAGCACTGGCACCCTGTGCGTTTGTGTGTGTGCTGTATGGTGCATTTGTCCACATCCACACTTACTACAACCCCCATGGGCATACTGAAGTATGTTGTCTGATGTCTGACACATGCTCATAATCTTTGTCCATACAACATCCGTATGACCCATGTGTTGCATGTGATACCTGCACAGTGATGTGTTGTGGCAATCCAACTACTGATGAGTTTTACTTCTGGCCCTGCCAAGTGTGTAAATGTGTGTGCATCCCTGTGAGACTGTGGCTGTGTTGACGCTGGCACTTGTTCATTCGGACAGGCACGTGTACGTCACCTACTGTATAGCTACCGTATACCTGTTGCAGATGTCACTTACCATCACATATATGTTCTGAGTTCTCCACAACAGGTAACCCATGTGGTGCATCCAGTAACTGCATCAAACTGTAATAGCACTACATAGTTGACGGGGGTTTGATATCCTGTGCTGGTGGGTGTGTGACACAAACATGCTTCCATTATACTCTCCCACCCCTCCCTGACATGTATTTGTCTCTGTCTGCCTCTGCCACTCCCTCTCTGGTGGATGTGAAGACCCACACCTGCTTGGCTTAGGCAGCAGCATGTGTATTTCAAGTGATGCTCGTGATTAGCTGATGGCCTCTGCATGAATTGCAGCCCTCCTCTAGCTGATTGCATGTGGAACAGCTGTGGTAATATTCCCATAACCAGTTGCATGGAAACACACTCTAATGTCTAGGAACATCATGGTGGTGTTGGACCTTTTCATTCACTGTGAGCAGGAACTAGATCTGTTGTTTGGCAAACAGCATCTCAGATGGATTGGGGATTTACCTCTAATAAAATACACTGTGGAAAGAGGGCAACAAACAGGAGGGGGAAGTGCCTGACCTGACTACAGACTGTAAGTGCTGCTATACTGCATTTGGAGTAATGCTGGTTTCACAGTGTTTGTCTGGATATGGCTATTGCACATGTCTCAATACCTGCCATGTCAGTTCCATGTTTATGAGGAATCCCCATCTGCAGGGTCATCTGCAGACAGGACAGTGTTGTGCCTTTGGTTTCATATGTTACCCAAGGAGCATCTATCTGTGGACTGCAGAAGGTAGTGTGAGGATTGCAGTCTGCAGATGGGGAAGGCCGTGACAGTTACTGACTTCATATCACTAATAGGACATATGAAGCAACACACCCCGTTACAACAGTAAATGTATGAGGTTATCACAGTAACATGTCAATATTGGCCCTGTGTATGTGCTTCCAGCCACACCTCTGTCAACCTTTATACATATGTTGTGCAGGAAGTGGTGCACCATAATTAGTGTCATCATATCTGATAACAAGCCAGTGATATATCAGACTGCTACACTTGTTATATACAGTAGGGGTTTTATTTCATGACATAACCTGGACATTCTGTGGATGTTTGTACAGTACTGAGGTCTGTGTACTTATGGTGAATGTTGACAGTGTGTGTATTGTTAATATGTACTTTAGCCTGTGTACAGACTGTGGTAGATGTCATTATTCTAGTTCCCCTCCTATCTGATGTTACATGCTGCCCCACTGTATGGTACCGTATCGGTGTACATGTTTGTAGGGCCATACACACACACATGTCCCATACCACAGACAGCCATCAGACCAAACTGTGTAGCCCAGTATATGTAGGGTCAGTCTGTGAGTGGCACATATGAGGATTGTGTAGAACAAATAGTCCATATACTGTAATATTAAGATAGCTTACCATATGTGGCTGTGTTCACATTGGTTGTGGTTATGCACTTTCACACAGGTGTATCTTACCCTGTGCTGTGACATGCCTGTTGAGCCTGCTATATATGCAGGTACATGTGCATTCCCCCATAGGAGATGTAGACCAATGTTGAGCCAGTATGCCTGTAGTCTGCACAGTGCAGTGTTACATGCCTAGCAGCTTAGTGTACTTACCCAGTGAGATGTCATGTGCAGATACTTGCCAGATGTACTGCTGCTGGACCTCCCTTAAAAGTCATGTATGTCAGAAAGAGCAGTGGGATGCTGTACAGATGTATGCCAATATCTAGTGGGTAGTATGTAGCCATGGCACACCTGTACCAGTGGTCATTATGTGTCAGGCCAGACAGGAGTGTGTGAATGCATAACCTATGGTGGCAAATGTATACCAGTCGTTATGTGTTACACCCATCTACATGGCTATCTACATCCATATTGTCAGGCATGATACACATGTTGTGCACTAAGGGCTTATGCATATACCTCTGGACTGTACAGGGTGTATCAGAATTTCCACATATATTGTCCAGTATCTCTGCTGCAGTCCAAAGGGGCATTACATGCTAGCAGCGGTAATTTACAATGATGTCCTTAACATGTCTGTCAGTAGCCAATGGCACACATATTATAAGCAGATGTGACCTCCTACACACACCATGTCTGTGAAGACAATCTCAATGACAGTAGCAATAGTCTAGTAATATACCTGCTATACATACCAGATATCCCCTTGCACTATGACTTTGGGACTATAGGGGCTCGGGTAGGGCTACACTCCATGTCCAGGACATATGGTGGAAATATATGTACATATACTTATCCAGATAGCCATATATATATATATATATATATATATATATATATATATATATATATATATATATATATATATATATATATATATATATATATATATATATATATATATATATATATATATATATATATGATTACACATGTGCACTACTTCCAATTACCACTGTCATGGCAACCACCCACTATAAATCCCTACATCACGTGGGCGTGGTCCCTTTACATTTCCTATGTAATGGACATACTTCCTGTGTGTGGGCATCAGTGTTACAGATAGCAGGTAGCAATACCTCTTACAGGAGAACTGGCACACTCAGGGCAGCCACATATTTGTAGGAGGATCAGGAACTAAAGACAGAGTGTGAGTAGAGTTGCATAGTACAGGTGTTACAGGGTGTGTGTGTGTACATACTAGTTTACCTTGGAATGCAGCCTGTCTGCATAGCTCCAAACTGTGGTCCTATCCTCTTGATGGACAGAGGTATGCCTATTATGTTTTGTCTGTCCACCACACAGGTCCTGTGTCAGATATTATACTGGCAGTGTGTGTGTTGAGTGCTATCAGTACATGGCTACATCCATTTCTGTTTCTAACCTCAATTCCCTGACTACAGGTATGTTGCAGACTATCCAGTACCACCATCAACTTGCTTAGTGTATGGCAACAGTTTTCCACATGTGTGTCTATGTTCCAGCCTCTGTCCTCCACCTACATACCAAACTTTGCACATATGTCATGCTGTCGGGGGTTGTTCTCTAGTGGGCTGTGAGTATATCAGGCTGTCATTGCTGCCATCAGTCCACTGCTGTTGTATCTCCTACACATACAGTGGGGCTGGGTCCAAATATGTGCAGGCGTCACCTACACAATACATGTATGCCCTTATGCACTCCAGAGGTCAGTGTATGTAACAGTGGTATATGGCACTGTATTAGCGAGTGTAGGGGGGAAGCACCATAATATGATGTATGCTGTTACAAAATGTGGGGGTATCAGGGGTGAGCTGCCATAAGGTATCTGGATGTACAGTACCGTATACTTCACCTATATTTACAATACTTACATGAACTGGGGTAATGCAAGCCTACTGCCTCCTGCCATACAGACTGTTCTGTTTGTCAGTGTGCTCGTGATGGTGTCGGTTATGGCTTGTTATGTAACAGTTACAACCCATTTGATCACATAACGTCTTTACCACCTACTGAGTTTGTTCAGAATGTAGATAGAGGCTGCTGAACTATACACCTGCATTACATACTGTTGATTGTTTGGTATCCTGTGGCCCAGTCCATCTTCACTATTGTACAATTTGAAGGGCTTGGCCTGGACAGCATCAGTTGTGAACCTTTCCAGACTACTGTATTAGTGCAACTGTTTCACAGTTGCGGTACTCTGTTTATATGTTTGTCAGTGTCTGAACAGCTATATGACATGGCATATAGAACTGTAATAGTACACAATTAAAGGTTTTGCCATTTCTGCAAACCTGTGTGTGGTGTCTTTGCTATGATCTCTGCATGGGTATATGTTGCAGGCAATGACTTGACATATGTATGGGTGGCCCATACAGTGTCCAATTGTTCAGCTGTTCACTGTAGGCATAGTGGCTGTTCCATATTGTGTGCACCTTCTACATATGTATCTTACTGTACATATATATGTGTGTGTGTATGTCTAGTCACACACATACATATATATATATATATATATATATATATATATATATATATATATATATATATATATATATATATATGCATGTGTGTGTATATCTGTATCTGCATAATTGTGTCTGTGTATCTGTATCCTGGGGATGTTGATGGCTTCCACATATTACATTTCCTATGGGAGGCAGACTGTATTGCATATGTTTACAATACCAGCCTGACATCATACAGGTGGGATGGCTTACTGTTAACATCTTGTGGCCATGTCGTGTCAGCTCCTGGTTATGGGATCTGCAACACCTGGTAGTGTATTGCAGAGTGCACGTGTCTGGCTGTGGGGGGATGCCTATTCATACAAGATGTATAGTGTGTGGGGCCTCACATCCCCATTAACAGTGCATGTGGAAATATGTGTGTTTGTTACTCTGCTATTATTATCTACAGATGTATGGGCATATATATATATATATATGGTTCTACCTGACATAGTCGAAACCACACAACACCGACAACCACATCACCGACACCACATATTCGACAGTCCATAAACACGAAACCACACATAACCGACAACGAAATAACCGACGGTACACAAACACGAAACCCCATACACTGCACACACCACAATAACAATTAAAAACAAAACACATCCCCATTCCACAAACCACACACACAACACAAGCACAGCAAAATACTTACAAGCTCACACTAACCCGTACCCTAACCACAAGGCCCGTCACTATGCCACACTTACCTACCTGCTCCCTAACCCTAACTCACTTAACCCGCCTATCGCCCCTAACCCTAACTCACTTAACCCACCCCTTAACCCTAACTCACTTAACCCCTATCGCTCCCTAACCCTAACTCACTTAACCCACTCCCTAACCCTAACTCACTTAACCCACCCCTATCGCTCCCCTAACCCTAACTCACTTAACCCACCCCTATCCCCACAGACCGTCAATCTCCACACTTACCTATACTCACACAGCCTTTCCCCATGGCATCCTCGGCGTTGGTGTTGTCATCCGTCGTGTCGGTCTTCTGCATTGTCGATGTTCTGCCACTCGATTTGGCGTCGGTCTTCTTCACTTTCGATCTTCTGTTCGATGTCGGTCTTCTGCGCTGTCGGCGAAGTCAGGTAGAACCATATATATATATATATATATATATATATATATATATATATATATATATATATATATAACTATGTCTGTATATACCTACATAGATATATATCTGAGTACACATATGTAATGTGCTGTGTATATGTAGACATATAGGTGTAGACACATATATGTATGATGTAGGCATTTGCATGTATATATGTGTATATATATATATATATATATATATATATATATATATATATATGTATATATTGTCGAAAAAAAAAAAAATATATATATATATATATATATATATATATATATATATATGTTGTATCTATTTAGATATTAATATAGCTACACACATACATCTAGATGTTGGTATACATTCTCTGTACTGTTGCATGACTGGACTGGATGATATGTTTCTGAAAACATCAACGTTTTTTGTCTCTGTTATGGCTTAGTGGTACATCACTTTGTCAATGGTGTGCAGGGTCCTTGGTTTGAGCCTTGCAAGCACTGTTTATTTTGTTGCTGGGCAGAACACCGGCAGTTGGATATTGAGTGATTAAGGCACTTTAAAGCAGCTGTAAGCAGGTTTGTGCAGGTTTGCGTGGAGATAAGCACTGCTAATTTCCCGTTACAGTGTCTTACACTCAGTTAGCTGTTATATTGCTTAACCTGTGTAGGCAGTGCTTACCCCTGCATGAAACAGGCTTAAACCCGCTTACTGCTGCTTAAAAGTGCCTACTGCTGCTTAGCCCCACACTAATTTCTTTAAAAGAAAAAAAAGAAGGGTTGATAGGAAAGTGGTGAAAAAGGGGCACAAAGAGGGAAAGACAGTAGGGAAAATAGCTAGGCATGTGCAGGAAGGGAGTAGGAAAGGTCCATAGCTGCCCATTTTTCTACAGCAACAGCTGTGTATATACACTGAATTTGGAGGTAGATTTTGACACTAAAACCCCTGGGAGAGGGGTGAGGACAACATAAATTCAATGTGATGCCAATTCGACCAGATTATATGTGTCCAGTGGACATGTGTGAGAAATGGACAGCTATATATGGGGCGAGATTTTTTTGTGGGAACAGATTGCCATTTTTTTTTACGTGAGAGTAGGATGCTGGGGAGGGGTAGTAGGTATATTTGGAGAGGTAGGCTGGGTAGGTTAACAGACAAGACAAACAAGATGCATACAGGGGCTGTATATGACACATGTGGGGGGTAAACATCTTGGACAGGGAGGGGTGTTTGGAAGTCGAAAGCCCATGAGCCCCCAAATGGAAACAGTGGGACTGAGGTCCCCACCCATGGGCAGTCACCACTGCACCTTCATGGCCCCAAGGGTGGCCGTGCTGGTGGCTGTGTAGGAGGGGCAGGCTCACCCTCTAATTGCGCTACTCGGCCCTCAAGCTGGCATAGTTGAGTCTCAAAACGCCCTATCAATCTCCTTAAGCATCACGGCCTGGACCTGATGATGGGTGACTGGTTCCCGCTCCCAGGGAAGACCAAGCCCCATCACCTGTGGCGGTTCCACCCGAAGGTGGAGCAGGGCTTACGGAGGAGGAGGTCCCAGGCTGGGCCCCAGATGTTTAGTGCCCGGTGCCATGGCCAGCTGAGGTGAGACAGGTGGATCAGCTGGGACCAGCCTTCCCATACAAGCTATGGTGTTGTGGTTTACAGACAGATATGGGTCAGTAATAGTCAGAAGCATTCAGGATTAGTTATAGAAGCATGCATAGGTATATCCATTAACCCAAAACATATGCATATATGGGGCAACAGTGGGCATTACAATGGCATGCAGGTTGCATTGATGGTAACAGGCCACCTATATGGGGGTATTATAACATGGCACATGCATAGAAGCAAATGTGAATATTTATCAACCGATAAGACATATGTCCCAACAACAGTTTGGAGTTTACACATACCAATTGAGGTGTGTCATTGGATTATTTTCACACATATGGTAGGGGTGAGAGAGAGTTCAATTAACAACTAATATATCCTTGTAGTTTTCACTACATTCTTAGTCACTGCAGCGATCTGTCCCTTACTTGTATTATTACACCACCCAATGGCCTTATATTGTGCAATGGTATGTTTATAGATTATTATACACATGACCTGTGTCTTACATACAGGCGTGACAAGATGCAGGTGTTAATGCAACATATGTTGAGAATTGTTCTCATACACTTTGGGTGAGATGCTGGAATGACAGGTTTGTTTTCATATACATTCTCTGACTATATACATGTCTGACTATCAGTTATATGTCATTAACGGCTGCCTACATTTCTTGGATCACCACACTGATTTTTACAGGGGAACAGGGTGCCAGACTGGTGATGTGGGCCATTTATCTGGACATGCTGGACAGATTGGAACAGTTGAGGAGTTGAATATGCATACAACTTTCTATTTGAACATTCTAGCAAATTCTGTACAGTTGTTGGGTGTAATTATGCATGCAGCTTTCTATCTGAACATCGTAACAAAATCTGTACAGTTGTGGGGTTTGATTATGCATACAGCGTGCTAGCACTCCCAGGATTCAAACCCCTGCTGTGTGTGACAAAAAACTTACAGTAAACATCACAGTGCACTGTGCTATCAGGGAATTGATGTGAAGCTTTCTAATGTTTTCTAAGTCTCCCTCACTTGTACAATATGACTGACCTCTTGGCACTTCCAACATTGTTATACAGACCTTCATACACATTTTATCTGCATACCACAGTATGGGTAACATTGCTTAATACAACAGTACTATGTATACTATGCAACAGTTCAACAACATATGAAAGAAGAGTAAACAGAAGCACTCCAGGGGTTATACCTTTATTCACAGAATATTACACCTTTATTTCTACTGGTACAACACTTTTTAAGGCTCTTATATTTATTTGTCATGACAGTACATGCAGAATAATTACTAACCTGCCTCGCAAAGCAGCCTTTGCAACCTAGCATTATGGGCTTGCTGGTTCGCAGCCCAGTCATCTGCTGCTGTCAGAGACATACAGTGATATTTAGCCATACCTATCCATAGTATACACAAGCTAGCAATTATTAACTACTTAGTAGAATGTGTACTTAGTACTGGGGCATTAAGTATCTGCCAAGATTCCTGGATCCACTGTTCCAGTACATCCCGCCTCCACCACTTCAGGTCAGCATGGTGGTGCCTGACCTGCTCACCAGTCCAGGGGATATCTGTGGTACTGGTGAGGTCACGGGCGAGACTGTCCTAGGCCTCCATTTTATATGCAAGCACTGGTACTGGCCCTGCAGTAGTCTCTTCTCATGGTGTTTTATCAGGAGCCATACCATGATTTTTGACTCCTGGATGCCCCAGCGCTGCACTCTAAATTGAGTGTCTTCACCCACTCCAGCCATTCTGCCTGCAGTAGGAAGCTACAACCAGCTATGGGTAGTATCACCACATGTGGGGTTTAAATACAGCTAGTTTCCAAAACTATTCCATGATTGGCTGGTTTTGAATAGGCTAAGCTATGGGCTCACCTGCTTACCTAAGGTTGGCACTGCTTAAAGAGGTATACCACTAGGCAGATTGAATTGGCCACCCTACACATTGCTTACACTTACTACGTTGAGCAGTGCAGTAGTTAGCATTGCTTAACAGTTAATTAGCATTATATTTGCCTTTTGACAGTGATTTATTATTCATTACAGGTTATATATGTGTCTGTTATCCATGATTCATGTGTACATACACTGTATGGAGTCCTGGGGACTTCTGCACTTTATTACAATAACATCTCACATCTATCCTTACTGCAATACTCCAGTTCACATATTTATCTTATGTAGCAGGTTATACAACATCGCACTGTACATAGATTCAGTACACATGTTTGGTTTAATTTTCCTGTGATGAGGATTAGTTTGCTGATACCTCATTCATATGTATTGCTATGAGGGCTCAGTGGTTGACTATAGTGTGCGGGGTCATGAGTTCAAGCCTTGCAGAAGCTGTTGATTTTGTTGTTGGGCAGAACATGGGCCATGGGGTACAGAGTGATTAAGGCACTTTAAAGCAGTTGTAAGTGGGCATGCGTGGGTTTGCGTGGAGCTAAGCACTGATAACCTCTGGTTACAGTTTCTTACACTCAGTTAGCTTCTACTTTGCTTAATCTGTGTAGGCAATGCTTACCCCCATGTAAACACACTTAAACACGCTTACTAGTGCTTATATATGCTTACTAATGCTTATCTGTGCTTAAACCGGCTTACTAGTGCCTTATTCATTATGACACTGACACTTCACATGTGAATTTAATGCAGTACTCTAGTTCACATTTAAATGTTATTTAGTAGGTTATACAGCAAAACAAATGTTCATATACAGATTTCACATGGAAAACGGTACGTGTTGTAGTGGGACTCGAACCGGGAATGCATGCACGTTAGGTGGATGCTCTGCCCACTACACTATTGCTGTGCTGCTTCATTGACATATAGATTCCTTGTTATCCTCTTCAGCCTTTTAAACTGCTTTATCCATAGCTAAGCAATGGGCACACCCGCACACCTACAGTTAGCTCTACTCGGATTTACAAAACAAACATAAAGGGTTTTGTTCAGTTTATTTATATGTACTATTGCAGTTGTACACATGGGGGACCTTTGGTGGGGATATGCAGACACCTATGAGCGGCCTTGCTCTTTTATTTCCAGTTTCTGCTGTTCTAATTTGCAAGGGCATGTTTATTCTGAGAGCTCTGCTCTCAGACATGCCCCCTGCACTCATACACGCTCCATGTCAGCCTAGGAGGTTGGGCAGTGAGCCTTCATTAATATGCATGGCGTGTTGCCGTCCTCCTCCTAAGTGGCCGCTTCCTTGCAGGACTAGACTAGTCCTGCATGGGAGATTAGTAAATCCAGGGGAGAGGCATTTCACTAAGACAAAACATGATATCAGTGCTGAACTTAGTGGAGTAAGGGTATTAATTAAACCATCAACAAGAATTGCCCTTAGGCAAAAGGATTATTACTACTTTTTTCACATATATAGAGACATTGCAGTGCAAAAACCAAGCTATCGACATGAGATATTCTGTGATACAAGTCATACACAGCATTAAGAATTTAGTTGGTAGTGATTCCATAATTATTTTGGGCAGGATACATGATGGCACACTAATGGAGGTAATTAATAGATTCAACAAAAATGTATTCATCTTAAATGAAGAGAAGGATACATTTGAAGAGACTGAATGTGTACTCTGTAATTTCATATTTTTAGTAAATTAAATGACATCAAACCAAGTAACATAAAACTCATACGTTATATATCACTGTGACAAATGGTGGCATGCATGGGGTTGAATCTCACCTTGCCAAACAAAGTATGGGAGACACAGTGTCATGCATTGCACTAAATATGAAGAAAAGGTCCTATCAGGTTAATTTACACTAGGAAATTGCACAAAATGCATACTGACGAAGAAGCCTAAATGGAATGTGTACTGCTGTCCTGGATATTAGCCTTCAAAATTAACTCCCCAGATCAGACTGTAAACAGGGTACTTTCAGAGCTCATCCATTGACCTAGCACCCCAAGATTATTTCTCACCATTCCCTCTGAGAACCACAGTACCTTCCAGATCCCATTAACCATAGAGACTACAGTTCATACAAGTTATTTTTTTTCACACAAATACACACCATTGCAGGGAAGGGTGACACAATTCTCCAATTCCCCAGAGATTTCCTCCTGGCACTCTAGTATAGCCACCACTATGGCTAGCCAAGGGCCTTTAGTTACCTGCTGTTCCTGATTAAGCAAAATTTGAAATCATACACATTAATATCCTCACTGGTAGTAGACCCAAATGAGCTAGCTAAGTGGAAACAGAAGCCACCACAGCTTGTGAATGTACATTGCTAAATGACTCTTTTCAGGTAATAAGGTAATAAATAGCTATAATGCATATATCTATATATATATGGCTCCCCTTCGAAACATCTAATTCTCATAACATTGGAACTCAAAGCACTAAGAACATAACATTGAAAACCCAAAACACTGAAAACTTATAACATCGAATTTCATAACATTGAAAATGTATAACATCAAGCAGTGTATCATCAAACATGTAAATGTTATAGTTTAATCTATTAATCCTGTAGTATCACTATAAGATGTTGTAGTTATTATTTATATAGTTATTATTTATATAGCACAGGAATTTATACTATTTATAGAGTGTTTATTTTGCCAGTCTGTATGTGTTTTTAAGCCATACAGGTAAGTGATTTAGACATTATGTGTACACTCTGTATGGTGATCGTGATACAGTGAGGTTAGGAAATTAACCTTTTTCCACTGTAGTGTGATCTCGGAGAAGATATATTTAATTTTTGGGGGTTGTAAGGGGCAGAGTCCCCCTTATGGGTGGTGCAGGGGGGCTTGCCTCCTGCAGAAATGTAGTTAAAAGTGTGTTTGTTAGTTTGGTGTAATTATAGGTGCAGAGGATGTTATTTACATGTACTTTGTAGTTATTGATGTTGTGATGCAAAGTTTCAGTGTTCTGAGTTTTCGATGTTGTGAGTTTTCCTGAGTTTTCAATGTTATGAGCTCAGTGTTTTGAGATTCGATGTTATGGGAATTAGATGTTTTCAAGTGGAATCATATATATCTATATCTATATATATATATATATATATATATATATATATATATATATATATATATATGTATATATACATAGAACCTGGACAGTTGTGTGAATTTAACTTTCACTGAAAGTCAAATTCATGCTCACACATATCCGAAATTGCTGTTCATCGAAGCAGCAATTTCGGGTATGTGTGAGTGGTGTGCCAGTCGCACTGCGGTGCGAGTAAGGGAATATTCCTTTACTCCACTGTAGTGCGACCTTGGAGTGAGAATATTTAAGTAGGGGGGGTGGGGGGCACAGCCCCCCATGTTGGGGGTGCAGGGGGGGCTTTCAGAAACATTTAATTAGTGTTTTTTTTTTTTTCACAGTTTAATGGAAGAGCTTTTTCAATTAAAGTGCTTTCGTTAAACTGTGATTGTTATATATGGATTCGGACACTTGCTTTTTCGAGCAAGTGTCCTAGATATATATATATATATATATATATATATATATATATATATATATATATACACACACACATACACAGAGAGAGAGAGACAGATATAGTAGAAAGGACAAACTAGAAGAGCTTAAAAGTGAATTAATGAATTTTGCTTAAACCGTAAGACAGCCAATGCAAGTATAGTTTAAACATTCAGGGGAATGAGAAAGTACACATGGAAGAGTAAAATAACATTCAGTTAAACATACAGGATATTTAAGGAATCTCCTTACCTAATCCAGCTGCATTCATCTTAATGCATCTATCTTTAAGAGTAATGCCCTCTTGATGTTATAAATTATTGGAACATAACAGACAGAAATTGCAGGTAGCAAGCATACAGGGAAGTTGTCAACTTACTATTTTCAAACCAAAGATTTTTGTACACATTTGAGGTCCTCGTTGCTGTTCCCTAGAAACCATTACACAATTTCCTTTTGCAGAAACATTATAACAACTTATTATTTTGCTTGTTTGCTTTCCCACTGCAAAAGTAATTATCCAATTCTTCTACTTTGAAGTTTCTCAGGAGCAAACATTTACATACAAATTATTTCTTTTGAAGTCCACTTTAATTACATTTTTATGACTCTTGGCTTTTATTTTCTCCACTACTGAACAGTTTACTCAAATGCAAGCATTTAAGTTCTGTTTTGTCAGACCACCAAAAATTATCCTTCAAAGACATTTCATGTCTTTACATGTCCTTTTATATTCAAAAAGTGAAAACCCATACTTTCCGACCCATGGGTAACACGCATTTTGCAGATTAAAACAGAATTCAATTACAATTTATAAAGGTGCAAATAGTCTACAATAAAATCGAATAAAAAATGTATTTTAAATAATTATTTAGCCTGGCACCAGCACTGGCACTAAAAATAGCTCCAAGAAATATGAATACGATCACATACATCAGACTACAGTTCAGCATTCATTAGAGCCTTTAGAAATATCACAGAACTAATGAAGGTGTTAAATAAAAAGGCTGTTAGATCAAGGTTTACTTTGACATACTAGTGTGAAAAAGTTCTAGAAGTAGATATTATATCAGCAGGTATGGGGCAATCCTAAGCCAAGTGCAAGATGGCACACAGAAAGCAATAACCAATACAAGCAGTTCATGCCAAATTTAGAAAATAGATATGCATAAATAAATAAGAAAACACTTCCAGAAGTGTGGGTTGGTGAGAATTTTCATATAAGCATGACTGGACTTCAGTGTTCACTGATCTCTTACCATAAACTATTATTAACCCCAAATCAAGACCCCCATTTAGTACACAAAGATATTTATTTATTTAGGTTGCAGCCATATAAGTGAAAAGGAAAATATAGCTATAAAGCAGCACACATATAACGACTCTTCTCAATAGTACTGTTGTGTGTGGACAGCACAATGTGTATATCTGTGAAACATGGACACAGAGACAGAAACACACACACACACGGACACACGCACAAACACACACACACACACACACACACACACACACACACACACACACACACACACACGTGTACACACTAACATACACACACTCAACATATGTGTGTGTCTGTGGCACCAAAGTGCATAGATTTTGTACATGTATTTCTGTTTAAATATGCTAATACCTAGCTACAGGAAATTGCATTGTCATAGGGTCATGGTATCATAAGACGTACAAAGTGACTGAATCTTGTGACTATTTTCGCCTTGCCAGTGCTCATCCTCAGACTGTGCCTCCTCTCTCAAGGAAGGTTAGGCCTTTCAAGCCAGGGATGAATTTGTAAATATTCATGCAATTATCCAGATCATGTAGTACACTTTCTAAAACAAATTTGATTAAACATTTCATGGAGATTATTAGTACCTCTGCATTGTGTGCTGTTTATATTGCCTTGATCAGGCTGTATTTTGCTTATTTTTCAATTTGATTACGTTTGTCATCTTAGAGTTTTGTTTGCTCATAATATCTCAGCTTGCTACCCATTGTTGCAGCATGCTTAGGCATGAAATAGTGATGCTGATGCTTCTTCAAGATCAATGATCAGCAAAGAAAAACAATTATCATGTTCATATTTTTAACAGTGATCATTCTTTCTCCAAGTTACAGCAACCTTTGACTGAGTACATGTCAGTAGTGTTGTACACAGGCAGGGCCTTTCACGCAAATGATGCAGGGTACTTGCCCTCAAACCAAACTACTTATTCTACATTTGTATATGTTTGCATAAAGCCCTGCTCTATTTGAATACATAGGTTTGGAGCTTCTATGCAGTCAGTATAATGTGCTTCCTGCAGAAATATATTACATTTAGATTGCACATTTTGCTGTGGAAGATATTAGACCACACATAGAGGGATAAAGCTGTGAGCTATGTTTCCTGGGGTACAGGCTTTGCTTTCCTGAGCCCTCAGCCCTCATTTGCCTACTGAGTGACATTGAGCAAGTCAATAAAGCAAACATTGCACTCAGGGCACCCCTGAAAAGGAACTGTGTGTCCAGTGAGCCTACCTGCTTAACAAATGGGTGTTATTATTATTATTATTATTATTATTATTATTATTATTATTAACTGCGGTGGTGGTGCTGCGGTAGCTTTGTTGCCTCACAGTAAGATGTTGTCCTGTTCGATTCTCAGCTAAAGCGTCTTCTGTGTGGAGACATGCGTGAATGGGCGTACCTTCATTGAAGGTTGTGCGTCAGGGCTGGCAACTTGGTACGTAAAAATCTACTGCCAATCATTAGCGGACCGGAGTTCCGCTGTGGCGACCCCTCACCGGGAAAAGCTGAAAGATACAACAACATTATTATTATTATTATTATTATTATTATAAATATGCTCTTAATTCATTGTGTCAGCAGTGAAAATATATTTACAGAAGTGAGTAAATATGTTTGGCTTTAAGAATTTATATGCTTAAAAATTCAGAAGAGTAATTCACAGAAGAAAATACAATGACCAAGAATTCTCTTGCTATAAGAAAATTTAGCAGAAAAGTGAAAACTGTAGATTCAGAAATCGTGGAATAGCTAAGGAACTTGAAAAGGTACCAGTTGTCATAGTTTTGCATACTACTAGTGAAGAAGCCTTGAAGGCATTTAGACTTTTACTTTTTTTAAGGGGATGGACAATACAGCAGCGGCAATTAGATAAAAGTTTAGGAATCACACTATAAAGAACTTGTTATGTATCTGCGATTTATTCTTCAAAAGGGCACTGCGCCCCATGGAGACTAAACATGTTTAGAAACCTGAGCTAGCAAATCAAAACAAAAGTCTTAAATTGGTGAGTTCCATGATTCATTAATAAAAGGCAGAATAGTCTGTCATGTAAACACTGCACAAAGTGACATGTTATTAACAGAAGCAGACGTGACCTTATCAAAAGATGCATGCAAGGCAGATAAGATTGGAAGGGCACAGTTGAACTAGTAACATATCTCACCAGCCTTGTGAATAACATGCTGTTCCTTTTTGATTAACAGTACACAGTGAGTACTCACCTGAATATATGTGTCAGTGACTGTCTCAAAGTTTCTCTCTGTCTTTCCCTTCCTGACTGACAGACAGACTGTTTGGCTGTGTCTCTTTTTGCTTCATATTTCCTTTTTAACACCTACTCTATGTTTATAATAACACTACCTGCTGTCCATCAGCTTACATTCCCTCTTGCTGTTATAAATGCTATAAGTGAAATTCTTTGTTCTATCCTTGAAATCACTAATATAGGGTAAAGATTACTTATATTTCATCTTCATTCATGCAGCATACTTACAAAGCCAAGACAGTACAACAGGAAGTAATGCAAAGACTGTGAAAATGACATGACCTTGTTTATATATAAATTGCATGTATATATATATGTATATATATATATATATATATATATATATATATATATATATATATATATATATATATATATATTTATATATATCTCAAAGGGTATACAAAAATACCAAAAGAGTTAGAAATGCTTAATGTTGATATAACATAATTGAGCAAAGCAATGTTGAAATTTAACCCACATGTTCCAAGAAGTAACCTGGGAGCATGCAGCAAAAAGCAATAAAACAGTTTTTTTTATTTTTTTGCAAAATGGATTGACCCCCCCCCACACACACACCTCACACTGTGTGGTCATTTTAACTCCAGAATTGCACATTACCAAGAAACGAGCATATTCTTCAATCCTGCTACTGTAGCAATCTTGTACAGCTGCCAGCTGTCTGAACCATCTTTTCTTTTCGACCAAAATGTTTTGGCAAAAAAGATGTCAATTTTAGCTATAGCCAGTTAACCTAAGGGGTTTTCATATATATATGAAAATGCAACCCACTTAATTAGTAAATGTAATGAAAGATATTGAGGAGAATTTTACAAAGCCTATATGGTGTTTTTTACTGTTTGGGCATTGAACCGGACTGCTTACATGAAAGTAAGCAGGTCTTAGATTCAGTAAACACTACTGAATGGCGTGAATGCACGCTCCAACTTGGGAAGTTCTGTGACATCCAAATCCCTTCAAAAGCATGTGAATCTCATGCAAATGAGTCAGGTAGAGTGATCCAGCAAGCAGATAGGCAGCTCATCAGACCCTGTGTCAGTGTCTTTTGTGTACATGGAAAAATTCCATATACAGCAGTGTAGACAGAGAAAAGGGGTTGTAAAGATGTACATATATAGACAGAAATGTCGTATCACATACAGATAAGAGTGAAACTGTCCTCTTGTGTATCTAAAAAATTAAAGGAAATAAGTTAAATTCATTTTATTATATTTTTTAATAATCTAGTCATGTTTGTGTGGTGTGCCGCAGTGTGCAAACATGCTTTATAAAAAAAAAAAATTGGAAAAAAAATTAATATTATGTGATATAAATCTATTGCAGGACCTTGCGTGGAGTATCTATTATGGTGCATTGGTGCTGTTGCTAACATGGTAGGCAATGAAGCATGTAGTTTTCAGGCTGTGAGCATGGATCCCTATGCAAATGAGGTGCAGTTACTGAATAGCATACAGGGGTAATCGTTTCCACATAGCCCCTTCATGTAGGCAGAGAACCATGCTGGTGTTTACAGAGGAGGTAGCTGACATAAGGAGAGGGTGTGCCCAATGACTTTTAAGCTTATTTCAGCTTAGCTGCACCTGTTTGTTCAGCCCGCCCCCATGCTGATCATGTCCTTTTGGGGGGGTGGTGTGTGCAATAACTTCTTTGTTTAGCTAAGGGGCGTGTGTTTCCATGTGTTTATGCAGAGTGCTGCCATGTTGAGCGTGGAAGTCTGAGAGGGTGCACACTAAGTACTAAGCTTTGTTTACCTGTGGGACACATGTTTGCATGGTGCTCCTCAGTGCTGAGTGTATCTAAAAGCCTGTGACATATTAATTAATTTTGATGATGTTAATGATATTTTAGGCAGGTGGAATACATTATAGGTAGCCAATCACACAATCAGTACCTACAGCAGAGCATTATAAAGCATACATACACCCTACAATCTGATCCCCCCCCCCCAATACCCTTTACTATTGGAGTACAGACTTCAGAATTGAGAGAATGCTAAGGGCTAATGCAGGTCTGCTGCATCTGCATGTGCAAGATGCTGAAGTCAGTACTGCTGCTGACAATAGGCCTAGACAGAGAAGGAGAAGAGTGTTCAGAACCAGAATAACCTTCCAGGAGCTACATGAACTGAAGATTGTAGAGTGATACAGGATGGATAGGGACATACTGCAAGAACTCACTGAGCTCTGCCACCCTTAACTCAGACCCAGAGCCAACAGAGGGGAACCCATTCCAGTGGAAACAAAGGTATGCATAGCCCTTAGAACACTAGCTACAGGTACTTTCCAAAGACCAACTGGGGACATGATGGGGGACTTACAGACATCAATATCCGGAGTACTCCACCAGTTCCTGGATGCCAAGCTACCACATATCAGTGAGCACATATCTTTTAGCCACACCCTTGAGGCGACTGCCAGCAATATGCAACACTTCTGCTGTGTAGCACACTATCCTGCAGTACTGGGTGCCATAGATTGCACTCATGTACACATCAAAGCACCACCCAGTGAGGAGGGTAGAATCTATGTCAACCGCAAAGGGTACCACTACATCAACTGCCAGGTTGTGTGCAATGCCTAGGGGATTATCATGAATGTGTATGCTGGTAGCTATCATGACTCCTATATCTGTCACATATCACAGCTGTACCAGATGTTTCCTGTGGGGGACATCCCACCTGGTCATTTACTGTTGGATACTGGCTACACACTGGAACTGTGTATGATGACACCCATCAAAAATGCACACACACCCATGGAAGAATGCCATAATGAGGCACATGCACAGATTAGGAACATCATAGAGTGTGTGTTTGGGCTTCTGAATCATGGTTTCGATGCCTCAATATATCTGGTGGAGCACTGCAGTACTGTCCTGCCACATGTGCACATATGTTCACAGTATGTGCCATTTTACTCAATATGATCCTGCAGAAACAGCTGCAGCAGGATCAGCAAAGGGAAGGGATACACAGCCCCACACCAGTGCCTAGGTCACCACAACCACAGCCACAGTCACGGGAGGTCTTAGAGGAGGAATCCCCTGATGATGTCCCTGTAAGCAGACACAGGTATGCTCAGTATGCCCTGGCTTTGGCTAAAGGACAACGCATAGCACATTCACTGACAACCTAGAGCACTGGGGACTGAGACCTTACTCCTGCTAACATACATATATTAAAATTGTTGATGCCAGTCAACCCACACAACCTGTACCTATCCATATATTGGCTATGTAGTTCCTGCATCATGCAGAGTTGGCCCTTAACTACAGCCCTGTCAACAGCTGCATTTGCAAGGTAAGTCTCTAACATACACACTACCTGTAAGGATAACTATAATATGGTATTGTATATATGGATTTGCCGATTTTACACAAGGAATTATAGTGGGCTAAGTGGACAGTAATTGGGCCCAGTCCAACAATATGTGTTCCCTAATAATCATCTAGGCGTCATGGTTGGAATATTCACTATATCAGTTATGGGAGATGTTAAACAGTGGGATCATATGATATTTGGACTACTGTCTATCCCAGCAGATCATGTGCTGTTCCCCTACCCCCAACACAGCAGTGTTCCCATATAACTGCTTTAACAATAAGTCAGCAATGGTATATCAGCAGACCAGGCAATCTCGGAGCTGTAACATAGAATTCAATCAAACATTGTATGTCACATGTAACACAGGAATAACAACATACATATTTATGCTGTTGATTGTGTGATGAATGACTTCTGTCTGTCTGGCAGCATGTGTGGCTCAGTGGACTAGGGAAGTTAGTATGGGTGATGGTGTTGATGGTTCTAATCTGGAAGTAGTCATATCTTTTGCATGTGATGTATTATTATGTTGGTGTTTTCACAGACTGTCAGTCTGTGTGTGGTATAGCATTATGTACCCCAGTCACATATTAAGTACAACAGACAGGTGGGTAATGCCATGAACATTATGAGTGAAGTGCATTACTGCAGAAGCAGGGGTAGATGTCATTGTCTGTAACACACAAAATCCTGGACTGATAGTTTTTATATATATAAAAACTATATATATATATATATATATATATATATATATATATATATATATATATATATATGTACATATACATACATACACTTAGTTATAATATAGTTATTGATTTTAAATGTATTGGAATGTTTTTAAAATTCACTTTGAAATGTGCTGCCTTTGAACTAATATTTTTGAATGTGTTCATTTTCTTATTTGATTGGCTGTACTTCATGTGACATGCAATTTAAATATGAAGTGAGTTTCTATGTGTTCATTTTGGTCTGAGGAAGCAATCAGGACAGGTTGTGAAAGTGCTTACCTTTAATAAAGTCTTTGAATTTTATACTGTCTTTTTTGCTCTTTCTTGTGGTTAGCAGTGTCAGGAATACACAGCTGTTTTTGGATTACTTGTTGTGTGACTTTTCCTGCACTCAGTAACTGGGCTATTTCTTTCTTTTGAAGCACAGTTCTAAGAAAGGCGTAATGCTGTAATCCCTATTCCCCATAAGCATAGTCAGACATCTGCATCCTGATGTAAACAAGATGGTTACATACCTGATGGAGTGCATTACTCCTCTGTTGATATGTGCTGATAGGTAATATTTTGTATACATGTGATCTGTGTGAGGAAAGTCTCATACAGAATGGTTCCCCATAGCCAGCTGCATGCCTTTTTAACATGGTTTTCATTAGCAGGTGATTGCCTCTTAAACAATGTGTGGTTCTGAAAGGCTAATTGCAGCCAACCCAGCTAATTTGCACTATCAACATCCAGTCACATGCAACCGCAGTCCAATATATCAGGCCTTCATGTAGATTAGGGGCCCTTTCTGATATGTTGTGGTGGACATTACTAGGGTTAGGAGACTACTTCATTGCAGAGAGTAGGTTTGTAGCAGCAACTTTTACATAGAGGTGGACGTGCTACAGGCTGCAGGTGCTGCTGCAGGTAATAGGCATAGGCGGAGTGTGTAAACACTTTGGAGGACAACAAGTTGTAGGAGTAACTGTGGGAGCTGTGTCAGCCTTGTTGTAGAGGCAGAGCCAGACTGAGGCTACCCTTACCAGTCCAACTCATTACATCTGAGTGACGCCTCCAGGTGCATCAGCAGTTAACTCCTGCTAATGCCTCAAGGCATCAAATATTGCTTGTTCATATTTGTATCAGTAATTCCAAAACCATGCTATATACAAGGTTTTAGAAGATTTAATCTTAAAGCTTACACAATAGCAAACTCAATTGCATTAACATTTGACCTCTGTCTAGTGCAGGTAAATAGATATTAACTGTTGTTTTTACAATATTAATTTATATAGATATAATTTTCACGTTTTTCTAAATATCTCAACAACCACATAACACAGAGAGAACTTCTTAGCCCCATATGAAAGCTCTTAGCTAGATGAATAAAATGCTGCTGACAGTATGTGTCTAATTTGAGTGGTTGCTGTGATACTGTAAGCTGTTTACAAATTATTACAAATGTGGGGGGGGGCATGGCTAAGATGCCTAGAAGATAACAACACTCTTCTGTTGCTCTGGCTATAAAACTAGTCTTTGACAGGATTTTTTTGTTTTAATCTAAAGAATTTACAAGATTTTTTTCTCAGCTATTCTTCTCAACACTGTGGATTAGATTATCTAAGAAAAAGCAGTTTTAAGTGACTTTTATCAAGTATTTTTCAGCCTGCTACAGAATAATTCCAGCAATGAGTCACTCAAAAGCCACTCTTCAGAACAGTTCTATGAAAAAAGAACTTCAGTTAATTGTCACCAGTATTCAAGACTTTTCTATGAAGATGGATAATTTAGAAAAAATAGTGGAGAACATGAAGAGAGAAAGTGAAAAGCAAATAGAGGACCTTAAATAAATAATCACAAAACATTCTGAACAAATTACAGCCATAGAAGAAACTGTAAATGAAATATATGTAAGACTAATTGAAAATGACAGCCAGATAGATTTCCTTCTAAAAAAAAAAACAACTTATTATTGGAAACGGTTGAGGACCTGGAAAGCAGGTCTCAAAGGAATAACTTTAGAATATATGGAGTCCCGGAGAAAATGGAAGGGAATAATATGATTTTATTCTTAGATGAATGGCTGCCAAAAACACTAAATCTGCCTGAATTCTTTTCTTTTGGGATTAAGAGAGTGCACAGGTCCCTATCAAACATTATATATTCAAGAAATTCAACCTCAGTGAGATCCAATACAGTGAAATTTCTTTCAACAGAGGACAAAGATATAGTGCTGAGAACTGCTTGGTCGGGGAACCCAATACAAATTGATGGAAAGAACATTAGATTTGATAATGACTACACAACCACAATGACAAAAAGGAAAGCCTGTGTTCCTCTTATTAAAAGTCTAAAGAAAGTGGATATAAAAGCTCAGAATTTGTTTCCATCTAGAATTAAGATTATTCTCCAGGATGGACAGAAATTATTCAACAACCTGGATGAAGAAACTAACTTTGTGAAGAAAAACAACTTATTAGACAAAATAGAAGAAATGGATCTTTCCTTCCCAAGCCTAAAAAGACAAGCTAATAATGGCAAATTAGTTGCAAATGATAATGCCACCAAAAAACTTAAAGGGAAATAAATCAGAAACTCTTCACATTTATCTTCTTAAAGGGACATAACTATTTACAATTTTCATGAGATAAAAAGCAAACCTCAAGGTAAAACTCTTTTATATATAATACATGTTAATATACATATGCATATACATCTTCTCTGTTTTTTTAATATAATATTACAGTTTTAAAATTATTATCTTAGAAGTTTCTCTTGGAAAGTTTCAAAGGATGCGCTACTGAAAAATTATATTGTCAGTCAAAATGTTACAGAGAACTGGAAAGGATGCTCTCATGTATGTGACTATTTTTTGATAGATTTGGAGCTCCTGTCATTTTGGTAGCAATCTCTCTAATGATGTTATTTAAATTGATAACTAAGGCTCGCTAATAGTTTTTTACTTTTTATTTTTGACCTTATTTTGAAGAAATATGATTTTTAAAAGAACTGCGTCTAGTGGAGATTAAGGATTGTGTCTACATGTACCAGGTCATCCTTATGTGTGATATTGCGGAAATTGTTTGCTTTCAGTGTACCCATTTCTTTTGTTTATGTGAATTAATAGAGTACTAGTATACTGGTGCCATTACTTGTTTTTTTCTTCTTGTCATAAAATTCACATACTCACTGTTCTCGAGATTGGTATTGCCACCACAAATGTTTAAAAGCTTCATTAGAACATAATTGCGAGCATGTTACAGCCAGATTTCATCAAGCAGTCCACACACAAGTGTTTCAGTATCTGCAAGTGAAGCTGATGACTTTTGAACTCTTAACGCACACAGATGAAGCTGTGCGATGGAAACATAAAGAAAATGGATGCACACAGCTACAATGCTGTTGAATGGAGATTCTTCTTGAGTCCAGAACATCGGACAAACTGTAAGCAGACACAAACCTTGCAATTTCATGTTAAAAAATAGATCTTATGTTTATTTCTTGTCATCATAGTAATTCAGGGTATAATACCGTTTAAAAGAAAGACAAATGAGTTATGCAGCTGTTTAAATATCAGATAGCAGACTGCTTTTAAATAAAGAATGCTATAAATAACCTGTTTATTACAACAGTGATCATAAGGAAAGGAAAAACAATAAATGGAAGGGGAAATAGAGTTGGGAAAGACAAATGAAGTGTAACAATACAGTAATGGATATATATTTGAGAGTTATTTGCTTCCATCCTAAAATTTATTAGTTTACCATTATACTCGGATACATATGATTATTAACTATGTTTTCAGTACAGTAACAAGATGATATTACATCCTTGTGAGTGAAATACCTATGCTAGCCAAGTGCTGAAACATATGAAATTGTAAACTCTTCTAAAGAATTAACATGTCATCACACCTGAGAATATAAGATGTCATGCTGTAAATACTATAAATGTAAAGTTGGTTTGAAAATAATATAGACAGCTATATATGCAAAAAAAACAGATATATGTTTTGATTGTTATTTTGGCTTTTACAAGGAATTTAATATTTCTCACTTAAAGTCATGATTCTTTAAGTTAATGTGTTCATGTGAGCCCCCCTTTTTTCTCACAGTACCATGATATATGCGAGTTATCATTAGAGATGAATGATAATCATTTGAAAATCTAGGTAATGGCATCCATTATTTTAAAATTCAAAAGGTTCTTGGGATATTGATAATGAATGAATATTATACTCTGTATTCATAACCAACTATTTTTAACATTTTGTATTTGAATTTATATAGTTAAAAGTCAAATAGTTGTTCTTTAATTTTTAAGAGAGTTATACTAATGTTATATTCCGTATGTTTATTAACAAAAGACAGACTCACTAGATAGAAGTGGATTAGTGACTGAAAAATGGAGGAAGTTGGTTTTGATGACTTGTGCATCAAACCAGGAATATTTTGTTCCATGTGTAGAATTGTATATAGATCAAAATGTATGTTAATTTTGTTTAAAATTAAATTTATGTTCATGACAGAATTCATTCTATATAATAGTATGCATAAATATGGTTTCCTATAAATGTGCTTCACTAAACATTAATGGCCTAAATAACAACATAAAGAGAGGAAGTCTTTCTAGATATTTGAATGCAAATAAGGTAGATATTGCCTTTTTACAAGTGACACACCTAAAGAGAAACATTTAGATAGGCTATCATTTAATGGATACTCAATACTACTACGAGGCGATCTCTGCTTAACATACAAGGCCATGTCAAACCCAGAGCTGTTGGACATGCTACACTCAAAGAAATCCCAATCCCTCAGAGCCACACGCTCCAGGGATCTAAACTTTGTCATCACAATAAACAAAACTTGCTGGAGGGATAGGTTCCTGACCCAGAGACTCCCCAGACTCTGGAATAGACTGCCCATACATGTCAAGCAGAGCGCCTCTTTGGCCCTCTTGGAAAGGAACCTTGATGATTGGATGGGAGAAAGGAAATTCAGCCGGGGGATAATGTCAGTCACCCTGCTAGATAGGGGTCCAGGGAAGTAAATAGTGTTGGAAGAAATAGCCAGGGAATTGTTAAGGCTAGACTTGTATAGGCCCTAGGGCCAATAGCCTAATGCCACCCTATGAACCTATGAACTATGAACCAATACTGATGGGATCCCATTATTATCATCATCATTATCTTCTTTTGGCTGTTCCCGTTAGGGGTTGCCACAGTGGATCACCTGTTTCCATATCTTCCTGTCCTCTGCATCTTGCTCTGTCACACCAACCACCTGCATGTCCTCTCTCACCACATCCATAAACATTATCTTAGGCCTTCCTCTTTTCCTGTTACTTGGTAGCTTCATCCTTAGCATCTTTTTCCCCAATATACTCAGCATCCCTCCTCAGCACATGTTCAAACCAATGTAATCTTGCCTCTCTGGCTTTGTCTCCAAGCTTTCCAACCTGGGCTGACCCTCTAATATACTTATTCCTAATCCTGTCCACCCTTGTCACACCCAGTGCAAATCTTAACATCTTTAACTCTGCCACATCCAGCTCAAACTCCTGCCTTTTTGTCAATGCCATTGTCTCCAGCTCATATAACATAGCTGGTCTTACTACCCTCTTGTAGACCTTCCCTTTCACTCTTACAGGTTCTCGTCTGTCACAAATCACTCCTGACACTCTTCTCCACCCACTCCATCCTGTCTGTACTCTCTTCTTCACCTCCCTTCCACACTCACAGTTACTCTGAACTATTGACCCCAAGTATTTAAACTCATCCACCTTCGCCACCTCTACTCCTTGCATCCTCACCATTCTCTTATCCTCCCTCTCATTCACACACATATATTCTGTCTTAGTCCTGCTGACCTTCATTCCTCTTCTCTCTAGAGCATATCTCCATCTCTCCAGGGTCTCCTCCACCTGTTCCCTACTCTCACTACAGATCACAATGTCATCTGCAAACATCATAGTCCATGGGGACTCCTGTCTGATCTCGTCTGTCAACCTGTCTATCACCATTGCAAATAAGAAAGGGCTCAGGGCTGATCCTTGATGTAACCCCACCTCCACCTTAAACGCATCCATCACTCCCACCGCAGACCTCACCGATGCCACACTACCCTCGTACATATCCTGTACCACTCTTACATACTTCTCTGACACTCCTGACTTCCTCATACAATACCACAACCCCTCTCTATGCAACTCCCACGATGCTGATGATGGAATCCCATTATCAGACTAAGAAAAGAGGCACCACAGTTTTATGGAAAAAAACATTACTAGTACCTAAAATTATTGATTCATATTCTGATAGAAATGGTATGCTATTCCTAATAATTTTACAGATAAATGGAAACTATATTACATTGGCTAACATATACTTATTTCCCGGTATTGGAGCCGAAACACCAAATAAGTATTTAGAATTAATATCAATTAGAGCTAGAGGAGATATTATATATGCAGGTGATTTTAATTGCATTCTTACTAAACATGATACAAATTGGAAATTTAAAAATGACTGCTCCAGCAAAAAAAATGAAAAATGAGAAATGGGATGCAAACAGGGGGAAAACATAGTAAAAAGCAGGTAGAGATGTGCAGGAAGGGTGTAGGAAAGAACTATAGCTACCAATTTCTTGTACAGCAAAAACTGTGCACTTTGACAGAATTTGTTCATAACTTTGAACTCTCACCCCAGAGAGACGGGTGAGGACAACATAACTGTGTTGTCAACCTAATTGGACCAAATTACATGTGTCCAGTGGACACATGCAAAATGGAGAGCTATGTATGAGACAATATTTTTTTGGGACATGTGCCCATTCTTTTTTTGTAAGGTGAGACTGGAATGTTAGGGAAGGGATATAGGTATGTATGGGGGAGGTACGTTGGGTAGGTGAGGATGCACTTGCAGACAGACAAGACAAACAAGACAGCAGACATGTGTGGTGTGTGACACATGAGGGCTGAACGCTTTGGATAGGGAGGGTCTTGTGGAATCTAAGTCCTATGAGCCTCCACAAGACAGTAGCATGACTCACATCTCCATCCACAGGACAATCAGCACTGCTCCATCAGTGCTCCAGGGGTGGCAGTGGTGGAGGCTAGGCACTGGGGCAAGGCTGGCCACCAAGTTGGCCAGCATGTCCTCACTCCAGCACAGGTGGCAGTCAAAACCATGCTAAACTATCCTGCACTCCAAAAATGGTATCTCAGCCCAGGTGTCAACTCTACCTTCACCACTGCTCCCAGAGGGGGGGGAGGCTGTCCCCATCCCATGAGGTGGCACTACTCAATGCTGCAGGAACTGCAGGGGCAGCAGAAGGCCACCACTGGTCTGGGTCCCAGACATGCTGGGACCAAGTGGCATGGCTGTAGGAGGCAAGGTAGATGGCTCAGCTGGAACTGGCCTACCTTGACATGCTGTGGTAAATGAGGTATAGCAGTGATTCAAAAACTGTGGTCCATGGACCCCTAGGGGTCCAGATCATGAATGCTAGGGGTCTGCAGAGTTCCATTTATTTCTTCTGCCATGACTGTTAATAAAGAAAAAAGAAAACAAGCACACAACTGTGTCTTCCATATTCACAACTAACCAGCTGCTTGCCCTGCATTTTTACAGAGGGAATAATATAATAAGTTCCACGTTTGCAGCTGATGTGGAACAACTGCTTGTTTGCCCTATGTTTTGTGTTTGACAGTTGGAACTTGGAGGGAAATTTAAATGAACTGTTATTTTCCCCAGTCAGACAGTTGCCATAGTTCTGTTATGCTGGTCAGTTCCGTACCTCTCATCTCTACTAAATTCCTCAGTAAAATCCGATTTTTAGGTCAAAATATTAGGGTGCCATGAATTTGCGAGTGGCTTTTTTACTTTTTGAATTTCCCATTTTTTTTAAGTTATGGCTCGGCAGATAAATTCTGACATTGTCACACATGATGATGTCAGAATTCAGCTGCTGAGCCAAACCATTCGTTACTGCTTAATTTTAACTTTACTGCTCCTTGGGTCAGGGAGTGAGCACCAGCACCTCCAGATAAACCAAATGTGGTGGGGGGCAAGAGGGGCAGTCCAGGCTGTTTGCAGTTTCATTTTCTTATGTTTCAATTCTTATGTTGTTTGCATTGATACAAGTGTACTGGGGCAAGAGGGGCAGTCTCAGCTGTTTGCAGTTTCATTATGTTTCAGGTCTTATGTTGTTTGCATTGATACAAGTGTACTTGGGCTGAAAGTAGCATTAATACAAGAGACTGGGCTGAATGTTGTTCCAGTTTTCTTCTGTTTTACGGGCTGAACATTATGTTTCATTCTTCTGCATTGATTGATTCAAGTGGAGAGAGAGATATGTGTGTACTGATAAAAGAGACTGCCAGGCTGAACATACTGTATGTATGTATGTTTCATTCTTCAACGTAAACATAGCATTGATTGATTTTCTTTTGATTTTTCTGCATTTATACAAGTGAACATTACTTGACTGATATTTGAGTGTGTCTAAAATGACCCAGTTTGTGTGTAAAATGCCCAGTTAGGTATAACTGGTGGTTAGGATTACCCAGACTCAAACGCCGTACCTTAAGTACAAGAAGCAAGAGCCCCTGCCACCATTTGTGATTCAAGGAGTTAATTCCATAGTTCTTAACTGTCCAAAGTTTCATAGAATGTCAGGAATGTTTGATTCATGCTTTTGGTCTGTTCCTCTTTAAATTTGTGGTTTTCTGGCAAACTAGTGATAAGTGAATTCACTAAATAATGAACACCATCTAAGTTTCAGCCTTCCTATCTTTCAGGAAATGCATGGTAATACAAACATTTTATTAAAGCAACTTTCTAAGAATATACAAGCAATGTTTAGAATGTGTCTCTGGTTTAGGGCCTTTGTCCCCTCCCAATAAATTTTGCCTTTTTTCAGATTTCTTCTGCTGCATAGTTATTCAGGAGAGTGAAGTTTAGTGCTGCTTATGCAAAGTCGGTTTATGTTGTTAGTAGCACAACAGGCAGCATATGTGCTTTTGATGCAGAAGGCTGTAGGTTCTGTCATGGATCTGATATGAATCCCAAAGAACACATGTATGTTTCATGTGCAAGGGGCCTATGATTTGAAAACAGCCCAAAGGTAATCTTTATCCACCACTGGCCAGATGCATTTTGTTTGAATGTGGGTCTCAATGCTGTTTCAATGAATGTGAGTTTCAAGGGCAGAGAAGTTTTAATGCTACATTTATTTTCATTGTGAGACTGCATTGCTTTGTTTAGCAGATATCTATTAGTCTTTGTGCTATAAACTGTAAAATAAAAGTTTTAAATGAAATCCAAATAATCATTGTAGTAGTAAAGCAGTAGGCACATTACAGTGTTTATTGCAAATGGGACAAAACAGCCAAGTAATGGGAAATTGAATGGCTGCAGGTAGGAGGTCTGTGTATGGGGTCCCCATTTAACCATGACATTGTGAGGGAGAAAGGTGGCAAACTCAAAGACAGCCCCAGGTGGCACAAATTTTAACTAAGCCACTAATCAGTAGGCCATGGAGAATGACTTGTGGAGGTCCTAGAAAACTATAATATTCTTTTGCTAAGATTAGAATATTGTCTACCATTAAATGTCCTAGGTTTACCACAAAGCCCACATACTGCAAGTCAGCAAAATCAAAATCCTAAGGTTCATCATCTTCTCCCTTCCCAGTGAACATCATTGCTACACATTTAAAAAAGGGTTACCATCTACTACAGGGTCAACTCTGGGGCTATATTTTGGTTGTCTGTACTTCAGTTTGTGTTTGAAAGTTGGTATCCCACAATTCCATTATGTATGCACATTTGTACCTATTTTTCATGGGCCTTTGTCCAGATTTTTGATGTTTCCAGGTTGAGAGGCATGGTGAATTCCTTCTGCTAGTACTGCAGAGCTGATTGAGACAACCTTTTGGATTTGGAAAGACCCTGAAGGGGTCTGCTTCTCATAAAATTGTGTTTTTTTTGGCAAATCCCTGGCAAATCATTGAGGACTGAAGTCAGAAAATAATGGCAGACATTTGAGCTGTAGTCTTCATATCCTTCAGAAAATTCGTACTAATGCAAAATTTGTAAGAGTAATATTTAAAAGATGTCCCTATATTTGTGACTGTGTTCCCCCATTATTTGTGGCTTTGTCTCAGAGCACATGGCCTTCTTTGTGTGTGTGTGTGTGTGTGTGTGTGTGTGTGTGTGTGTGTGTGTGTGTGTGTGTGTGTGTGTGTGTGTGTGTGTGTGTGTGTGTGTGTGTGTGTGTGTGTGTGTGTGTGTGTGAGTAAAATGCCCTACATAGGGTTAGCAGGTGGTTAATAATTTGCTTTGGCTCAAACCCAATATTTAACTACAGGAAAAACAGTCTGAATCCTGTCTACCCCAACTACCAAGTTGCACTTTTCAAGGAACTGAGTTTCAGGTGCATTTTTTCGAGGACTTTAGTTTCAAGTGCATTTTCAAATTGTGAGCTTCTAGGGAAGAGAAGATTACTGCTGCTCATGCTAAGTCTGTTTACAATGTGCAGCTGTTTTGTTTAGCTAGAGAATGGTATCATCATTGTGGTAGAGAATTTTAAACTGGTGTCACTAAAACAACCAGTAGCATATTTACATCTTGATATAGAAGGCTGTGGGTTCTGCTCTCACAGTATGTAGATGGATTGCTAATACTGTGCTGCATTTTTCAGGGGGTGGGGTGCTGAAGTCCTGAATATGTCCTCCTTTGGACGAGATGCCTAGTAACTATGAACCTGTTTTCAGGTTGCCATCCATGCAATATTACCAGCTTATCATTTTTTTATGTAACATAAGTAGGCAATTTATTCTTCAAGGGCAGCAGGCACTGAATTTGTAGATGAAACATTGAAATATAAAGTTGTTTGCTAGCAGCAACCTTTTCACTAGTTACAGATCTCTTTAAGGTGAAATTATTCAGTTGACTTCTGCAGAGATTGTGCATAATGACTCAGTGGCAGCTGGTGGCTTCAAATCAAAGGAGAGCTGCAGGAGCCAGCTGAATGGGTGGGGCCAATGGGAAAAGGTGGGGCCAAATATAAAGTGGTGTAGCTATGCTCAAAACCACAACAACTGGAACTTTAATTAAATACGCTGCCCTGGGTGCCAAACCATCATTACAAGACTCCAATCAACACAAAATAAAGTGTAGAAGAAAAAAAATAGTTCAAAGCATTGGCCACATGACAGCTTACTTAATATCTAGACGGAAACAAAAAGGTTGTGACGTATGAAAAAATAAATTACTTTTTAAATACATTGCTGGAATGCCAGTCAAAATTGAGTATAAAAAAAGCAGTACTCAACTCAAACTACTTCTCCTTGCACTGCTGTTCTAATTATAATTTATATTCAGCTTTATAAAAGTACAAACTAACATGTGGAAAGTAGCAATCTCTGTGATACCTCCACTTGTAAAAATGTTTCTTATCCAAAAAAGACCTGCTGCCTAACAACAACTATCTACTTGTTTCATGGGGAAAATATGATCAAAGTAAAAAATGAAGAGCAAACAAGAAATAAGCTCAAAATAAATTGCATAAGGGATTACTGCACAGGTTATGGACCTCACATTCTAGATTGGCATTTTGTTTAGCTTATGGGTAAAGCCTGCAAAGATGACTGCAAGTCTCCAACAAATGTAATGAGCTTCTGAAAATACTGTAATCCTGTCCTTTATTAAAAATACTGTCACATGCGTTTCAATACCTAAGGCATAGGTTATCTAGTTATGTAAATATTCTCTGCATGGAAAAAGCAAAAAGGCTTTCAATGCTTGTAATTCTTTAACAGTATGCTTGTTAAAGCTTACTTGCATCTTACAATCTCAAAAAAAGTTTACCCGATGGTCATTAAAGCATTGCTACTTTAACAAAGAGCAACAGGGCACTGCAACAGCATGCGTTTTCTGAATAAGAAGCATAAATCAACAGTTTAAAAATATGACAGAAAACCAGAACATTCTGCAAAATCAAGGACAGATGAAAAGCCACTGTTGTACTTGTGTCTACCTTGGATGGGGGAATGCTCTGCACACTTATACTGCATAACTGCTCCTTGCCTTGCTTGGACACATCTAGAGTCACTACATTGGGGAGTGGGGTGCAACAAGTATGTCACAATTTGAAATGTCTCTGGCTGACGATGATGGCTCTGACACTCATACCTCTCAACCTCAGAACAAGAAATCTGGACAAAGCCATACACAGAAGTGGGACAAGAACCCAAAAATAAGGACAATTTTTAAATAGTGCTCTTATAAACTTAGAAAGATAATAGAATAGTAGTAGGTCTTGCATTTGTAGGAATTTTCTGAAGGGTATGAAATCTGAAATTCAAATGTCTGTCATTATTTTCTAACTTCAGTCTTTAATGATTTGCCACTAATTTGCCAGAAAAACACAATTTTATGAAATACTGACCAAAACTGTGATGCAAAAATATAAAATTGCTACACAATACAGCTGGGAACCTGTCAAAAAAGGAACACTTTTTTAATATTAGTACTGTTAACAAAATAAGAGAATCTACATGCACTTTTGAAATAAAAGTAATCTATAACTCTGATCATTGCAGTTATTTATAATTGCAAACCATCCATGTTTTCTTCCAAAATTGTCATTTTGCAGAGGGATTATTAGGGGGAGACCAACATTTTGAGCCAGAATTGGGGACAATTGAGAGGTTTGGCTATTCCTAATTCTATAAAGCAATTTATTTGCACATATCTCTCAATCTCTTAATGCAGGAAATCTGGACAAGGCCAAATGTATTGGGGGAACACAAATTGCTCTTGTATAAACTTAGACAGTTGCTAGAATAACAGGTCTTGCTTTAGCATGTATTTTTCGGAAGGTTATGACGTCTGAAACTCAATGTCTGTCATTATTTAGTGACTTCATTCCTAAATGATTTGCCAGAAAACCACTACTTTTATGAGGAACAAACCAAAAATAAGAAACAAAAATCTATTCATTCTGCAAAAATCTGGACAGTTGAGAGGTATAGTTCAGCCGGGGGTGTCTTTGACTTTGCTGCCCTTCCCCCTCAGAAAATCATGGTCAAATAGAGCCTCCCCCCCTGCAGCCATTCTAATGTCCCATTCCTTAGCTATTTTCCCCATTTACCATAAGCACTGTAATGTGCATACTGCTTTACTTCTGCGATGATTTGGATTTCATTTGAAATTTTTATTTTGCATTTTACAGAACAAACACTAATAGACATCTGCTAAACAAAGTAGTGCAGTCTCACAATGAAAATAGACTTAGCATTAAAACTTATCTGTCCTTGAAACTCACATTCATTGAAACAGCATTGAAACCCACATTCAAAGAAAATACCTTTTGCCAGTGGCAGATAAAGATTAACTTTGGGATGTTTTCAAATCATAGGCCCCTTGCACACGAAACATACATGTGTTCTTTGATACACCTTCCTGATTGTATTAAATTATTTTCCTTGTATAATACAGTACAGTTTTAGAGAGTGTTTTAAATTTATTGTTTTGAACATTTTTCCAGTAAAAATGAAACAAACTGCACACACCAATAATGACAGAACTGCCCAATTCAGAACATTTCCATCATAAAAGTCTACTCAAAATTCTACAGTCCACCAGTATCAGTAAATATGCACAATCTCTGAAGAAGTAAAAGTCATTTAAATAATTCCAGATTAAAGAGATCTGTAAATAATGATGAGGTTGCTGCTAGCAAACAACTTTATATTTCATTGCTTCATCTACAAATAAAGTGCTTGTTGCCCTTGAGGAATAAATTGCCTATGTTACATTAAAAACATGATAAGCTGGTAATATTGCAAAAGGGAATGGATGGCAAACTGATAGCAGGTTCATAGTTACTAGGTATCTTTGCCAAAAAAGGCTGCAGCATCCACGCTCTTTACAACACAGTATAGTATCAGCAATGCATTAACATACTGTCGAGCCTTCTGAATCAAAAGAAAGTACACTACCTGTTGTGCTATTAACAATGCAAGCAGACTCTGCATAAACAGCACTAAACTTCTCTTCCCCAGCAGCTCTCAGCTCCTTGTAAAATCTACTTGACACTCAGCTGTATCCCTGAACTTTGCAGCACAAGAAATCTGGAAAAAAGCCAAAATTTATTGGGGGGACAAAAGCCCAAAAACCTGGGACACATTTGAAACATTGCTTGTATAATCCTGGAAAGTTGCTAGAATAAAATGCTGTGTTACCACCATACATTTCACTGCCAAGTCTTGAACCCAGGACCCTGTGAAAAACAGTCAGAGTAACATACCACTATGCCAAATCAGCTGTTTTGTGAAAGAGAGGAAGACTGAAACTTAAATGGCTTCCATTTAGTGAATACAGTTCTCACCATAGCTGTCAACCTCTTAGGACAACACACTTGGACAAAGCCAGTAATGGGAGAATACAACCCCCAAACACATTCAGTGAATTCAGTTCTCACCATAGCTCTCCACCTTAGCACAAAAAACCTGAATGAAGCCAATAATGGGGGATACAATCCCTAAAATAGGGACATATTTCAAATATCCATCTTATAAACTTAGAAAATTGCTAGAATAAAACGTTTTGTGTTACCATGTACTTTCTGAAGAATATGAAGTATGAAATTCAAATGGCTCTCATTTTTATTTATTTAAGAAAGTCTGACTTGGAACAAAAGCCACTTTTCAGCAGAGGCCCAGGGAGAAACACTCAAGACACATGCCTTTGTAAGATGGGAGGACACCAGTGCAAACCCACACAAACACAGGGAGGACATGCAGACTCCACACAGATAGCACCCAAGCCAAGAATTAAACCAGAGAGCCTCTAGCTGTTAGGCAACAATACTACCACTGCACCACTGTATCATCAACTATATAAAGAAACAAAAATACAGAAACCACAGATTTTATGAGGAACAGAACACATGCACATACAGACACACACTCACACACACACACACACACGCGCACACACACACACACACACACACACACACACACACACACACACACCAGTTGTACCTGCTTCCTCAGTCCCTGATTTCGTCAGCAGCTTCAGTTGTATGCCCTCAGTCCCATCCCATGCAAGCATTGTCTTCTCAGCTGGCTTCCCTGTGAGAGTAGGTTCCAACCTGCAGACATTGCAGTCCGCATTTCTGGGCATCAGATCTGCAGAGATGCCTTCTCCCTATCTGGTCTGCTGTGTCAGCAGTTTGGAGTCCTGTGAGTTCCGGGACTCGCAATTTTTTTTCTCTAGCTTTCCATAGCTGGGGGGTGGGGTTGCAGTCCTGCAGTCCTGTGGCACAAGCCGCCCCTGTAATGACTGATGCTGATGGATTTTAATGGCATACGTTTGAGTGGCCTTTTATGGTTGAAATGTTCTGAATTGGGCAGTTTTGTCATTATTGGTTCATATACTTTGTTTCATTGCTTACTGAAAAAATGTGCAAAACTATGCATTTAAACATGCTCTACCAAGTGGTGCTGTATCATATAAGGGATATAATTTAATTATTGTATCTTACAATTTAGTTATACAATCAGGAAGGTGAATCAAAGAACTTTGGCATGGTCCTAAAACTGTTCGCAAAGGACCTATGCTTTGAAAACAGCCCAAAGGTAAACTTACTTTGCCACTGGCCAGAGGCAGTTTCTTTGAATATGGGTTTCAATGCCATTTCAGTGAATGTGAGCTTCAAAGGCAGTGAAGTTTTAATGCCAAGTCTTTTTTCATTGTGAGATTGCATTGCTTTGTTTAGCTTTAGCAAACGTCTGTTTAGCTTTAGCAAATGTCTATCAGTGTTTTTGCTATAAAATTTGAAATAAAAGATTTAAATTAAATGCAAATATCTGTGATCATTGTAGAAGTAAAGCAGAAAACATTATTCACACTGAGAATTTTGAACAGTGTTTATGGCAATTGGGAAGCAATAGCCAAGTAGTGGGACACTGAAATGGCTGCATGGTGGGGAGGTTGACTGGGGGGTTGGGGATTGATCCAAATGTAGCATATGTGTACCACCACATATAGGGGTACAGCAAAATATTTCCTTTTTAAAAGGGGTTCTCCAGCTTGCAAAGTTTCGGAACCACTGAGGTATAGCAATAAGTTAAGGTTAGTAATAACCAAACCATTGTTAGTATTAACAGACTGGAACATCATATATATTAATCCAAATACATATCAATGTATCACAAGTCACAAAATTTCAGGGATCATAAACAATGTAGAAGAAAAGTAGCATTAGTTCATAAAACCAGGGTTCTTTATTCGGTAAGCGCTTTCATGGGAATGACTCCCACTTCTTCAAACCATTCAATAAACTGCATTTCAAATCAATCCATATATATATATATATATATATATATACATATATATATATATATATATATATATATATATATATATATATATATATATATATATATATATATATATATTTATATATAGGACATAATTGATAACAATCAAATCAAAGCCACACCATCTTATATTCTTAAAGTGATAAGCATATCCAAGTACATTTGTACTAAGACTGCATTCATATAAATCACATCAAAATAATAAATACAAGTATAAAATGCATGTATCATCTCACATTCCATAAGACAACATATATTATCTTCAAATCTCAATAATCCTGTAGAGTGTCACATACTAAAAACTATATATAAAACATTATGTGAAACATTATGTGAGAACATATACATAAACATATATATGCAGGTATATGAAACATGTAAAAACCTCCACTTACTATAAAATTCAAGATGAACTCTAAATTAAGAACATACTATCTATGGAGGCTCCTATCCTTCAGAATGGGCTTTAGGGAAACTCTATCATTAAGGCCACTACCCCTGTCAGCCTGTAACCAAGTGATCCATCTCACTTCTGAAGTCTCTGTTCTGTCACTGATATCCCCCTTCTTTCATTCTCATTCACTGTCTCTATGACCATAAACTTAAACAAATACGTTTGTCCCTTTTCCAGTATATGTCTGGCTAGGGCATTATTTTTATCTATATTCCTAATACGTAAAATATGTTTTCTTATCCTGTATCTAAGTTCTCTGTTTGTTTTTCCAACATAATATCCCGAGCATAAGCCACAGACTGCTAAATATACAACATATTTAGTGGAACAATTGGCTGTAACTCTAAATTTATATTCCCTGCCTGTATCAGGATGTTTAAATGTATTGATTGTACCTATCCATTCTCATTGATTACAATTTCTACATGATATGGGTACCTGATATTCCCCCATGGATTCATCTATTTTAGGCCCATAACAGAGCAACCTTTTTAAAGATTTCTTGTTTTTATATCAGAAGCTGGGTTCATTCCTTACAATTTCCCTAATTTGGGGGTCGTGTGTCAATACTGGCCAGTATATACTTACCACATCTCTCATCACATTTACATTGCTGGTATAACTAGTGGATATTGACAACTTTTATAAAGAAAGTGATATTTTATTGAGTATGTTTGTAAAGAGGGGTTATCCTGAAAACTTAAAACCATTACTAGATGAAGTAACCAAGAAAAGAGTGGATGGTTATTTCTATCCTTTGTTAGGTTTGGACATCTCTAGACTCTGTGCACCTATGGAAAACAGTGTTTTGACAACTGCTCCATTTAAATATGGATTGATTCTTACATATACTCCACAATTCCCCTTGATTTGGGACATTATAGTCAAAAATTGGTTTATACTTAGGAGTGATGAGACTACTGGGGGGAAGGTAGGTGATGCCCCCGTCATACTATACAAAAAGGACACTAGTGTTAAGAACCTTTTAAAAATTAAGGGTAAGAACACTAAATTTGGCACTGGGAAAATGACTAAATGTGGTCATTGCACTCAATGTAAACACATTTTGGAGGGAGATAGAATTTTTATTGATGGTTATGGTTGGGTGAGGTTCAACCAGAGAAACAATTGTGGGACCACATACATGGTATACACAGCTATATACCAGACGTGTTCTGGGTTTTATATTGGGAAAACCAAGAATGCCTTTAGGACATGTATTTATCAGCAGACGTATGACATATCAAAAGAAAATTTCAAAAATGCATTAGCAAAACATGCCAACACCTTTCCAAGACATCATATTAAGTTTACAGTTTTGGACGGTTGGCTATGGATGAGAGAGGTGGACCTATTGATTGGGTCCTAGAATTTAAAGAATTATGGTAACTGAGAGTTAATGACACCACCAGTCCAGGACTAAATGACATGGTTTCCCTCACTAGTTATTTAAAGCTAAAAGCTGATTTTTTTATTCTAGAGATGTGTATATATTGACATGCCTGGTGTGTTATTGTTAACCTTTATTAATGTGTTTAACATATTGAACTTATAGGAATTACTGGATCTTATTGTACATTATTCTCTGTAGTCTCAACCAGTATTTTATGTACAGATTTACTCACCACTTGACAACAGTTAATGTATTTAACATATATATATATATATATATATTTTTTTTTTTTGCAGTTCTATTGTATTTTTACACATCTTTTTTAAGTAAGGTTTTATATTCAAGGGAGTCTGTTTCTTTAAGTATTCCATGAAGCACATTACAGATCAATTTATGTGTTAATTGATTGCATTATAAATATGACCTCTAAGAGTCAGTGTTATTCTGAGAAAGTCATTTTGTAATACTTGACGAAAACGCTTAATAAATGTTATATATTTGGTATCCAGCTCATGCTCTTGTGGATTTTTGTTAGTGGATATTCTCATTTTGTTTTGAAAAAGATTATTTAACTTTGGTTGTGTCTCTTCTCTATGTCAGAAGTATGGTTTCCCAGTTGTAGTTCTCAATGTTTTAATCTCATTAACTGTGCCTCTGACATCATTATACTTATAGCCTCTATTTTTGAACCTTGTACAAAGTTCATTTACTTCCTCCTGAAATGTATCTTCCTCTGTTGTTAGTCTAGGCACTCTTAATACCTCTCACTTCACTACATTTTTAAAAATGTGTTGGGGGTGCATGCTATTTCTATGTACAAATGTTATTCATGTGACATTTCCTATAGACCTTCATGCACCATTTCCCTTTTGGGTCCCTATATATCCTAACATCAAGGAAGTAAATAATATTATATGAAAATTTCAACTCAAATTTTAAGAAAGAAGTGCTCCTATTCAGCTCGTCATGGAAAACCAACAATTCCTGTTGGGTCCCCCTCCAAAGCAGGAAAAGGTCATCTATAAGACATTTATAAAAGATGACATGTTGCCATCTACCCTCTATAACATACTTCTGCTCCCAATTAACCATAATTATATTGGCTTAACTGTTTGCACTAGATGTACCCATGCCCACTCCCTCTTTTTTTAACTTTCTTTTTATTCATTTTCATAAATCATGAACTTCTTATACCTTGCAAATAATTATACATAAACATAACACTAAATATTAAAAACTATATACAAAAAATGCTCATAACATTAGTCTATTCTGATTGAAATCATTACATTTTATCTAATAACTTTTTTAGTTTCATCCAGGATAACTTTCTGTGTGTCATTCTTTTCATTCTAAAGGCAAGAGTTAAAAGTTCTCTATTACATACTGTTTTGGCCAATAATATAAATTCAGCAAACAATACATTTATTTTGGTTTTCCAGTTTGAAGTGATAATTTTTCTTGCTATTGCCAAAAGAAACCAGCGAAGATGCACTTGTGGCTTTGGTATACAATCTGGTATTGGAGCATTAAACAATAAAAGTGTATCTGTTATTATATACTTGTCAGTCCACAATGCCTTCATAAAATCTCTAAATTTCTACCAAAATAGGACAATCACTCTGCATTCAAGGAACATGTGTACCCAATCAGCACAGAGACTCTCATCACATCTCCAACAATTGTGACTAGTTTTATTTGATATTATAGCAATTTTCTGTGGAGTAAAGAAACTCCTGTGTAAAATTTTCCATGTAAATATTTCCAATATGGAGATGATGTTGTATGACTGATTGACCTGAGTGTTAATAATTTATCATTTTCAGAAAAATTTAATCTGTTCATACTTTCTATATAACTCCATAAAGATTATTCAGGTTGTTTTAAGTCAGCTCTCAATATCTTGTAAATCTTAGATAAAGAGAAACCCCATGTTAAATTGTGATGAATTTAATTCACATAAAATAAAGATTATTTTAGGCTGTAATAAGTTATTAGTCACTTGGCTCGTTTTAAATTCCTTTATTAGATGTTCCCTGAAAATTTGAATATTTAACCAATTATCTTGATTTGTGTTATATCTTGCTAAAAGGCTTGTAGTGTCATGAATATTATTTGTACTAAGGAAGTGGTGGCAGTAATTTAGTCCATTGCCTTTCATTTCCATTATTTTATTCATATTAAAAGAGTCTAGACAATTCTTCGTGAGTGCCATTGGGAACATTAATATTGAAAATGTCTTGTTATGCAGTTTCTGTTTATAATTGTCCTAAAATCGTTTAGTATATTGCTAATACAATGTGGTAGCTTCTCATGTTTATTTTCTTTATATACTGAGTCCTTCACTGCTAAAAAATGTGTTATTTTCAGTACAAATGTCATTGTTTATTGCTTCATCAGCATTAGATAGTAGAATATTCATGTGTAAATGTTTCCAGCTTGAAGTATATTTGTTACTTAACCACTTGCTTATGATATGAATTATGACTGATTCAGCATATAGTTCTACGTTTGGGAATGCAATTCCACCTTTTTCCCAATCTCTATTGTGCCAATCATACTTTATTCTTGGTTTTTGTGGGAACCATAAAAACTTAAATAGAAGTGAATTGAGCTGTTATATCTTTTTAGAGGGCTAATAATTATGGTTTGAATAAGGAACAAACTTTTTGGGAGAATACACATTTTTATTAATGTTAACTTTTCTTCAAAAGTAAAGAACAGTTTATTCCATTTGTTTATATATTCTTTGATTATACCTAACAAATTTCTATAATTGATTTGTATAATTTCTTTCCAATTAGGTTTTATATACACACCTAGATACTTAAGAGTGTCATTTCCCCAACTAAAATTACTGTGTTTTCTCCATTCAGAACTTACTTTTTTATTTACTAATAATGTTTCGGATTTATTGCTGTTAAATTTTAAACCTGAAAATTTCTCAAAATGCCCTATAGCTGCTGTGATATGTGTTATTGAGTAATCTACATTTCCTATGGTTAATATTATATCATCAGCAAATAATTGTATTTTAGAAGCATAATTTGAATTAACAATAAAGCTATTTATTTTATTATTTCTTATGTAATTTGCAAATGGTTCTACTGACAATGCAAATTACAAAGGTGACAGAGGACAACCTTGCTTAGTTCCTTTTAGTACTTGAATTTTATTAGATAAAAAAAGCCCCAATTTTAATATATGACAAAGAGTTTTTATATAAGCTATTTATTAGTTCTATGAAATCTGGAGAGAAATTGAATGTTTCCAAGACTTTAAATAGGTATGTCCAAGATAAAGATTCAAATGCCTTCTCTATATCTAAACTAATAATTGATAGTTCTTTTTTTTTTTTTTATTTGCAACATCTATTAAGGTTAAAAGTCTGATGACATTGTCCTGAACTTTCCTATTCAAAATAAAACCTGTTTGATCATCTGCTATTATTTTGAGGATGAATTGATTCAATCTTTTAGTAAGTATAGAGGTAAACATTTTATAATCTATATTTAGCAGAGATATAGGTCAATATGATGATACTAATTTAGGGTCTTTATCTTGCTTTAGAATGGGAGATATTATAGCATACTTCCATGAAGGAATATATATTTTTATTTTTCCTAAATTCTTCAAAAGCTGCCTCTAAAGTCTTTAAGGTGTCCTCTGGAAACAACTTATATATTTCTCCTATAATCCCATCTAATCCAGGTGCCTTATTGTTTTTAAGATTAGATTTCAAATGCATTCTTTAATTTATTTTAATGTTATTGGTTTGAGCAAATTAGTGTTTTATTCCTTTGTTACTCTTCTGTTGATATTATCATTCAAAAATTTACACTTAAGCATATTGTTTGCAGAGTCACTATTTGTATTATTTAACTTCTCATAATACAATCTGAAGACCTCCAGAATTTCTTTGTGTTCAGTTACATGTCTTGTTTTAACTCCTGTATTATCAGTAATTTCTTTTATATGGCTAAGTCTAGCTAATTTTTTTGCTTTAACTGCCAACCTATGTACATTTTTGGGGTTCACTGAATAGGATTGAATTTTTCTAGACTTAATGCCACTTTATGATTTACAGTTTCTGCATATCTAGTATGTAATGTTTTAAGTTCAAAATTAGTTTTTATGTCTTTGGTGTTTAAACTTTTCCTTGTTCCGTCTATTTTTAATTGTATTTGTATTAATTCATTTTCCCATTGTTTTCTTTTGTTTAGATACCAATTTTTGATGTTACCATATAAATAAGATTTTAGTGAATCCCAAAGTATAACCTTTGAAGTTTCATTATTATTATTGATGTCTAAAAAGAATTTTATTTCACCAAGAAGCCACTCTTTAAAACCATTAAGTGTAGTAATGTCGACAGGTAATCTTTGCCACATTATTAAGTCTTTAGGCATGACATTAACCTTAAAAAATAAGGCATTATGATCTGATAATGGGCATGAACTAATTAGCACTTCTTGGACCTTAGAAAATATATTGTTAGTAACTAATACTTTATCAATTATTGTTTGTGTACCATACCTATATGAATAATGGGTGTACTCTTACAAGTGTATTTCTTTTAATTCATATATATCCCTAAGACATAATACATTAATAAAATTCTTTAACTTTTTGACTGCAGGGGAAATTCTAAATTTATCATTCTTAGTAGTGTCTTTTTCATTGAGAAGGCAATTGAAATCTCCTGAGTGTATTATTTCTCCTTTGGATTTAAAAATTATTAAATCAAGATGATTTTTTGCTGTAACTGCTCCAAAGCCAGGTATCCAGTAAGAATTTACAAGAGTTACATATCTTTTGTTTATCTCCAGAACTGCCAGGCATAACATGCCATTCTTGTCTGAGTAAGTATCGATGACTTTAGGCATTGGTAATGTTTTTCTTCATAGTATCACCGTGCCTCTTCTCTTGGTTTGGTAGTGGGATTCTACAAGGACCATATATCCGTTAAAAGATAATTTATCGAGATCCCTGCCAACAATATGCGTTTCCTGTAAAAAAACTATATCTACTTTATTCAGTTTCAAATATCTAGCGATACTCCCTCTTTTGATAGGGTTATTAAGGCCATTGACATTTAAAGACATACATTTTAGAGTGATACAGATATATCTACTGAATTTAGTTATGAGCAAGTAGATAAAAATGAATAAAAAAACGTAACAGATATAACTATATACAAAACTAAACATGGAAACCTAATTTCCTGGCTTGATGAAAACATAATCTTAGCCACCACCAACAGTCCTACAAACAAACCTCTATATTGTTACTTCTGCCCTCTTATAATTAGGTATACAGTTAGACTTATTCAGTATTATGCAGAATTATGTTTAGTTATTAAAGCACAAAAACATCTCAAGACATATGATGAAATATTAAGTATTTTACAAATTACAAACAAAAATAGTCATGTAATAAATGTTCATGTTTGACAAAAAAGTAACAGGATTATGTTCTCATAAACCAACATATGTAAGCCTAACTTCAAAAACAATATAAGGGATCAGAATCTTTCATTAAGATGAAAAGATATTATTTTCCTAGTATAGATTAATCTGTGAATAAAGAGTGTACATCCAGTTTAAGTATATGATTTGAAATGACACCGCATATTAAATATATATTTATATATTTAAGGCATGAAAACCTTCTCCATTAATCTGTGAATAAAGAATGTACATCCAGTTTAAGTATATGATTTGAAATGACACCACATATTAAATATATATTTATATATTTAAGGCATGAAAACCTCCTCCATTCTTCTTCTATCACCCATTCCCCTCTCAACTATTCCTTCTATACATTTTGTTTATGGGCTATATGTGTGTGATCTAAGCAAAATATGACCAATATTTTGAAATTTATGCTATTAAACTATTATGTGTGTTTTAAGTTTATTTAATGTGATAAACTTACTTTATTTAAACATCCTTCTCCATCTCATTCATCCCCTTTTGTCCCATTAATAAGTCATTTATACAACTTTCTAACATTGATATTTCAGAAGTGTATTCATTCAAGTCCTCACTGTTATCAATATCACTGCAATTAGCAAAAGCACAGATCAACATTGCCTATGTTAGTTATTAATTATATGATGACATTTTTAGTATAATGATCAGATAGTACATGTATTTGCTGCTTGTAAAGTAATTAGATGTGTGTTATTCCTTAAACAGCTTTCAGTTTTGTTCATTCAACACTTACTATTATATTCTGTACTTGCTTAAAATCAATTATTAGTACTATGTAAACTATGCAATCAACTTACTTTACCGTATCCTTCTATACTTTAGGGATGCCTGGATGTGAATTATCCATGAAAATAATAAGCAATTTCCTATTATCCAAATAACATTCCTAATATAGCAGCGCTCACATGAAAAGAGATATGTTTAAACTAGGATTCTTGTGGATAAAATATATAACACATGTGTGAAGGGACTTCCATGTGTGGTTCCCCATAAGTAACTTATGGAGGAATATCAGTAATGTTCTCTTTACAGTTTCTTTTAGTTAAAACCTTTAGATGTTTATGTGTCAGATAGCTGTATTTATCTCAGCTTATTAACATGTGACAATATTACACCTGCCCTTTTTTTAAAAAAACTATCTGTGACTTATAAATGCACTACTTCAATGTTTCTTACAAACCCATACCAGTTATTGGCACAATGGGTACAGGGTACTTTCCTAATCTAGCTATAATCATCATATGTACGGGCTATAAATCTTTATCAGTTATGCCTACAATGAGTACAGGATACATTTATAACCTGTTTATAATAATCAGCATGTGTACACAGTATAAACCCATACCACTTATTGTAATAATGGGTACAGGGTTCATTCCTAACCTAGGTATAATCATAATGTGTACGAGATATAAACCCATACCACTTTTACCAATAATGGGTACAGGGCATGTTCCTAACATTGCTATAATCATCATGTGCACATGGAAAAAACCCATAGCAGTTATACCAATAATGGGTAAAGGGGACATTTATAACCTAGTTATAATAATTGTCGTGTGTACAAGTATAAATCAATACCAGTTATTGTAATAATGGGTACAGGGATCATTCCTAACCTAACTATAATCATCATATGTATAGGGTATAAACTCATACCAGTCATACCAACAATGGGTACAGGGCACATTCCTAACCTTGCTATAATCAACATGTGTATATGGAATAAACCTATAGCAGTTATACCAATAATGGGTACAGGATACATTTATAACCTAGCTATAATAATCGTCATGTGTACATAGTATAAACCCATACAGTTGTTGTAACATTTTTTCCAACCTTCTCTTCAGTCAGCTACATTTACCTTACATTAAATATCTAGTGAAGCTGCATTATAACTAAAGTATCTGTGTTGTGCATAGAGAAATGTTAATTTTCTCTTCATGTGCAATTTTACTCTTCGTTTGCAAGTTATTTTATATCTACATATAATTAATCAGTGTTCACCTTATAACTAAAACATGTACATCACACTATTAATAAGTTTAGAGAACAAACAATTCAAAACAATGCAAAGAAGCAATGAGTGATAGTTGTGCCTAGAATACTGAATTAAACTGCAACTACAACAGTTTCCAGTATATATATTGTTAATTCTAGTATCCTGCATCAAGAACAACTAATAAGCATTCATTTTGTTAGGAAATTATAAATTTACGGTCAAAGAACTACTTTGAAGAGCATTTTAAATATCTCAGCAGCAAAAACGTCCTTGCTACGTCCTTATCATCTGTCGCAGTTGTTTCTTATGAAACAGTTGTTTCTTATGTGCGACCGGAGCACAGAGAACAGTTACGTCATCACTAGAAGTTCTTACAAAGAGCGCCAGTCTCAAAACCATGGAGCAATGAATAGCTCGTGATTTAGTTCTCTTGAAGCTTTATATTCAAATGTGAACTGCATACATGAGCTAAGTATAACATTTTCAGTTATTTTTGGCTTTCCTCGCTTTCGTGCGCTCGTGGATTGCAAAAAAAAGCATGTAAAATAGAAAAAAATAGAAAAAAAACCGAGGTTAAACAGGGCAGTACTATGCGGCTATTAATTTTTTCCCTTAAAATCACACACCGCACTTCTCTAGAAGGCGATCTATCTCCCCAAAACATTTCTCATAATTAATTTACTAAATACAAAGAAAATAGAAGAAAACACACAATGCTCTCCATTTAATCAATCTAAAACCCATAAAGCTTCCTGACAGACTGTGTAGGTGTCCGCAGTCCCCATTCTAGCATTTAAAACTACTGGAGCTCTATTTAATGCATACTGCAGCTCTATTTAAATTGAGTTTAACTGTGTGTTGCAGGAATATTAACTGAACTGGAAGTTAGTCAGTGTTTGCTGAATTTTGTTATTTGCTAGTAATTACAGGTGTGGGGGTAGCCACATTCTTTGATTTCCTGTCCTTGCCTATTTATGTGGTACAGTGTGAAATATTTTCTGCTTAAAAACCTCAGCTTTGGCTGGCTAAGAACTTGTTGTATTCAACTGGACGTATAAGAGAATTTAAGTACCTTTATCTGCACTTTTTTTTTTTCAAAAAATACAGTATTTAAATTGATTTTAACTGTTTGTTGCAGGAATATTAACTGAACCGAAAGTTTTAACTCTGCTCTTCAGTTAGTCCCACCCACCCTGCCTGTTTTTGTATTGGTGTTAATCTTAGTGGCCTTGAAACTGCCCGCCCCTCTTGTAAATTTGTGTTTGGATACTCCTTCTGGGCCCATCTCATTTGCTCACTCAACTGAGTGCAGTGAGATCATATTCTGATTTCAGGCACTCCTACTGTGTACAAAGAGAGCATCTGGGAAACAGAAAAAAAAACAATTTAAGCTTGTTTCCTGCCTTTCCTGTTAAGTGGTATAGACTATTTGTAGGCTTCTGAGCCCCCAAGCCCTTCTGTGTTGGAGGGAAGCCTTCTAGCTTAGTTTTTTTTCTTATAACTAGCCAGTTTTCTAGTTTCAGCACTCAAATCTGTTTCTTTGATCTCAGAACTTGTTCAGAAAAAAAAAAACAAATTCATCTGCTTTTACTGTACTTGTGTTTCTACCTACTTTATTTTACTTTTGCATCATCTTAAAAGTACTCAGTTGTAGTTATTACTGCTTGGTGTAACTCATTCTAAGCCTTTTGGTTTAAACACTTGGGCTTCGGACCAGTTGTTTTGCACTGAGAGGGTTTGTGGTCTGCACTGTAGTGGCAGAACAGGTAGCTTACATCCTTCTAGGTTGGGAACTGCTGATTGAGGGCTCAGTGTCTGTTATTCTAAAAGTGTATTAATTCTGGTTTAAGCACTTGGGCTTTCAGGCCAGTTATTTTACATTAAGAGGGTTCGTGGTCTGCACTCTTGTGGGAGGAGAGGCTGGACTCTGCCCTTCTGAGCTGGGAATTTCTGGTTAAAGACTTATAGTGCATGCATATTTGAACTGCTTCTTACTGAAGTTGGTGAGCCTTGTTTGCTGTGGCATAGACTGGATTCGGGCCTGCTGGATCTAGCTTTGTTTGTGTAACTTGAGCACTAATCCAGGCATTCTCTAAAGTATTCAATTGTATTTATTACTGCTTGGTAGTAACTTGATTAAAGTGTAGTTATCATTCTAAGTCTTTTGGATTAAACACTTGGGCTTCAGACCAGTTGTTTTACATTAGGAAGGTTTGTGGCATGTACTGTGGTGGCAGGACAGGTAGCTTTCATCCTTCTAAGTTGGGAACTGCTGATTGTGAGCCCAGTGTCTGTTATTCTTAAAGTGTATTAGTTCTGGTTTAAGCACTTGGGCTCCAGGCCAGTTATTTTACATTAAGAAGGTTCATGGTCTGCACTCTTGTGGGAGAAGAGGCTGGACTCTGCCCTTCTGAGCTGGGAATTTCTGGTTAAAGGTTTATAGTGCCTGAATATTTGAACTGTATCTTACTGAAATTGGTACACCTTGTTTGCTGTAACATAGACTAGATCCAGGCCTGCTGAATCTAGCTTTGTTTATATGCTTGTTGTTTGTTTGCTTGTTATTTCCCTGGAACGCTAATTCCACCTAATACACGGCTTCTCAGCGCTTCTGTGGATCACTAGTGATATCTGCATTGCTTACTGTACTTATTTCCTTGTTTCACTTGAAAGAAAGTTACTGTTTGTCGTTTTTGCATTTAAGTTATCTGTAACACATTGCACTTAAGTTACCTGGCACTTGCTCGCTAAAGCAATTATATAAGTCAGCACTAAAAATTAAAAGCACCACACCCTCACTCCCCACTGGCCCTTGTTTTCAATTATTAAGGAATTCTCAATATTATTCTAGCATGTCCAAAGGTCAGTTGTCAATTTCCTCTCTGGTCCAGCTGGTGAATCTGGGAATCTTGAGGCAATGTTACAACTGCCTCATGTACACAGACAACCCTCTCCTCCTCCCAACAAATTCCAACACATGTGAGAGATGCAACCATATAGCCAAACTGGAGGCTAAGCTCTGTCAACTCAGTACTGGCATAACCAGTCAGGAGGAGAAGGAAACCACACTCACTACAATTCCAGTCTCATATAGACCTACCACGACAGCAAACCAAACACATAATCACACAAAAGCATACTCGGAGGCTCTAAATAAAGATCTGCCAAAGCAGCAGAGACCTCCAAAGCAGACACCCAAGCAGCCGCTACCCCAAAACAAAACACGTGCAACACATATCTCACAAAGCCAGTGTGCCAAACAGTCACAGCCCTTAAGACTAAACAACACACCTGATACACTTGTAATAGGTGACTCTATCGTCAGGCACACTGACGTCCCGCTCACCAGGCTGAACAAGGAGAGGGTCACGGTGAGCAGCCTTTCGGGCGCTAGGATCCGCCACATAACACAAGCACTCAGGTCACTCCAAGGCAAGTACAAATATGACTCAGTCATTGTCCATGCTGGTGTGAATGACCTGAGATGTACCTCCCTGGACTACATGAAAAGAGACATAAAGGAGCTCTCTGAGCATGTAGCCCAGGCCGGTATGACCCTGACCTTGAGTAGCATCTTACCCTCACCAAGAATGATGCCACAATATGAAGACAAGATGATCAATTTCAACAATTGGCTTAAGTACTGATGTCATTCAAAGGGGATCCAATGCCTGTCAGCTTGGGATGATATGCTCGACAAGCCACGATGCTTCGCTAGGGACGGCTTGCACATGTCACCCCTGGGCTTTTGGATATTGGCAAAGGCTCTTGCTACCCCCATAGTGCCTTTTTTAGGCAAGGCTCAAAAGACAAACCCACTTCCATAGGTATCACAAGGGATAAGAAACTAAGAGTAATGCTACTCAATGCCAGAAGTCTAAACCTCAAGATGCATGCACTCGAAACTCTCCTTAGCATGGAGAACATCGATATCTGTGCAGTAACAGAAACCTGGTTCAGGGCTCGAGAGCACCCCAGCACTACCAGGTTATACCTCATACCATACTTTTCGGCCCCAAAACTTGGACCGAACCACAAAAGGAGGGGGAGTATCGATATTCATCAAAGATACCCACACCTCCAGGTTGGTGGCAAAGCACGAAGCATCAGAGACTATCCATGTGCAACTAACAGTGGGTAAAACTGCCTTCCAGTTTATAGCCTGCTACAGACCACCCTCCCAAACCCAGGAACCCCACTCGGCCTTTCTGAGAACACTGGAAAATATGAAGGTCTCTCCAAACACCATTATATTGGGCGACTTCAACTACCCAAACATAGACTGGGAGCATTACTCTAGCTCCAACACCCTAGCCCAAAGGTTCCTAGAATTTATAAACTCAAATGCTATGGAACAACTTGTTACCACTCCCACAAGAGGGGAAAACATACTGGACCTGATCATCACCAACATGGGAACTCTATGCTCCATACCAGAAGTGTATCCCTCACTGGTAAGATCAAACCATAAACTAATCTCACTGGATATTCACATCCCGACCCCACCCCCTGCCCAGAAAACCACAGTGAAAACTTCTCTAAAGCAAATTTCACACTCCTCAAAACCGAGGTGGAATCCTTCAAAGCCCCCGGGCCTGTGAAAAATACAGCCCAGACCTCAGAATCCTTTATAAACGCATTCTATGAACACCTTCAGGAATGCATGGATCATGCGATCCCAAATAAAACCAAGACCCAATCCTCCAAAGGCAGATGTCCTGTCTGATGGACCCCAGCCATAAACAAACTGTACAATAGAAGGAGGAAGCTACTAAATGACAGAGAAAAATCCCAAAAAGGGAAGGCAGCACTGATCAGTATTAGCAAAAAACTACGGGCACTCATAAAATTGTCTAAGGCCAGCTTCGAGAAAAAAATTGCACAGGACACTAAGGATAATCACAAGGCTTTCTTTAGTTATGTTAGGAACCTGGGTGATAATTCCCAGATATGCTCAGAATTAGTCCAAAATGACAAAAAATACACTGAACACACAGACATTGCCAACATCCTAGCTGACAGGTTCAGCGCAAACTTCTCCCCTCCCACCAAAGGGCAAATATCTATCCCAGCAGAGTGCTGCCCCACTGACATCTCAGATGCTCAGGTAAGAGCCGCCCTCTCCAAAGCAAAAAACACAGCATCAATGGGACCAGACGGTGTCCCGGGCTGCGTCCTACATGAACTCCAAGAAGAGCTAAAACCAAACATAAAACTACTGTTCGATCTCAGCCTTACTACAGGATATGTGCCCAAAGAGTGGTGTACAGCAACAGTGGTCCCTCTCCATAAAGGTGGTGCCTCAATGGATCCAGGAAACTATCGCCCCATAAGCCTGACTAGCTTGGTCTGCAAAGCGATGGAAAGAATCATCATGGACCTCATAAATAAAGATATTGAGGACCTAGAGACACTGGATCCTACCCAGTTCGGCTTTGTTAAGGGCAGATCCTGCCTCTTAAACCTGGTTGATTTCTTTGAAACAGTCACCAAGGCCATTGACGAGGGGAAGGTGGTCCACACAGCCTACCTGGACCTTGCAAAAGCCTTCGATACAATACCCCACTCGGGCATTATTGATAAGCTCACCAGCTTAAATATAAAGCCCCATGTCACTAGATGGATTGCAAACTGGCTCAAGTACAGAACCCACATGGTTAAAATTGCTGGAGCCATGTCAGACTCCAAACCAATTACAAGTGATGTCCCACAAGGCTCAGTCCTGGGACCTCTCTTGTTCGGTATATATTTCTCGGAGGTACAGGCCAACACGGAAGGACTGTGGCTGACCAAGTTTGCAGATGACTGCAAACTGGGCACCATAATTGACTCTCCAGCCGAAACAAGCATCCTCCAAAAGGGCCTCATGGAAACAGACAACTGGTGCCAGAGCCATGGCCTCAAGCTAAATGCAAAAACGTCTATAGTCATCCCCTTTGGCAAAAACAAAGTGCCCACAAATTACCACATAGGTGGTAATACATTAAGTACAGAAGAAGTAATTAGGGACCTGGGGACCCAAGTTGATAGCAATCTCTCATTTGACAACCACGTGGCCAAAGTGGTTAGAAAAACATTTTATATAGCCCACATAATCATGAAGGGATTCACATCTAGATCAGGGTAGGTCATCGTGCCTCTTTACTAATCCCTCATCAGGCCCATAATTGAGTACAATGCCCCTTTTGGGATGTACCTTACCAGACACCTGCAGCAACTGGAAAGACCCCAAAAGTAACTCACCAAGAGGATCAAAGGGCTCAAACAGATGCCATATGCTGCCCGGTTAAAGAAACTCCAGCTCTACTCAGTGGCATACTGCCTGTTCAGAGGTGATCTGTGCCTGACGTATAAAGCCATGACCAACCCGGAATTAATGGACATGCTGCTTCTCAGAAAATCTAAATCCCATCGAGCTACGCGCTCGAGAGACTTGAACCTCAGCACTGAAATAAATAGGACATGCTGGAGGGACAGATTCATAACCCAGAGGCTCCCTTCACTCTGGAATAAAATCCCAGTCCAGGTTAGGCAGAGTCCCTCATTGACTCTCTTCAAGAGGAATCTTGATGAGTGGATGGGAGATCGTAGGTTTACCCTGGGTATCACTTCTGTGTCACTGTTAGACAGAGGCACAGTATACTAACCTCGAAAAAGGGCATAGCAAAATATTTAAAATGGGTGGCGAAAGCCAAACACATTCTGGCTAGGCTTATAAATGCCCTAGGGCAGATAGCCTAGTATGAACCTATGAACCTATGAACCTATTAAGGTTCCAGAACAAAGACACATAAACTATTTCTAAACGGAAGCATAATACTATTCTCACGGCACTCAGCACACCAGTAATTTAAAATAAACATTGAATCACGATCTTGTAAGATTATGACAAGATCTTATGTGCTTATAAACCATTTGTTTTTATTTATATTATACTTTGTATAGGGGATAAAACCTCATAGTAAAGGAAGAAGGGATGTCATAAAGTAATTACTTATGTAATAATAAGATTAATTACTATAAAAGGAGGAAAAGGAGTTAGTTATATATAGTTGTAAATATTTATTTCAAAATCTTACCTCATATTTTGCACTATTTTTCCTATTCACAAAGGAGAATAACCACTGGAAGTTAGAAACTTATGCTTTACTTCCCTTTAAGTTTTTTTTGTGGACTTATCATTTGTTGTTATTTTGCCATTAGTAGCTTGCCTCTTTAGACTTGGAGTAGAAAGTTCCATATCTTCAATTTTGTCCAGTAAGTTATGTTTTTTGACAAATTCTGTTGCTTCTTTAATGTTATTAAAGATTTTCTGACCATCTGGAAGTGTGACTTTTAATCTAACAGGGAAGAGTATTTGAGCTTTTATTTCGGCTTTCTTAAGGTCTTTAATGAGGGGAATGCATGCTTTTCTCTTTGCTATTGTCACAGATGTATAATCATTATCAAATCTAATAACTCTTCCATTTTCTTGAATGGGGCTCTTCATCCAGGCAGTTTTTAAGACCAGATCTTTATCCTGTGTTGACAAAAACTTAACTATGATGGATCTTGCTGAAGTTGGATTTTTTGATACAGGAGGATTTGATAAAGACCTATGAGCCCTTTCAATTCTGTAAGAAAATGACTCCGGAAGGTTTAGTACTTTAGGTAACCAATTATTTAGGAAAAGAATTATATTATTTCCCTCTGTCTTTTCAGGAACTCCATACATTCTAATGTTGTTCCTCCTTGACCTTGACTCCAAATCTTCCACTTTTTCATTTAATAAGTTGTTTTGCTTCAATAGGAAATTTATTTGACTGTCATTCTCTATCTGTCTTCCATCTATGTCATTTAGAGATTCTTCTATGTTGGTTATTTGATCTGAGTACTTTGAAATAATTTCCTTTAAATCTTGAATTTGCTTTTTACTCTCTTTTTTCATATTTTCCATGATGTTTTCTAAATTGTCCATTTTAGTAGAAAGGTTCTGTATACTTGTAATTATGGTCTGCAGTTCTTTTTTCATAGAGCTGTCTTGAGCTGATGACTTTGAATGACTCATATTTCAAGTATCTGTATACAGCTGCTAATATTCTGACAGGAATTATGTGAGAAAAATCACTGAAAATTGTTACTTTTTCTTCCTCAAGTAATCCACTGCGATAAAGAGAATATTTATAGGTAGTTTTTCCCAATGTACTTCAAAAACTTCCAAATAAATCCTGTCAGAAATAAAAACTTATAGACAGAGCAACAAAAAACTGCTGCACTCACTCTGACATCTTGCCCCCCCCCCCCACCACTCCCTCTTTTTGATGGTACACAGTATGGTTGAATAACATCACATTGTTTATCAGAACCTGTTCCATGAGTAAGCATATTAACTCTATCCGACTTCCACTGTATGTTCCATCCTTTGTTAAGTATTCCCTCAACATCTCCAGACCCACACTGTTGGGTATAGATGTGAATAGGGAGTTCACATCCATAGTCATCATCATAACAGAACCATCATTGTAGCTATTATTCTCAACATGTTCAAATAAATCTATCAATAATTGTTTGGTGTCACTTAGAATTACAGCATACTTATTAACCAAAGGTCTCAATTGGGTTTCAATATACACAGATATAGGTTCAGTTAACCAACCCCTCCCTGAGACTATCGGTCTCAGGGGTGGGTTGGTTGGGTCCTTATGATATTTTGGAATTCCCTGAATCAAGGGTATTACTGGATGGGATACTAGAAAATAGTTATACTGTTCAGTAGTTATCCATTCATCCATTAAACATTCATAAAGCAATTTATTCAACTTGTCTTTTAGGTTATTAACAATGTTATTATCTATAATGCTATACACACTTCTATCAAGCAGCAGTGTTTCCATTTGATTTTTGTAAAATATCCATTACAATTATAGGGTCCCCTTTATCAGCCCCTTTATTTATTATGGCTCCATCCTTTTGTAGGGGTTGTAAGGCATTATATTTCTCTCTATGCAAGTTGTTCCATCTAAATTCCTGTTTATCACTATGTAATCTATCATATAACTCTTTTTCACATAAATTCATAAAAGCATCTACCACTGGGTAGCTAGGTGGAACAAACGTACTAGGTTTCCTCAATTCACATTCCTCAGAGTTGCAACTATTACCGAAAAACAGCTTAAGTTGCACATCCCTAGAAAACATTTTAATATCAATAATGCTATCAGTTACCTCAGTCCTTTGGGATGGAAAAAACTAAAGTCCTTTACTCAACAAGTTCACTTCATCAGTTGTTAAATTCTTAGAGGAAATGTTCCATACCATGGAATCATTTGTTAATGCTGAAACCAATGTCTCTTGGCTATGCATTTCTCTGGGGACTCCTGTACACCCTTCCTTTTAAAATGTCCTTTGTGCTGTGACCTGTCTCTTGTATCTTTTCTTGGTTCTATTGTTAACCTTATAGGTAGAACTGAAAAAAATGAGCCCTGTGTTGTTTTATTACCATTTAACTCATCCGTAGCTTGTTTCGGTACATCCAAGTCCCTATTTGCATTCACCTCATTTGTTCTTTCATTATTCCCTCTATTATGGCGACCACTCTTACCTCTCAACTCTTCATCTCTCATTAACAGTGGTGGTGCAGTAGCCTTTATCCTTGTTCCCAGTAGCTCACAATGTGGCATTTCCCTTTCCTCCGTTCGTTGGGCTATTCTCACTATGTTGCTTGTTCCTTAATTTTTTAACATGGTATGTACATTATTGTGAGTGCTATCATATGTTTTCGGCCAAACGAAGATATGGCCCTCCTTAAAGTCTTTCCTGTCTCGTTCAAGCTTACCCAGCTTCTGTCTCAGGAGTTTCTTTTCAAACAGCGAGACAGAGTCTATTACAGATGATAATTTACTGTGCACTAAGTCACTTGGGTATTCATTATACAAATTATGTTGTTGCCCAATTATATTATCTAAAACTAACTGCTCTTCTTTATCAGCATATTCAAGCAGAAGACTTATATAGTTAAAGCTGAGTTCTATATTCAGCTATTGCAATTTACGGAGTAATTCTGGTTGCCCTCTCCCTGTTTAGGCCTTATTACAATTCTAAGTCCCCAAGGGATAACTTTGTATTTTATGTAAGTCTCTTGATGATACCTTTCAGTTTGTACTCTCTTGATTTTATACAAATTATCTTTTAGTTTATGCACATCTCTCATGAAAACAGGAAAGTCTATATCATTATAGGCACAGTCAATATCCAAATAAGTTGTTACATTATTCAGTAACGGGTTCACTTTTCTCTGAACAAACCCAATAAAATCTTTTTGTACTGTGTCAGTCATTTTTGTAGTAAGTGTCACCATACTTTCTATGCCGTTGGTATTCACCGCTCCAGCAGTAGTTTGCCCTTCCATTGCCTCGAGCTTCAACTAGAAAATCAATAATCCACACACAAGAAATGGGAATGTTGTTTGAGTGAAATGACCCCAAAGGAAATAGGATACAACAACACACAAAATTTCAGGGATCATAAGAAAAGTAACGTCAGTTCATAAAATCAGGGTACTTTATTCGGTAAGCGCTTTCATGGGAATGACTACCCACTTCTTCAAACCATTCAATAAACTGCATTTCAAACCAATCCATATATATATAAATAGGACATAATTAATACCAATCAAATCAAAGCCACACCATCTTGCATTCATAAAGTGATAAACATATCCAAGTACATTCATGCTAATGCTGCATTCATATAAATCACATCAAAATAATAATAATAAATACAAGTATAAATGCATGTATCATCTCACATTCTATAAGACAACATATATTATCTTCAAATCTCAAAAATCCTATAGAGTGTCACATACTAAAAACTATATATAAAACATTATGTGAAACATTATGTGAGAATATATACATAAACATATATATATATATATATATATATATATATATATATATATATATATATATATATATATATATATATATATACAGGTATATAAAACATGTAAAAACCTCCACTTACTATAAAATACAAGATGAACTCTAAATTGTTAACATACTATCTATGGAGGCTCCTACTCTTCAAAACGGGCTTCAGGGGAACTCTATCATTAAGGCCACTACCCCTGTCAGCCTGCAACCGAATGATCAATCTCGCTTCTGAAGTCTCTGTTCTTTTACTGATATATCCCCATCTCTCATTCTCATTCACTGTTTCTATGACCATAAACTTAAACATATAAATTTCTCCCTTTTCCAGCGTGTGTCTGGCTAGGGCATTGATTTTTATCTCTATTCCTAATACCTAAAAGATGCTCTCTTATCCTGTACCTAAGTTCTGTGTTTGTTTTTCCTACATAATATCCTGAGCATAAGCCACAGATTTCTAAATATACAACATTTTTAGTGCAACAATTGGCTGTGACTCTAAATTTATATTCCCTGCCTGTATCAGGATGTTTAACTTTATTGGTTGTATCTATCCATTCACATTGATTACACTTTGTACATGATATGGGTCCCTGATATTCCCCCATGGATTCATCCATTTTAGGCCCATAACAAAGGAACACATTTAAGGATTTCTTGTTTTTAAATATGAAGCTGGGTTCATTCCCCACAATTTCCCTAATACGGGGGTTGTGTGTCAATACTGACCAGTACTTCCTTACCACATCTCTCATCCCATTTACATTACTGGAATAACTAGTGGATATTCTCATTTTCTTTTGAAAAAAAATATTTATTTTGGTTGTGTCTCTTCTCTATGTGAGAAGTATGGTTTCCCAGTTGTAGTTCTCAATGCTATAATCTCATTAACTGTGCCTCTGGCATCATTATCCTTATAGCCTCTATTTTGGAACCTTGTACAAAGTTCATTTACTTCCTCCTGAAATGTGTCTTCCTCTGCTGTCAGTCTAGACACTCTAAAGACCTGTCCCTTCACTACATTTTTAAATATATGTTGGGGGTGCATGCTATTTCTATGTACAAATGTATTCCTGTGACAAATTTTCCTATAGACCTTTGTGGACCATTCCCCTTTCAGGTCCCTATATATCCTAAAATCAAGGAAGTCAATAATGTTATATGAAAATTTCAACTCAAATTTTAAGAAAGAAGAGCTTTTATTCAGCTCATCATGGAAAACCAACAATTCCTGCTGGGTCCCCCTCCAAAGCAGGAAACGTTCATCTTCATAACATTTATAAAAGACGACCTGATGTCATCTACCCTCTATCACATACTTCTGCTCCCAATTAGCCATAATTATATTGGCATAACTGTTTGTGCTAGATGTACCAATGGCCACGCCCTCCTTTTGATGGTACACAGTATGGTTAAATAACATCACATTGTTTATCAGAACCTGTTCCATGAGTAAGCATATTAACTCTGTCCAACTTCCAGTGTATGTTCCATCCTTTGATAAGTATTCCCTCAACATCTCCAGACCCACACTGTTGGGTATAGACATGAATAGGGAGTTCACATCCATAGTCATCATCATAACAGAACCATCATTGTAGCTATTATTCTAAACATGTTCAAATAAATCTATCAAGAATTGTTTGGTGTCACCTAGAATTGCAGCATTCTTATTAACGAAAGGTCTCAATTGGGATTCAATATACACAGACATAGGTTCACTTAACCAACCCCTCCCTGAGACTATCAGTCTCAGGGGTGGGTTGGTTGGGTCCTTATGAATTTTTGGAAGCCCCTGAATCAAGGGTATAAATGGATGGGATACTAGAAAATAGTTATACTGTTCAGTAGGTATCCATTCATCCATTAAACATTCATAAAGCAATTTATTCAGCTTGTCTTTCATGTTATTAACAATGTTACTATCTATAATGCTATACACACTTCTATCAAGCAGCAGTGTTTCCATTTGATATTCTATCCATTACAAATATAGGGTCCCCTTTATCAGCCCCTTTAATTATTATGGATCCATCCCTTAGGGTTTGTAAGACATTGTATTCCCCTCTATGCAAGTTGTTCCATCTAAATTCCTGTTTGTCACTATGTAATCTATCATATAACTCTTTTTCACATAAATTCATAAAAACATCTGCCACCGGGTGGCTAGGTGGAACAAACGTACTAGGTTTCCTCAATACACATTCCTCAGAGTTGCAACTATTACCAAAAAACAGCTTAAGTTGCACATTCCTAGAAAACATTTTAATATCAATAATACTATCACTTACCTCAGTTCTTTGGGATGGAATAAACAAAAGTCTTTTACTCCACAGTTCACTTCATCAGTTGTTAAATTCTTAGAGGAAATGTTCCATACCATGGAATCATTCGTTAATCCTGAAACCAATGTCTCTTGGCTGTGCATTTCTCTGGGGACTCCTATACCCCCTTCATTTTGAAATGCCCTCTGCTCTGGGACATGCCTCTTGTGTCTTTTCTTGGCTCCGTTGTTAACCTTATAGGAAGAACTGAAAAAAAATGGGCCTTGCATTGTTTTATTGCATTTAACTCACCCGCAGCTTATTTTGGTACATCCGAGTCCCTATTTGCATTCACCTCATTTGTTCTCTCATTATTCCCTGAATTATGGTGACAACTCTCACCTCTCAACTCTTCATCTCTCATTAATGATGGTGGTGCAGTAGTCTTTAGCCTTCTGCCCAGTAGCTCATGATGTGGCATTTCCCTTTCCTCCATTCATTGGGCTGTTCTGTCTACATCGCTCGTTCCTTCATTTCATAAGGTGGTATCTACATTATTGTGAGTGCTATCATATGTTCTCGGCCAAACGAAGACATGGCCCTCCTTAAAGACTTTCCTGTCTCATTCAAGCTTACCCAGCTTCTGTCTCAGGAGTTTCTTTTCAAACAGCGAGAAAGAGTCTATTATAGATGATAATTTACTGTGCACTAAGTCACTTGGGTATTTATTATACAAATTACGTTGTTACCCAATTATATTATCTAAAACTAACTGCTCTTCTTTATCAGCATATTCAAGCAGAAGACATATATAGTTAAAGCTGAGTTCTATATTCAGCTATTGCAATTTACGGAGTAATTCTGGTTGTCAATCTCCCTGGTTAGGTTTTATTACAATTCTAAGTCCTCGTGGGATAACTTTGTATTTTAGGCAAGCCTCTTGATGATACCTTTTGGTTTGTACTCTCTTGATTTTATACAAATTGTCTTCTAGTTTATGCACCTCTCTCATGAAAACAGGAAAGTCTATATCATTACAGGCACAGTCAATATCTGATTCAGTTATTATATTATTCAGTAATGGGTTCGCTTTTCTCTGAGCAAACCCAATAAAATCTTTTTGTACTGTCTCAGTCATTTTTGTAGTATGTGTCACCATACCTTTCACGCCGTTGGTATTCACCTCTCCAGCAGTAGTTTGTCCTTCCATTGTCTCGAGCTTCAACCAGAAAATCAGTAATCCACACACAAGAAATAGGAATGTTGTTCGAGTGAAATGACCCCAAAGGAAATAGGATACAACAACACACAAAATTTCAGGGATCATAAACAATGTAGAAGAAAAGTAACGTCAGTTCATAAAATCAGGGTACTTTATTCGGTAAGCGCTTTCATGGGAATGACTCCCCACTTCTTCAAACCATTCAATAAACTGCATTTCAAACCAATCCATATATATAAAGAGGACATAATTAATACCAATCAAATCAAAGCCACACCATCTTGCATTCGTAAAGTGATAAATATATCCAAGTGCATTCATACTAAGACTGCCTTCATATAAATCACATCAAAATAATAATAATAAATACAAGTAAAAATGTATGTATCATCTCACATTCTATAAGACAACATATATTATCTTCAAATCTCAAAAATCCTATAGAGTATCGCATACTAAAAACTATATATAAAACTTTATGTGAAACATGTGAGAATATATACATAAGTATATATATATATATATATATATATATATATATATATATATATATATATACAGGTATATAAAACATGTAAAAACCTCCACTTACTATAAAATACAAGATGAACTCTAAATTGTGAACATACTGTCTATGGAGGCTCCTATTCTTCAAAATGGGCTTCAGGGGAACTCTATTATTAAGGCCACTACCCCTGTCAGCCTGTAACCGAGGTATCCATCTTGCTTCTGATGTCTCTGTTCTGTTACTGATACCCCCCCCTCTTTCATTCTCATTCACTATCTCTATGACCATAAACGTAAACAAATGAGTTTCTCCCTTTTCCAATGTATGTCTGGCTAGGGCATTGGTTTTATCTCTATTACTGATACCTAAAAAATGCTCTCATATCCTGTACCAAAGTTCTCTGTTTGTTTTCCCTACATAATATCCTGAGTATATGTTGATGTATATGTATATGTTCTCACATAATGTTTCACATAATGTTTTATATATAGTTTTTAGTATGTGACACTCTATAGGATTTTTGAAATTTGAAGATAATATATGTTGTCTTATAGAATGTGAGATGATACATGCATTTATACTTGTATTTATTATTATTATCTTGATGTGATTTATATGAATGCAGTCTTAATATGAATGTACTTGGATATGCTTATCACTTTACGAATGCAAGATGGTGTGGCTTTGATTTGATTGGTATTAATTATGTCCTCTTTATATATATGGATTGGTTTGAAATGCATTTTATTGAATGGTCTGAAGAAGTGGGGAGTCATTCCCATGAAAGCGCTTACCAAATAAAGTACCCTGATTTTATGAACTGACGTTACTTTTCTTCTACATTGTTTATGATCCCTGAAATTTTGTGTGTTATTGTATCCTATTTCCTTTGGGTCATTTCACTCAAACAACATTCCTATTTCTTGTGTGTGGATTATTGATTTTCTAGTTGAAGCTCAAGACAATGGAAGGACAAACTACTGCTGGAGAGGTGAATACCAACGGCGTGGAAGGTATGGTGACACATACTACAAAAATGACTAAGACAGTGCAAAAAGATTTTATTGGGTTTGCTCAGAGAAAAGCGAATCCTTTACTGAATAATGTAACGACTGAATCGGATATTGACTGTGCCTATAATGATATAGACTTTCCTGTTTTCATGAGAGAGGTGCATAAACTAGAAGATAATTTGTATAAAATCAAGAGAGTACAAACCAAAAGGTATCATCAAGAGGCTTGCCTAAAATGCAAAGTTATCCCTTGGGGACTTAGAATTGTAATAATACCTAACCAGGGAGAGGGACAACTAGAATTACTCTGTAAATTGCAATAGCTGAATATAGAACTCAGCTTTAACTATATACGTCTTCTGCTTGAATATGCTGATAAAGAAGAGCAGTTAGTTTTGGGTAATATAATTGGGCAACAACGTAATTTGTATAATGAATACCCAAGTGACTTAGTGCACAGTAAATTATCATCTGTAATAGACTCTGTCTCGCTGTTTGAAAAGAAACTCCTGTGAGGAAAGCTGGGTAAGCTTGAACAAGACAAGAAAGACTTTAAGGAGGGCCATGTCATGATTTGGCTGAGAACATATGATAGCACTCACAATAATGTAGATACCACCTTAAGAAATGAAGGAATGAGCAATGTATTGAGAACAGCCCAACGGATGGAGGAAAGGGAAATGCCACATCATGAGCTACTGGGCGCAAGGCTAAAGACTACTGCACCACCACTGTTAATGACAGATGAAGAGTTGAGAGGTGAGAGTTGTCACCATAGTTCAGGGAATAATGAGAGAACAAATGAGGTGAATGCAAATAGGGACTCGGATGTACCGAAACAAGCTGTGGATGAGTTAAATGGTAATAAAACTACACAAGGCCAGTTTTTTGTGTCTTCCTATAAGGTTAACAATGGAGCCAAGAAAAGACACAAGAGACAGGTCCCAGAGCAGAGGGTGTTTCAAAAGGAAGGAGGTACAGGAGTCCCTAGAGAAATGTACAGCCAAGAAACATTGGTTTCAGCATTAATGAATGATTCCATGGTATGGAACATTTCCTCTAAGAATCTCACAATTGATGAAGTGAACTTTTTGAGTAAAGGACTTTTGTTTATTCCATTCCAAAGAACTGAGGTAACTGATAGTATTATTGATATTAAAATGTTTTCTATGAATGTGCAACTTAAGCTGTTTTTTGGTAATAGTTGCAACTCTGATAAATGTGAATTGAAGAAACCTAGTATGTTTGTTCCACCTAGCCACCCGGTGGTAGATGTTTTTATGAATTTATGTGAAAAAGACCTATATGATAGATTACATAGTGACAAACAGGAATTTAGATGGAACAACATGCATAGAGGGGACTATATTGCCTTACAAGCCCTACAAAAGGATGGATCCATAATAATTAAAGGGGCTGATAAAGGGGGCCCTATAGTTGTAATGGATAGAATATTTTACGAAAATCAAATGGAAACACTGCTGCTTGATAGAAGTGTGTATAGCCTTATAGATAGTAACATTGTTAATAACATAAAAGACAAGTCGAATAAATTGCTTTATAAATGTTTAATGGATGAATGGATAATTACTGAACAGTATAACTATTTTCTAGTCTCCCATTCAGTAATACCCTTGATTCAGGGTCTTCCAAAAATTCATAAGGACCCAGCCAACCCACCCTTGAGACCGATAGTCTCAGGGAGGGGTTGGTTAACTGAACCTATGTCTGTGTATATTGAAACCCAACTGAGACCTTTGATTAATAACAATGCTGTAATTCTAAGTGACACCAAACAATTCTTGACAGATTTATTTGAACATGTTGAGAATAATAGCTACAATGATGGTTCTGTTACGATGGCGACTATGGATGTGAACTCCCTATTCACGTCTATACCCAACAGTGTGGGTCTGGAGGTGTTGAGGGAATACTTAACAAAGGATGGAACATACACTGGAAGTCGGATAGAGTTAATATGCTTACTCATGGAACAGGTTCTGATAAACAATGTGATGTTATTCAACCATACTGTGAACCGTCAAGAAGAGGGAGTGGCCATGGGTACATCTAGTGCAAACAGTTATGTCAATATTATTATGGCTAATTGGGAGGAGAAGTATGTGATAGAGGGTAGATGGCAACAGGTCTTTTATAAACGTTTTGTAAATGACGTTTTCCTGCTTTGGAGGGGGACGCAACAAGAATTGTTGATTTTCCATGATGAGCTAAATAGGAGCACTTCTTTCTTAAAATTTGAGTTGAAATTTTCATATAATATTATTGACTTCCTTGATATTAGGATATATAGGGACCCGAAAGAGAAATGGTCCAAGAAGGTCTATAGGAAAAGTTGTCACAGGAATATGTTTGTACATAGAAATAGCATGTGCCCCCCAACACATATTTAAAAATGTAGTGAAGGGACAGGTCTTAAGAGTCTCTAGACTGACAGCAGAGGAAGGCACATTTCAGGAGGAAGTAAATGAACTTTGTACAAGTTTCAAAAATAGAGGCTATAAGGATAGTGATGTCAGAGGCAGAGTTAATGAGATTAAAACATTGAGAACTACAACTGGGAAAACATACTTCTCACATAGAGAAGAGACACAACCAAAATTAAATATTTTTGTTCAAAACAAAATGAGAATATCCACTAGTTATACCAGTAATGTAAATGTGATGAGAGATGTGGTAAGGAAGTTCTGGCCAATATTGACACACGACCCCTGAAATAGGGAAATTGTAGGACATGAACCCAGCTTCCTATTTTAAAACATGAAATCCTTAAAAACATTGCTCTGTTATGGGCCAAAAATGGATGAATCCATGGGGGAAATATCAGGGACCCATATTATGTAGAAATTGTAATCAATGTGAATGGATAGACACAACCAATACATTTAAATAACCTGATACAGGCAGGGAATATAAATTTAGAGTTACAGCCAATTGTTGCACTAAAAATGTTGTATATTTAGCAGTCTGTGGCTTATGGTCAGGATATTATGTAAGAAAATCAAACAGAGAACTTAGGTACAGGATAAGAGAGCATCTTTTAGGTATTAGGAATAGAGATAAAACCAATGCCCTAGCCAGACATATACTGGAAAAGGGAGAAACTCATTTGTTTAAGTTTATGGTCATAGAGACAGTAAATGAGAATGAAAGGGGGGGTATCAGTAACAGAACAGAGACTTCAGAAGTGAGATGGATCATTTGGTTACAGGCTGACAGGGGAAGTGACCTTAATGATAGCGTTTCCCTAAAGCCCATTTTGAAGAATAGGAGCCTCTATAGATAGTATGCTCATAATTTATAGTTCATCTTGTGTTTTATAGTAAGTGGAGGTTTTTACATGTGTTATATACCTGGATATATATATATATATATATATATATATATATATATATATATATATATATATATTTATGTAAATGTTCTCACATAATGTTTTATATATAGTTTTTGGTATGTGACACTCTATAGGATTTTTGAGATTTGAAGATAATATATGTTGTCTTATAGAATGTGAGATGATACATGCATTTATACTTGTATTTATTATTATTATTTTGATGTGATTTATATGAATGCAGCCTTAGTATGAATGTACTTGGATATGTTTATCACTTTAAAAATGCAAGATGGTGTGGCTTTGATTTGATTGGTATTAGTTATTTCCTCTATATATATATATATATATATATATATATATATATATATATATATATATATATATATATATATATATATATACACATATATGGATCGGTTTGAAATGCATTTTATTGAATGGTCTGAAGAAGTGGGAGCATTCCCATGAAAGCTCTTATCGAATAAAGTACCCTGATTTTATGAACTAACGTTACTTTTCTTCTGCTTTGTTTATGATCCCTGAAGTTTTGCGTGTTGCTGTATGCTATTTCCTTTGGGGTCATTTCACTCGAGCAACATTCCTATTTCTTGTGTATGACATATCAATGTATATTATGAGTAACACAATATTAAGTAACATAATAGTATGTTAAAAGCATGCCAGTAAGAATTAAACTATAAGGCTAACAAAACAGTTAGTTTAACAAAATATGTTAATATTGAATCATAATAAAACATAATAATAAATCATAATTTACCAAAATATAGTTAGTTGAACAAAATATATTAATATTACATCATAATAATAAATAACAATGATAAATACACGAAGATAACGTGTGGGTTGAGAAAGAAAGAGAAACATTCCACTACTGACAATGCAGACTATAATCCTGAAAACTCTGATAATAAATGCTCTATAGGTTTGTAGTATCAGTTTTGAGTACAGATACTTCAATTCTCCTATAGCTGATGTAGCAAGTACATAACCTTTTAAGCTGTTAGCATGGGTCAGTATTGGCCAAACAATGACAAATGCAGGTACACAACTACACAGAACACGTTCACATAATGTGGACATATAACTGCCAAGGTGTTCTGTAAGTGGATTTGGTAATACATTGCATTCCAGGTTATCATTTTTCTGGTAATCCCATGACAGATGGGTTAGGCAGCTGTATTTACATTACAAGAAGTCATGACACTTAATAGGCATGTTTGTGTACAGTACCTAAACTAGACAGCCGTCATGCCTTAGTTAGCAGGCATGAGAATGGAACCCAACAGTTGTCACTGCAGGGGACATCTACAAATAGTGTAACAACTGACTGCAACGACTTAGTATAGACATGCAGGGAATACAGCTGTATGGAAATATTTAGACAGATTTATTTATGACTCCAAAGGAACAAGAAATTCAGCCAAAGACAGGACCTCATATAGAAGCAGTTCTCTTTATTGGATACAACCACAAGAAATGTTAAGCGCTTTAGTCCCCCATAAAATTACATCAGACTTCTTCAGAACAAAAACCATCTGGATAAGCCAGGTTTAAATATTACTATTCAACCACATGCTCAACCAATCAAAGTTAAAAAAAACATTAAACCAATTCAAAAGGCTAGTTAACTCACAAAGTGCCTGGGTTTTAGCAAACAGTTTATGCTAGTATATTAATTCAGGCCAGGATACTGAAATGCATTTAGCTTAAGTTGCCACTTTAGTTCACATAATTCTAAGTGTTCTTGTAAAACCTTCCCTTGGCTGTCTAAATCTATCTGCTGCAGGACAAAGAAACCAACTACATGTTCATTATGTTCTATTATATGTTTAGATAATAGATTCGTACTGTTACCATTTTTATATCATTTAGATGTTCATACATTCTTTCTCTAAACTTTCTAAAAGTTTTTCCTATATAAAATACTGGACAGTGCAGGCATTTTGCAGCATAAATAACACTTTTAGACTGATGAATAAAATGACCATGTATATTACACTGGTAGTCACCCAACATGAATTTCTCCCGTTTAAATAACATTGGGATACTGCCTACACATCCCGCATTTAAAGTTCCCAGAGAGCCTGTTTTTATGTTCTTGTCCTATCCAATTGTTTTCTAGTAGATTTTTAAACAATCTATCCTTTTGAAAACTATAAATGGCTTAGTGCCTAATTTTTCTACAGTCATGTAGTCCAAATTGAAAAGGGACCAGTTTTTCTTAACAATTTTTAAAACAGCTAAACTATCTTTATTAAATGTTGTGATGAAGGAGAAAGAATTGTGTCTTTTTCTTTTTGTGCTCTACTTATTGCCCCTTCATTAATAACACCTATTACATGTTTACCATCACAAAATGTGGACTGTTGACTTAGGTAAGCTTAAATATCCCAATAGCTCTTTTTGTTTGAACTTCTGTATTTACTTTCTCTAATAAATGTTCAGGATAATTCCCTTCTTCTAAACATGAATGTAATGAAATTAGTTTCAGCTATAAGGTCATTGTCATCAGTTACCATCCTGACAGTTCATACCAGCTGTCTTTTTACCACTGATCTTTTCTGGTATAATGGATGACAACTGCTATAGTTCAGATAAGAGTTCAAAATGGTTGGTTTTCTGTAGATCCTTGATCTGAAATTCTGTTTCCATTCATCTATACTAATTTCAACATCCAAGTAATATATCCTCTCTTTATGTAAAACATGAGTACATTCTAAGAAGGTGGTGCTGTTGTTGATATAATTCAGAAATTCATCCAATAGCTCTACAGACCCTGCCCAAACTAAAAATGGGTCATCCAAAATCCTTGTATAGTATTTTAGATTTTCCACATATCCATCCAAAAAAAGAGAACTGCTTCTATTTGAGGTCCTGTCTTTGGCTGCATTTCTTGTTCCTTTGGAATCGTATTGTGTGTTGCTGGTTCTCTAGATTTATTTAGGAATCAACAATGCTGCTTAACACTTTATTGGCATTTTTGATAAATGTTTGTGAAATCTAAATACAATTATATCCACTCACAACAAGGGCTACGTCAACCATATACCTTTTTTTCCTGGAGTGGGAGAAAATTAGAGCATTATGTGACTGATCTTGGCCTAGAGTCAACCTTGGGCCATACTATGAGTTCAGCAATACATGCTGCAGGACATTTATTTTGCATTCTAGAACTATTACAGTGTTACACTTGACTGCAGTGACAGTAGAACACACATGCATGGAATACAGCCATACTGCATTTATTAAAACATATTTCTTTAGGAATCAACAATGCTGCTTAACAATTTATTGGTACTGAAGTCCACACACAATATCTGCCCATAGAGTGGACTACCTCACCTATATACCTTTATTACCTAGAGTACCAGGAACAGAGAACATTATGTGACTGATACTGGTCTGGAGACAGTGTTACACTTGACTGCAGCAACCTTACTATAGACAAGCAATGCATACAGCTCTACTGCAATAGTTATGACTCTACAATCCTGCTATGCACCATTTTGCTTACTGATATTGGTATTGTTTATTGCTTATTGCAATACAGCTGTTATTGTTCATTTATTGCACTACAGCTCTAATTGTCCACTTATTGCACTACAGTTCTACTTGCCCATTTATTGCACTACAATTTTTATTGTGTATACTTTATTGCAGTAAATGCTTTACTCATTCTTTCTTATTGCACTGCAGTTAGTATAATAAATCCATACCCACCACACTCATGGCGTAACCTGGCTAGGCACCCGGCATGGGACTCGACATTGTGAGCCCTCTCAGCTGCAGCTGTTGAGAGAAAAGTGCATCACTATGAATACTAGTTTTGCAGATATTCAGTTTGCAGTTTGATAAAACAGTGGGGAACAAACGTACATATTTGTGGGGCATTCCCAGCTCATATCTCTTGGACCCATGTGTTCAAGATTCCCCTCTTTTTCCTCTTCAGGTCATCATAATGGTGATGACACTGCTTATCAGTGTGGGGGCTACCAGTAATACTGGTAAGTTCCCTGACCAACCATTCCCAGAAGTCTGCCTTACATTCCAAACCCTGGAAACCACCCTGCATCAGCCTGGGTTCATAATTCTTTACTAGGAGCCCAACAAAAACCCTGGACTCCTGAACATCCAAATATACACCCCCTCCATAGCCATCTAGCATATCCACAGATGATCAGACTCCAAAGAATGGTGCAGAATTCCCTGCCATTGTACCTAATATAAGCTGTTTTCCTGCCCTTCCAAGTCATTTAGCAACATTCAATAAAGTGCTGTGTTGCTTATCAGTGCACAAACCTGCTAAGCAGTACTAAATAGTGCAAAAACTCACACAGCCAAGATTTTGGCTAAGCTTAGCACCACGCAAACAGTAGTAGCCATCAGCATGATCAAGCAGTGCTCAGCACAGTGCAGCTGTGCCATATTTGACAATTTAAAAAAAAAAAAAAATTAAACATATTTCTTCTTCTTTCAGCTTTTTCTGGTTAGGGGTCACCACAGCAGATCACTTGTCCGCTCATGATTGGCAGTGGAGTTTTACAGTGTCGATTTGCCAGTCCAGTGCCCAACCTTGCATAGAAGGCACACACATGCACGGACTCACACCTACGGCCAATTTAGAGTGTACAATCCACCTACAGCATGTCTTTGGGATGTGGGAGGAAACCGGAGCACCTGGAGGAAACCCACGCAACCACAGCGAGGACATGCAGACTCTGCACAGAAGGCAACCCAGCCGATGATCAAACCAATGAACCTCTTGCTGTGAGGTGACAATGCTAAAGGCTGTACCACTGTGGCTGCCCTAAAAATTAAACATATATACTAAATTAAATTACATACATATTTTGACTACTATGGACGTGAACCCAGAACCTTCTAAGCATTAGGCTGTAGCTCTACCCATTTAGCTACTTGGATATTATGAAAGCTAGTATACCTTCACATATAATACTGGACCACTTATTAAAGTTGTTGAGCACCTCATAGCCCTGCACAAACAAGCTTAAATAGACCCATAAATAAATAATTAATGATATCCGATTTCTATTTTTAGATGTGAAACAGGTGTCAACTCTCTATATGTGAGCACATCTTGGAATTGCTGTGCTCTGCGCTGCACCGTGCAAACATACAGAAAGGAAAACAATTCATAAAAATAAAACATTACACATTTAAAACAATTCACAGAATTTCAGCAGTAGTGTGGAGCAATATAGGGAGCATCACCTTGTACATAACATCTGGCCAGGCATGCACAGCCATAGGTAGTCTCTACACTTTTCCCTACATGGATTCACTATCCCTGTTCCTATGCTCTCCTTTGGCAGCACACCATCATTAATATGCATGACATGCTGCCGAGTGGGAACCATGGCCGTGTACATGGATACATTCTGTGTAGGCTCTACACGGTGACTACAAAGATTTTATTAAATCCTCGGGGTTGTCAATAATGAGTAGAAAAATGGTAATTCCATACAAAATTATAATGCAGGAGGTAGGGAATGTTAGAAAACAAGACATTGTTGGCTTGAGTTTGAGGAAGTAAAACTTGAGAAAGGACAAAATAAAGAAAGGGAGGTAATGTTGGTAAATGATGATGCCAAATGAATGGGGGAAGAAAATGAGGACAGTAATACTGATAAAGAAAAGCATTTCACTACTGAATGTTTATAAGGTATATAGATAATATTGCAGGAAAAAAAAAGCTATTACTAAAAATAAGTTTGAGATTGTAGGGTAGGGAGAAATCTGCTGAAGAAATTAATTTTAAAGAGAGAAGGATGTTTAAAGAAAAACTCTACTGGAGAAAAAGTTAAGATTTAAAAAAGAAAGTTAAGTAAATTCTAACAAAAGTCAAAATAAATTAAACAGAAATTATCTGGATCCTTTCTCTAAATGCTAATAGTATAAAAATTATGGACGACATATAGAGTGGCATTCTTTAACTACATCTGAAGTTTAAAAGGGAATCCTCAGCTATGTGCTGAACTGATTGTAGATGGGATCACTCATACTACACCAGAAGATACCGGCAACCTAATAGATGACAGATTCAGTGCAAACATCATCCCCATCCCCACCTACCATATCCCCAGCATACCTGACACCGGCCCTCTTCCTAGTAACTCTAGAGAACAGGTTATGTCTGTGCTCACCAAATCCAAAAACATGGCCTCAATGAGACCAGATAATATCCCAGGTTGTTTACTAAACAATCTAAAACAAGACCTAGTGGACCCACTTAGTATTCTCTTTAACTATATCTTGAGAACTGGCTTTGTTCCTGCAGAATGTAGAACAGTACAGTAATCCACCTGCACAAAAGGGGACCATCAACTGACTCTGGGAACTACACACCTATATGTCTAACCATCTGCAAGGCTAAGGAAAGAATTATCATAGACTTTATCAACAAGGACATAGGTGACCCTCAAACACTGAACTCAACCCAGTTTTGCTTTGTTAAGGGTATATCATGCCTATTAAACCTGGTAGACTTCTTTGAGAATGTCACCAAAGCCGTGGATGAAGGTACAACAGTGGACACAGCCTATCTCGACCTTGCCAAGGCTTTCAACAGAATTCCCCACCTGGCATCATTGAGAAACTCTCCTAGATAGGGATTAACTCTTACGTTACTAGATGGGTAGCAAATTGGCTCACCAGTAGAACAGGCTCTGTCAGAATTGTTGACTCCACATTTACCAGTAGACCCATCACCAGTAGTATACCACAAGCATCTGTGCTGAGCCTCTTACTGTTTGGCATCTATTTCTCAGACGTCCAGGCCAAAGTAGATGGCCTTTGGCTCACCAAGTTCACTGATGATTGTAAATTGGGAGTAATCATTGAGTCCCCCAGTGATGTCAACATATTACAAGAAGGACTAACAAACAAATGACTGGTGCTAAAGCCATGGTATAAAACTAAATACAAAAAAAAAATGCATTATTATTCCTTTTGGCGAAACAGAATTCTCTACAAATTACAGTATCGACAGTACCCCCTTGAGTTCCAACCCAGTGGTACAAGACTTGGGAACCCATTACCAGTGGTATACCACAGGGTTCTGTGCTGAGCCTCTTACTGTTTGGCATCTATTTCTCAGAAGTCCAGGCCAAAGTAGATGCTTCTTCATAAACTAAAACAATGTACCTTGTCCACAGATAACCTAACTGCAGAATACTTATGACTAGCTACCTCCTCCATTGCATACCCTGTCAGCATCCTCCTCAACAGGTCCATTCAAGAATCAAGCATACCTGACATCTGGAAAAAAAACATTTGTCCTCTTGCTTCATAAAGGTGGCAACAATTCAGAAATCTCAAATGTCTGTCCTATCGCCATACTTTGCCCCATCTCCAAAATACTCGAGAAGTGTATTCACACTCAGCTCCTAAGTCATCTGGTAAAACAACACATATTTCCCCTACTCAACATGGCTTTAGGCCTGGACATAGCACCAGCACTGCCCTAATTTCCTTCTTGGACACAGTAAATAGAGCTCATAATGCTGGCTCCATAGTCTCTGCACTCTTTCTTGATTTATCTAAGGAGTTTGACATTATCTCCCACTCCATTCTGCTTACTAAACTCTCTAACCTCAGCCTATCACCCCTACCCTACAATGGCTTACTAGCTATCTCAGCAATAGACAGCAATCTACTAAATGGCAGCACTCTTCTTCCCCTTTCATCAATACAAACATAGGTGTCCCCAAAGGTTCAATTCTGGGTCCCCTCCTATTCAGTATATTTGTTAATGACTTTCACTCTTACCCACAGTACTGTTATCCAATATGCCGATGACTCGACCATCATCCGCTCTTCTAAATCTCCGACTGTATTACAACATCTTACCCAAGAAGCTTTTACTTCTACTGAAACCTGGCTGTCACAGAACCATCTCGCCCTTAACTCCAATAAAACTTAACTCTTAGTATTTATCCCCACAAAATCTAGCCCTATTGACAAATCACTTTTCTCTGTTCATTCCCAAAACAACATTACCATTGAAGTTGTTCCTAGTACCAAACTGTTAAGTGTCATCATTGATGACAAGTTAACTTTTGACCTTCACATCTACAGCAACATTAAAAAAATACATCAAAAGCTAGGTGCCCTTTATAGGCCAACTACTTTCTTAGCCACTCTGCTAAAGTAACCCTGGCCTCATCCTTCCTGCTTCCAACTCTTCTATATGGTGCTCCCATCCTCAGCAATCTACAGTCCAACTTGAAATAAAAACTAGACTCTTGCTATAGCAGATGTGGAAGACCAATTAACAATGAGAGCATTTTATAAATCGTGGAAAGAATGGCAATTAGTATTTAAATAAAGATATAAGATTTGTTTACATGTGCAAAAACAAATAATAAAAAATGTATATTGAAGAATATAGTCACACTTTACCCTACATGAGAGTTTGGTTGGAAGACAATTATGTAATTATTTTGGAAAAGAAAAGGGATATGTATGAGAAGAACTGACAAAGGATTATAAAACCGTATACATCAAAGCTATTAAACAGGACAGAAATAAGACATTTCTTCTTTTCTGGCAATATTTATAAAGAAATGGGAAGGCGTGGTTAGGGTCTTAAAGAATAGGAGAGAATTGATAAGTTTAATAAGGAGGGATTACAGGTAATCAGGGAAAGATCACTGATGTTTTGCCATAAAGGGAAAAAGAAGTGGGTTGTTGGGAGGTAGACCAGATTAATGTTGACTATTTATTAAGGTTAGATGAGAGCATATGCATGCAGGAATTGAATGAGATAAGAGCATTCACTTCCAGGAAATGGTGAGACTGGACATATGACATATAAATAAATAAATGAGGAATGGTGAGGACTATTTCTAAAAGTATTAAGGAGCTGGTATTTAAAAGGAATAGGTCTGTGTAGGGACAGTTAGATTCATTTGGGGGAAATGTGAAAAATAAATTGGTGTATGTTAACTATGAACAATCCAACTTAGAATTTGTTTACAAAAATAATGCAGAGAACACTTCAGAAAATTATGGAGGATTGTGTGGGAGAAGGACTTTATGGAAAATATAAAGTTTGTGGGGGAAGTAGTTGATCTATGTAAGGACTAGAGTGATGTAAAACTGGCTATTGAGGTTGAGGAGAAGGTTTTTGATAGTATAGATCATGATCAGTCATGGAATATTATTAGATCATATGGAAGATTTTAGGTTTATTGAATCTGGCGTATAATAAAAGTAAAGTTACTTCTTTACTGAATAGAAGACAGATACAGAAGGTGGAAGTGAAAAGAGGTCTTAGAGAGGCTTGTCCTATGAGTGGTATATTATTTATGATGGTTGTGTATATTCTTTCAAAACATATTAAGGGAGTGTGTAAAAACAGCATTTTATAGATGATAGGGTAAGTATTGATATTATTTTTCCTATGCTGATGATTTGGTGATGGTGGAGGAAGTGTATCTAAATGTAAAATATTTTACTTATATCACACCTTAGTTTACATCTTCTGTCCTTTGTTGCCTTTTTACTATATTCACCCAAATTAATATTCTTTCGTTATTGTCATACCACATCTTTCTCTTCTCACATACTCTCCCTCTAACAAAACCTTGCTATATCATTCACACATGCATTCAACCTCAGTTTTAATGACAGAAAAATGATCCTGAGATTTTGTTTACAACAGGTTCTCATGCTTTATTGGTGGACAACAGTCACACACTACTGCAGTCCATTTATATAAATAAATATTCGGTCAATTATGTTAAAAGGCACTAATGCTTCAAATAGCTAAACTAGTCCATGTTGTATATGGGAGCTGTCATAATAATATGACTTCACTGTTATATTTTAGACACTTTTGAGTGCTGGGTTATTTTAAGTGGATATTATTTAATCTAAGCCCATCACAGAGATAGTGACAGTGCACCAAACTTGACTGTCACACTTTATTGATGAATAACAGTCATTAGGCCTATCAGTTTAACATATTGGCAGTGTCCACTAGGTTGTTGGCACTGACACCCAGCTCACATAGACATGCACGCCTCATCCTATATAAGCCAAATAAGCCATCGTATTCTGAAGTACTTAAGAAATCTGTGCTATGACCTCAAACATGTCCAAGAGGTAGACTGTGTATACAGGATGCTTAGAATCACATTTATTGTATATCGGAGGCTTAGAATCACACTTACTGTATACAGGATCACACTTAAAAACAATCATCATCTATCAACATGACAAATAATAGAAGAGCAAAAGGCAGTCATCCAGATGACTGGCCAATGTACTTAATGCAACAATGCTGAGCAAAAACATCTGGTAATCTCTAGTTGTGTAGTTGACTCCATAATGAGAAAAACAAAGATATCACTTACCCAGCTGAGCAAGGACAGGGTAATTTTAAGCTGTCTCGCATGTTCCAGGATCTGTCAGGTCACTAGAATCCTCAGGACCTTTCACCCAAAGTACGTATAACATTTAGTCATTGTGTACATAGAAGTGAATGACTTGACACACATCCTTGGATCATATGAAGAGGGGCATGATGGAGCTCTCAGAATATGCAAATGATGGTGGTATGAAACTAGTCTTCAGCAGCATCCTACCATCACTAAAAATGATGTCACAATATAAACTATAAACAAAGTGAGCAGCATCCTACCATCACCAAAAATGATGTCACGATATAAACAAAGTGAGCAGAATCCTACCATCACCAAAAATTATGCTACACTGTAAACAAAGTGAGCAGCATCCTACCATCACCAAGAATGACGCTACAATATAAACAAAATATAAGTAATTTTAACTATTGGATTAGTTATTGTGGTCATTCTAAGGGGGAGGTTCAATATATAACAGCCTTGGGTAACAAGAATTTTATAGCCTACCTGCTTTACTCAGGAAGGCTTGTAACTCTCTTCATGGTGTTCATATATTAGCCAAATTGTTTCTTCCTCCATAGTGCCTCTTTAGGCAATGTTAGTCGTCTCAAACTATGGATACAGTCAAACAAAATCAAGTTAGCACTGCTCAATGCTAGAAGCCTAAATTAAAAGTTGTATTTCTTAAAGGCATTCCAGACCCTCAAAAATACATATAGATATCTGCATAGGTATTGATACATTATTTCAGTGTAGTGACAGCACTCCGACAGTGCTGGGTTGCAATGCCTACTACTCTTTCTGACAACTGCCAAAAATGACAGTGTTGTTGGAAGGAGGGTATCCATATTACTAAGAAGCCAAATTCCATCTTGACTCATAAGGCAGGAAAATGCACTTAAGCTCCTCAATATCCTACGTACTGTCAATAAAAATCTGTACCATATCATAGCCAACAATTGTATTCTCCCATGTCACACTCAGCCCACAAAGCATATTTAAACAAACGGGAATCCCTGTCCATTAAACTTAACAATGCTTTCCTGTAGGATTGCAACTCTCCTTTCCTTAACTGGGAAATCAGCACTACCATAAATAAGTATCCAGAACATTTCCTAGATTCATAAATGCTAGCTCCTTGGACCAACTGGTTCATGTCCTAACTAGAAGATCAAAAATATTGGACCGAGTTTTTAACAATATAATCACACAATGATCTACACCTGTTATTGTTGGCTCCCTATTGAAAAGTTGTCAGTCAAAGTGTCAGGCAGCGGCAAGCCAAAAAAAAAAAAAGACTGAAAACTCAGGAAGAGAGTGAATCTTGGAAACTGCTCTTCTCCGTTGAACGTCTCTTTAGCAGGGGGGCAAGTCCCCCTCTGCATCCCCAATGGGGAGGGGGTAAGCCTCTTATACTCCCCAAACATATATACCATCTTTGAGATCACCATACCTCAGAGAAAAGGGAAGATTTCATGAAATTACTATCTTGGAATAGGTATATGTCAGTCCATTTTTGGTCATTCAGTCTCCATGTTTCAGGACTTACTATAGAGGGTCCCGACATTTCAAATAGTTACCATAGTTGGCCCATCATAATTCAGATTTGTCCACTGTTCACTAATACTCAATATGGGGCTATAAACTGATTTTACCATCAGTCCATTTTGTCTTTAAAGACCACTCCAAGGTAAATATATTACAATTTGCTGTTGACCTGATGAAATTTAGGAACACCCTTCCCCTCAGTGAACTGTCTCTCACACACTGCTACATTCTTGGATGGTTTCCATGCTCACCTAAAAACACACATTAAGGCATGTGTATTCTTCAGGCACAAACCAAGTTCAAGAGTAAATGCCTATGGAAGGACCCAAGTATAAACAAACTGCAAAATAAGAGGAAGAAACTTATGGTCCTTAAGAATAAATGTAATACCCTAAAATCTAAAAGTGAAAAAAAATGATTACCAAAGAACTCAGAAGCAAAGTAAAACTCTTCAAAATCTAAGTAAGTACTGAAAATTATCAGCTATGTCAAGGACAACTACAAAGCCTTTTACAACTAAGTTAAAAACCTTAGAAGCAATATCCAGAAATGCACAGAGCTTATGCATAACAGTACATACTTATCACTAAAAGACATAGCCAACATATCAGTGGATAAATTTAACTAAAGTTTTGCATATTTATCTCTCTCCCCATAACTTTCCCCCACATATATCACTTAGCAGCAGGTCCTGAGGGCTTTTCCAAAGGCCAAAACAGCAGCTCTGTAGATCCTGATAATGTGCCAGACTGCCTTCTTGTAAGCACCTTCCTATAGACTTGTTATTTAACCTGTTATTTCACAGCATCTCTACTGAATTTGTGCTGGAGGTGTGAAGAACAACTGTAGTAATCCCACTCGACAAGGCACGACCATGGAAGTGATAGACCTATACACCTCACCAGCCTTGTTTATAAAGTAATGGACTGCATCATCGAACCTATTAACAAGAACATCAACAGTCTATAATCCCTCGACCCAAACCAGTTCGGTTTGTCAAATGAAGTTTCTGCCTCCTAAACTAGATGGATTTCCTTTAGTGTGTTACTGATTAGCAGGCAAACCAGTTCACACTGTTTACTTCAAACTGGCCAAGACCTTTGATACCCATTCCACATTCTGACTTAATCAAAAAAACTAATTAAACTATGTAATAATAAACTTTCATTTATTTTAAGTCACAACTAAAGTAGTTCCTGCCTGAATCCTGGCTTTACACTTGCTACTCTCCTGGCTAGAATTTCATCTCCTTCTCCTCTAATACCTATATGGACCTATGAACACAGCTCAAAAGACCTCAGCATTTCCTCACTGTAAATGTCTTCTCATGCTACACTAACTGCCTTAAAAGGCTTTCGTTCTTTGCAATTTCTGCCCGACTCTTGAAGGACGTACCTCTGCTTCCCCTACAAAGCTTTGAATGATCCAGTCCTATGCAACCTCCTACAAACCCAGAAAACAAGCAGCACTCAAAATACCTACTCAAAGGAACAAAACTCCAGCTGCAGCATAAATAGGATGTGCTGGCAGGACAGATATCTCTCTCAAAGAATCCATTTCTTATGGAATAGACTTCCCTTTGATATAAAGCAGAGAATCACCCTGCTTCTCTTCAAGCACAAACTTAATGTATGGGAAATCATGAATTCACCCCTAATGTGGTCTCTCCAACACTCAGTGAATGGGGATAAATAGCAGTTACTCATGCTGTAGGGTACTAACAAAATGAAATTTTGAGGCTGGGTTTATGAAAGTGCTGCATCTACTTGAGTTACATCAATAAATGCTTACTCAATGATGGCAGCTTACACTGAAGATGGTAATAGCAAAACTGATCAGTGTTGTATACCGAGGCTGTCCTTTAAAAGATGCTTTTGGAGTGATAAATTATTTTGGATGTTATTTAATCTAATTCTATGCACAGAGTTTAGGACCATCCTCTGATTTTAGGTTTCTGATATCTGCATCTACATGTCCTGCATTCCCCAAGCAGAAGTCATATACTCCTCTGTAGCAGAAACTGCATAATGTAACATGGAAGGCATTGACAATGACATGACTACAAACTGCTAAATTTAGTAGCTATATATAATTAACCATATGTTAATTGCTATTGCAAGTCCTTGGAGGAATAATCAGTGAATTATTACTGAACTTGTCGCTGTATCATCCTAAGGGATATAAATGACATTTAGCACTAAATATGGACCAGTCATGCCACTACTTCGGTTAATACACGTAATACAAGGGTTTTAATGGTGACACCTTCCATTGAAAGATTTTACAGTCTCTGTCTTGGAAACATAAGTAAGATTTTTGCTTCCGTAAAAATCTAAATTATTCTTGACATGTAATGTGTTTCTCCTGAAGAGAAATCATATAATTACTTCTAATAAAAACCGAGTATAATACAAGATGACAGACTGTGTCACTCAAAAGTATATAAAAAAGTCCTCATTTTGTACATGTTTTCTTTTTCTTTTTAACACCTTTATTGAATTATTACTTAAGATATAGGCAAACATACATTTATATAAAACAAAACAAACCATATTAATTTATTCCCAGTTGCAAGCATTATATGTCACATATATTCTTTTGTATATTTATCATCAGTTCAACATTACATAAATTGATCAGTTCTTGCCTTCCCTTAAACCTCATTTTTGCTCCAAAACATTATTCTGCATGTATTGACCCCACAATTTCCATTTTTTCTATATATTCTGCTCCTACCCTTTACTAAAATCCCACTTTCAGTTCTTTTATCTTTGACACAATATTCAATACTTCAAATGTATTTGGGTTAGTAATTGTTTTTTTTTTATCAGCCACCAGAGTTAAACTTAACAAGGAGTCACTATGTCTAGTTAATTCAGATCTTATATCCCAGCTCAAAATTCTTAGTTTCACCCAATTGCTCACCCATTATTTCTGACAGAGTGCTCTGTATAGAATTTTTCAAGTCTAGTCTAATCAAGTCTACCAACTCATTACACTCCCAAAACATATGTTCCAATTACCTCTTTCTTCCTAATCACAACTCCAACATTTGCCATCTACCTGGGGAAAATTCTTTAGAGTCTTCTTAGGTTAGAAAATACCTATGCAAATAAATCTTCTACATTTTGTTGCATATTTGCAAGCCATACATTTGTCTTCCCTTTGTTTCCTTGTAAATTGCTTATCTAATCTCTCTTCCCAAATGTTTCTAACGTCCTCTGATTGGTTCCTGTAGTTATTCGACAGTAATTTACATATACTTTACTAATTATCCCTTTTTTAACAGCAGTTTCTGTTCTAGATTCAATGAAAAACTCTACCAGAGCAGGTATTTTACTTAGGATCCCCTTTACCTTTCTCTTTGCATAAACTCAGATATCAATCCGTGATAGGGACGGCAGTCTCAAGACTTCAGTCTAAATGTCTTCTTGGCTAGTTCCCATTCTATTGCCTTTCTCTCTGTAGATATTGCCTCCCAATACCTTGGTTCCTTTGCCAGTTTTCTCCAGTAAACTTCAGCCCCCTCTTGCTAGTCTCTGCACCCATTAATTGCAGTAATCCCTATGAGCAAAATCTCCTTTCTCCATTTGCGCATAGACTTACTTCTTAGAATACTTTCTGCTACTTTATGAATATCTATGTATCCATCGAGTTGTATATATATATATATATATATATATATATATATATATATATATATTTTTTTTTTTTAATTTCCCCAGGTTTCTAATACCATGACAGTAATGGACCACATTTTTAAGTCAAAGTATGATTAAAGTTTATGAAATTAGTACTGTTTCAATCTTTGATGTTAGCCAGAAGTGCTCTTTACAGCACCCAAAATGTCCCTAGTAATGACTCCTGCAATTTGTACACAGTTACATGTATCAGTAACATATGATTGTAATTTTTTTTATAAGACCCATTGCTCCTACTAATACTGGAACTGTTGGGGTATCCCTATTCCACATCGCCCTCATTTCTACCTGCAAATCCTGGTATTTTATGACTTTGTATCTCTTTGTACATAAGACACTGTAGTCAGTGGGTATAGCCATTTCAATGATCAATGCTACTTTTGTCTTCTTTTCATAGTCTTCTATATCTGGCTTTCTCGCATCTGTTTTTTGAACTGTTGGTAATGGATGATCCCATGTAATATAAACTTCATTATTGTCTAAGAGGGCTTGGAACTGTTCTTTGAAAGTATCATAAAGAACAACAAAATAAAGGGGGGCAGGATCAACTTCTTAGTTGAAGTTATGGAGATGGTTCTGAAAAGCAACTTCTTCATTTTTGAAGGGGAGTAATTTCACCAGATAGCAGGAGTAGCAATGGGGGCTAAATGTGGCCCTGTCTTTGCCAATCTAGTGCTCCTAGAATGGGAGATAACTTATGTTTTTCCATCCCCTTTTATAGCACAAATAAAACTTTACAAATAGTTTTTGGATGATATACTCATCATATGGTAAGGCAAAGAAGAAGATGCAATTGAGTTTGTCAAATATTTAAATACAACTACATTTTTTCGGTTCACTAGCCATTGGGAAGCAAATGAGATTGATTTTTTTAGACATTTATCTCAGTAAACAACTTGGCATCAATAGTTTGGTGAGCAGCATCTATAGGAAGGAAACCTATTCTAACACTTTACTTTATTTCGAAAGTTATCACCCCCCCCCCACCATCAATGAAAAAGTATGGTCAAAGGGCAAATGATTAGGCTTTCTCATTTAATAAGTGACAACATTACATTGTTGCAAGAAATATATATCCTGATTAGGATGTTTGGAGAGAGGGGTTATCCCTTGAAGATGTTGTTGAATGTGAAGCACGAGGTTGTGAAGAAAAGGGATACCTTGTTTAAGCCCATACCTATTGCTGGTTGCCCTGTACAGAATAGAAAAACAAATGAACAAGATGCTTTGGTCTTGAAATATAATCATCAGTCTGTACATTTGATTTCTAGTGTCAACAAATGTTGGGAGGTATGCTTGGACAAAGAAACAAGAGAGAAGTTAGGGGGTAAACCCAAAACTGTCTATAGTAGAGGCAGGAATATTAAAAAAAATTTTCAAAGCCATTCTAACACCAAGAAATTAAGTTATAAATCTTTGATATATAATTGTGGGGCATGTAAATACTGCAGGTGCATAAATGATGGACTGTATGTATCTATAAGTGGTTACGATTATTCTTTGAAGTGTCCAGGAAAATGTTGTTTTAACACAACTATGCTTGTATATTTAACAACTTGTACATCATGTCCAAGTTACCATGTGGGAAAAACTACACGTAGGCTTCTTGACAAGATTTCTGAACATTTAAGGGCTATTAAGAAATAGGACAAACACAATGCATTATTTATACATAGGACAAAATGTCCTAATTTTAAAAACTACATTTTCTTTATCCTAGATAGAATAACATCTGATGAGAGAGGAGGGGATATGAAACTTAAGTTGAAGCTAGGGAATTCAGATGGCAGATGAGGCAAAATTCTACAAATCTACAGGGTCTTAATGACAGTATATAGTTGGCCCTTTTTTAAAACAAAAAGCTGATATCATTTAATGTTGGCAGGAACAATAAATGCACATATACATTTTTCAGAATGTTTATATTATATATATATTTTACTGCTGTGTTGAAGCACAAGGTTATGGCTGAATAGGTTGTATTTTAGATAAAATAGAAACAGGTAATTTAAATGTTTAAAATGAAGAAGTGTTTATAACTTTAAATGTTTTTTGGTTGATGTCAGAACAATTTGATTTAAATATGGGTCATGTTTGGTTATCTATGGTGACATCATAATATATAAAAGGATCTTTTACATTTTGTTTAAATTACTCTGATGAAGCCTTCATGTTGAAAAGGCGAAAAACATTCAGTCATTTGAATGTTTTGGTTTCATTAAAGTTGGTTCCGGTTTTATCCTAGTGTTTAAATATTCCTTTTGTGTTTATGCTATATAAAATACAGTCTATATAACAATGTTGTCTTGGTGACATTTTGTAAGAAACAGGGTTAACCTCATGATGGCTCTCACCAAGACTTGAGGCTGAATTCAGTTTCAGCAACTACTCTCCTTTCCACGCTGCCTTATCATCTCTCCATTCACAGATTCTATGTGGCTGGTGTTGTTCTGCTTAAGACTCTGCATCCAAAATCCTTCTCTTTACTAATTTCTTGAATTTTCTTACACTTTATCATCATCCTTTTCCACTTTGAATTATAGCTTTCTGCTTGTGTTATGTATATTAGCCTTAACTTTGTAGCTCTGAAATATCCATTCAAATCAGATAATCCCAATCCACCTTGTTCTATTGAAAGGATCAACTTATTCTACTTGTCCACTGCCCTTTTTTTCCCAGATGAAATCCTTCAAGTCTTTATTAATTACTGTCTACAATTTCTTATCTGGTTGATAAAAAAATGCCTGAGCTATATATAAAACTAAAGAGACCAAAATTATATTCACTGCTTACATTGTGCTATCCATGTTCATAAACATGAGCTTCTAGTTTCTCACTTTTTGTATCATCTTATGTTTTGTCTCTTCCCACATATTCTTAAGTGCTATAACAGACTCATTTTAATTCATACTCCTAAATAATTAATTTTATTGTGTCCCCATAAATATGGGTTTTGCTGGACCAGTTCATGTGTGGGTGCATAGTTTGCAACTATTGCCATTGCTTTATTTTCATCATTTTTTTTAATCTCAAAAAGCCTTGAAACTGTCTCAAGATGTTCCACAATGCTGAGATGTGCTTTTCTGGTTTTATTAGGTGCAAAATAATATTGTCTGCAGATAAAGCCAACTTTTTTTGATTACCATGCCAATTGTACCCTTGAATTTCTGAGTCCTTTTTTTTTTTTTTTTTTTTTTTTTTTGCCAGTGACTCTAAATATAAAGGAAATAACAAACAGGAAAGTGGACACCCCTGCCTGGTACCTCTGTTCATACTCAACTTGTCAGAATGGAACCATCCCACTTAATTTTTTGCCTCTGATTCCTCATATGTCCATCTAACTAACCTTATTATTGTATCACGGAATGCAAATACTTCCATTGCCCTTCTGACAAATGTTTTCTCTGCATCAAGACCCATCAACAACAGTGGTATTTTCTTACACCCCCCCCAGATCATTCCTGTTCTACTAATGTTGTCAAATGTTTGCATCACTCAACAAAAGCAGATGACATTGTATATACTTATGTCTTTTGACTTATTCTTACTAAGACATTATAGGAACTATGCTTGGGTAATGATTTTCAAAAAAAAAAAAAAAACAGAAGATTGTCAACCCCCATTTGCTGACTTAAATGTTAATGACACATTCTCATGATCAGTAGATGGAGTTCTTATAGTAGCATTTTTCCACTGCAGGAAATTTTGATATTCAGATATCAGGTGATATATATACATATATATATATCTATATATATATATATATATATATATATATATATATATATATATATATATTCTCATTTATTATTCAGCACTATATGAATATAGGTATGTTATTGATATTTGATGGGTTCTCCACACATAACCTTTTAACTGCTGGTGTCAAGAAGACTCTTTACATAACAATATTCATCTACTGAATATGCAGCTCTTCTTTTATTCCACCTATTACGTCTTCTTCCTGAGATGCCAAAGTCCTCAGTATTTCCTTGAAGTGTTTGTTGATTTGATCCAGTCAGTTTCTGCATATTCAGCCTTGTCTCTGTTTGCTCTAGAATATTTTCTGACTACTGCTTGCAACTGATTGTGGCAGGCATAGCCGGCCTTAGGCATAGACCAACTAGGTGGCCGCCTAGGGCGCCGCTGTAGCAGGAGCACTTTTCCAGCATTTATTTGGTGTAGGTAGACCAGGATAGGGGTTGCTGGGTGGTGTGGGGGGCATCGTGGAGCCCTTTTGCCTAGGGCACCAGTTGACATAAGGTCGCTCCTGGTGGCAGCTAATAGTTTATGTGTTAGCTAACTGTGTCACTGATGATGACATCACAATCTGTAGTTCTATACCCCAGTGCCCTTTCATTACTAGGAGGAATGCTACCTGAGTTGCATGTGTTGGTCACTCTTGTATTCAGTCTTGTAACTGTGTCTCTTGCTAAACCATGTGTCGGTCACCATCAAACCATTTGCCAGACAGAAGTCTAGAATGACCCCTCTTTCTTAAATTCCTGTTGTCCCACCCATATGGATTGAGGTAGTCCTCATATTCTGTTCTGTCTGTCCTCATATGAGCATTCTGTTCCAGTATTATTAGCACCATCTCATGTTGTCCTGTCTTATCTAGATGGTTCTGCAACATCTGCCTGAATTCACTCTTTTCCTTGCTATCATAACCCTGCTGTGAGGCACAGGCTAAGATTATGAATGTCACCCTAGCTTTACACTGGGGTCTCACTGTCATGAGTTTAATCACTAATTCTGATACTACTCCAATTCTAGTCTGTTCTCCCCCTAAGTAGTAGACACTGGACCCCAAGCCAAGTGGCTTTGCTGCAATGCCTTTCCACCCTGTTTTCTTGATATGGAGAATATCCAATCTCCTCTTTACAATGATCCACTTCTATAATGTATCCTGTGAATGAAACTACATTCTGTGTGACAATCCTTAGCTCATGTTTGGCAGGTTGGTTCATTTTGCATTCATTTTTCTCTCAACAGAGCTATCCCAGGTAACACAGGCTGGACACCAACCAGCCAGAAACTTATTGACCCAGGACTGCAGGACTTTATGGAAGATATACACATTTGCCATTAAAGGTATATAGACCCCACCACCACCATTTACATAGGTTATTGTTGTAGGTCAGAGTAGGCTGGGTCCACAGCATATGTAGCACAGGCAAACACCCATATTCATTTTTAGTGACATTAGAGGACCAAATCACTTTTTTCCAAATTCAGCTCTCATTTGTAGCTACAGTTACCTCCCTAATAAAACCACAAGTAAAAGTGACCACATCCATAATCTAAAGAAACATAAATGACACACACATCTTCTATCTTAAGTCTGTACCTGCTAGCATAATCAAAAATATTCACTTGAAACTAAAGCCTACAAAACATGCACCATATGACTTACAATAGATTATCTCAAAATTGTTCTATTCTAGTAAACCAATCTATATAGGAGGCCTCTGTCCCCACAATATAGATGCAGCTGTACATCATCCCTGTATACAAGGGAAACACTTTATTTAACCTGCCCATCTTTAGGTCGATAGCAATACTATCTCCACTTTCAAATGTACCGCATATATAAACAGAGACTCTTTTTTTTGCCTCTGCTGCCTGCATACAATCAGACCCCCTAGTGGTGTATCAACCCATGCTTTCACTACATTGGGCGCAAGCTGATGGTTCATCACTGAGACAGCCATTAGAAGTAGTTCAAAATTTTCTGTTTTTTTTTCCACACCTGAACTAATGAGGTGCACTTGATGAGGTGCCATGGGGGCATGTAAAGGGCTTACTACAGATGAAATGAGGCCCCCTTACTTCCACAAGGGGCATGCATTCCACATATCCCTTCTCCTCCATCTTGACGCATAACCTGTAGTTTCCTCAATCTTCATCTCTATGTGCCCCTAGGTGCTGACATCCACTCCTTCTCCCGAGTACCAATGGACAGAGCCTCTTTATTCTTGCACTTCATTTCCTGGATTGCTGTGCCAGGGCTATTAATGAAATCATGGTTGCACAGGTCACAGTCAGGGCTCTATTCCACTGCACCACAAATCTAAACTGTAGCCCTACTGTCCTTCAGTATCATAGTATCAATGACTTAACATAAAACATGCCATCATGGAGCAGTATGAAGATGACTCCACATTAATATGTTCCACCATCATACCTCCCAGCTCTAAACTGTTTATCAGTAATCTTTCTTCACTATTGAAACCAGGCTATCACAATCACAGGTTCTGAATGGAAAGAAAACAAAATGTTCTTATTTACTCCTACATTATCTGTAGCAGACCCTAGTAAAATCGATATCACATATTCAAATAATACTAAAATATTACGTCAAACTAAGTCCTCGGTATCATAATAGACCACAAAGTAAAGTTTTATCATTATGCCCACAGAAGTACCTCAAAGCAGGACATCGATAGAGAACAGGGCTCTACTGAAACTACTGTGGCTATTGATACAGAACTCTAGCCTTCTCCTACATATCCTCCAGCTTTACAAAGCTACAGTTTGCCCATGAAGCCAAACTTTAACAGTATAATAATAAAATTGCCAAATCTGCAATCACTGTAACAAACTCCCATCAATGCATAACTCTTAAATAGCACAACTGACAGCAACTTCCAAACGCTCTATAACATACTCAATCAACCTGATAAATGCCCAATAATAACTTGCCAACTACAATCTTATGTGTGCCTCAGATACTTATGGTCCACAAAATATAGACCATTCCACATTAATTATACAATTCCCACTGAGTCTCACTAAATACATTCTACATAGATTTCAGAATTCTTTCTCAGTCACTACAATGCAGACATCTAAGCTCAACTAATTCAAATCTACCCTGAACTCATATTTAAAGATAAAATGTTTTTTATGTTTTTCTCACCTCCTAGATAAACCCTGCCCCAGACTCATGCTCCTACTGAGCCATAATCTTCAGGCTTTTGTTATTAAGATACTGCTTCAGCTAGCACTATTATTAGGATAGAATTGTGTCCTGCTTTTATTTAAAGCATCCCACAAATAGCTTGCACCAATGGCTCCTAGATCCTTTACTGTCTCCGCTTACTAACTTGTGCTATGTTCCTTTAGCCAGTGCCCCAGTTATGTATACCTATTTTTACAACATTCTTACTTCTACTTCCAGCTCCAGCTATACACCAATCATTGCCAAAACAATCCTGAAAACTTGAACATTAATCTAGCCATAATGCTCTCCATTTGCCGGTTTCCCAAAAGAATCACTATCAATTTAGCTGCTAAGTATCAAATTCCTGTAATTACTGTATTCCTCTTAACTTATCAATGATAGAAATTTTAGGCAAACGGTTGGCCTTTGACTCCATAACAAATGCTATGACAGCTATTTCAGAATGAAAGCTTATCTGTGGAGGAACTCCTTGGCAATAAAACACTTAAATACACACACACACACACACACACACACACACACACACACACACACACACACACACACACACACACACACTCACATGGATATAGATAAATGTATGTGTGTGTGTGTGTGTGTGTGTGTGTGTGTGTGTGTGTGTGTGTGTGTGTGTGTGTGTGTTATTTATACATACATAAATTACACCTGCATATATCTACATAAGCTTCTATGTATGTATCTTATGGTTGAATGCACTCAGTGTTTATCAGACTGTATATTATCTACACACTTCAAAATAAGCAATGCATACATATCTCATTATTAATATAACTTCAGCATATGTCCATGCATATCATTTTAATATCTTAGATATTCTTTAGGATAAATTTGTCAATTCTTAACTGTTTGCCATATCTTGTTCATAGGGCTTCTTGCTTCTGGGCCTCAACTAAAGAACGAACAATAGATAACTGAACTATCCTGATAAACAAAGGCAAATAAATCAATAAATAATAAAAGAGGGTTTATTGCTGTAGGCATTGTTTACTAATAACATTGCGGACAGATTTATTTAATGTCATGTCAAGTTCATTTTATATTAGTTCTTGTTAGAGAAAACAGTCCCTAAAGACTGCAGTGTCTGTTTCTAGAGGTGATTTAATTTTCCAGATCATGACAGAATGTTATTAAGCACTGATACCATCTCTGCCTATGTAGATGATAACATTGCTTAATTTACCTAGCATTAGCTATGGATTAACTATCCATGATAGGGGACAATGAGACAGGATAAGAAGTCAGACTGTATGCTGAATAGCATGCGGTATTACTTCCAGATTCAGTTTTTGATTATATTTATGATAATTATTTATTTATTTATTTTATTTATTTATTGACATTTGTTAACCGGGTTGATCCAGCTGGGCTTGGGGCCCATTTTCAGTGGAGACCCGAGGATAAAAGCTCCAGTACACATACAGTTTACAGAAAAATAACATTTAGATCAAAAAGTATGGAATAAATCAGTTAAACAATAACATTAGAAACACAAAGCAAAAAAATCATGCACATGGATAATACATGTCATATTTGTACAGAGCAGCAATATATTTACATA